>NC_081415.1:346251653-346619153 GCF_030272615.1 Cryptomeria japonica | reverse complement strand
GGCATAATTGTCACTAGTCTTTCTGGCTCTGTAGAAGTTTCCCAAGGTCTTCCATGCCTATTTATTGCTCAATGAGACATTTTTTGACCTGATAGAAGACTTCAAACACCATCCTATGTAGGACCTCCTTGATTTCTCGGGAGATTATTATTCTTTCTTAGTTCTGCATGACACTTTTAGACATGCAACAATCAGATCTAATCTAATTTATTTTCCTTTGTAACTTGACCCTAGTTGATTAGGGTTTTTGAACTCGATGTAAACCAAAGTTATGCCTGATCTATAAAGGAAAAAATGCAACATATTCTCAGGGTCTTCTCCCTTTTCTCTTGCAAAATTCTATGATTTCTGCAACTTTAATTGTTTTGCCTTCATGTTAATAAATTATATGTTTTACCTTTTCTCTGTTGTCAAAAACATTGTGTGTTATTCACTTTTCATTTGCAATCTTTCTTTCTCTATTTTTCAAAATTTTAGATTGTATTAAATATGCTTATGTGTGTTGTTTGAGAATATCTCTCAATCCCTCTTAGTATCGTACTAGGTTCTAGTCATTCTCTTTTTCTTTGGAGATAGTTGATAGATTGGGATTTTTGTATGTCCTTGGGTGGTTTATTGATGTCTTGTGCACTCATAGGTAGGGAAGCATCACTCAATCTTGGTGTATTATCTCTTTTCCCTTCTACAATTCCTTCTCCTTTTTCCCCTCTAGATCAGTAGAATAGACTTTACAAGTGTTGGGTTGGTTTAACATTGCATGTTGATTGGAAAGGAAGTCGACCTTCTTCAACGATTCAACCTCACATGCGTAAGGTACTACACATGGAGGTTGTTTCCATTTTTCACAATGCTATTGAGCACTAGTGTTCAACGAGGGTGCAAACTTTTGTGATAACAATTTTTTGCATGCCCAATGGGACTGATTTTCAACTTACATGCTAAGAATTCAGTGTTGTTTTTAGTATCTGTTGGGAAAATGGTGTCTCAACCTTGCATTTACATGAGGTAACTATTTATTGTAAGTTTTTGTTTGAGAATGAAATGGTGTGAAATTCTCCCTAAAGCTTCAGATTGGCTAGATAAGCATGCCAGTAAATTTTTCATCGCAAGATCATATCTAGTTTTGAAGATATTAAAGTTTTCATTTTTGAAGGGTGCGATGAAAGGTTTAAAATTAATTTTGAGGAATTTACACCGTCCCAACATCCTTGAAAAGTGGGTGTAATTGGTGTAGCGGATTACGAAGTGATGGAGCACTTTGTGAGCTTTCTGACGCATCAAATGGTTTGTCAATCAAACACCTAGTTCACAAGTTATGGCCTCCGGAAGTTTGGACCCCTGAAATAGGAAATATAAAAAAATGCATCGAACACATAAATGAGTTGTAAAAGGGAGGAACACATGTTTTTGTGTGTTTTGACACACCATAGGGAATCTAGAATGGAGATAAGGTTGACTCTACTTTATTGGGTGGTTTTAGTCTATGGTTTTGTAATATCGTTTGATGGCTTCTTGTAATGTATCTCCTATATATGAGGTGCATGAGATAGAGGTTGTGTGTAAGAGTCTTATGGCTATTGAGTTACCTCTAAATCTCTGATTAGTGGTACTCCTATGAAAATATTGCTCTGCAACTATATTGTAATCTATAATTGATTGTTGAATAATATATTGAGCTACTTTAGGAGTCTAGGGTTTTTCTCCCAAAAGGGTTTTCCCCACATAAATCACTATATTGTGGTATGCATGATATTATGTTTATTTATGTTAAGTTTATGTAATTATTGTAATCATTTGTAAAAAAAATTGCATTACCCTCCTCTCAAGGTTAGTGTAGGAAGTTGTTCTGCTACTTAACTTCCTTACAAGTCATATCAGAGTCTGATCATATTTGGTTTCAGTTATGGGTTGTTGGGTTTTTTGAACTAATCCAGATTTGAGTGGGAGCTTGTGCAAAAGATACTTTTTGATCTTTTTGTACAAATTGTTAGATGACAAGTTTGTCAAGGAGTATAGAGGTGGAGAAATTTTCTAGAAGTAATTTTGAGATGTGAAAGTTGAAGATGGAGGATCTGCTAATACATCGAGATTTGTGGGATGTTGTTGATACAAATGTCTCAAGACCCTTAGATCCTACTACGACTACTCAATGTGATGTTATAGACCATAATGCCAAGGGTCTAATAAGAATGTGCTTGGAAGACTCTATTATGACCAATTTCCATGAAGAGAACTCTACAAAGAAGCTATGGACTAAACATGGTGAAATGTATCAAGAAAAATCTTTATTGAATCAAATTTTCTTGAGGAAGAAATTGTATTCCTTGAGAATGGAAGAGAGTGGATGAATTTTAGACCACTTGGAAGCATTTAATATGTTGTTGGCTCAATTGGTATCTATTGGTGTTAAGATGGACGAAGAGAAATATCAAATATTGCTTTGTTCTTTGCCTGATTTGTGGGATTCTCTTGTTATAGCTATCAGTAGTACTTTTGTTGTTTTTAAGTCTGAAGATGTGGTGGGTGCCCTAATTGGTGAAGAGATTTGAAGGAAGGTATCCAATAATTTGAAGGAAGCCCTAACTATTCATGGAAAACCTAAGGAAAAAAGGAAAGAAGAGTAAGAAGCACAATAAGTCCAAATCTATAGGGAGATCAAAATCTCTGGGAAAGTCCAAAGCCATTTGCTGGAATTATGGTAATTCAAGTCACATTCATAAGGACTGAAGATGTTGAGAAAATACAACTTTAGAGATCCCAAGAACACCCGCATACAAATACCTATCACAAGAGAAGAATGGAGGCACATAAAGAAAAAAAGCATAAATGCTCTGAAGAAGAAGATTATAATTCAAAAAGGGAATCAATTAAATGAATTAGTACAATACAATCCTTATAGAAGGATAATCTTCTTCTTCAGAGCATTTATGCTTTTTTGCTTTATGTGCCTCCATTCTTCTCTTGTGACAAGTATTTGCATCCAGTTGTTCTTGGTATTCTCTAAAGTTGTATTTTCTCAACTTCTTCATGGTATCAGAGCTTCAGATCTGCAGCTATCTATTCTTATTTTGAGAATTTTTTGCATTGGAAGCAGATCTGGGGTTTCAGGAAGGTTTTTTTATGCACTTAGGGATAGGCTTTTTTTTCTAAGAACTTTGGGCCTAAACGGGCCTCACCATCATGCTCAAAAGGCCCAAAACCCCTATAGTCATATAAAACTTGACCTTTTTTGGCTCCTGAGCCTCTAGCAGTATTTTTCTCTAGTACTAGGTCGTACGGACCTGGCACACAGTTCGAAAAATAATTTTCAAAAAATAATTTTTTGCCTTTTTATAGCATGCAAGCCGATTTTTTGAAAAAAAAAAATTTAAATCAAAAATCAAAAAATATTGCAAAAGGCGAAAAGAAAAAGTGTTTTTTTAAACCAAATTTTTTGTTTTGGGGGGTTTCCCCATGGTACACTAGGTACTGTGGGGCCCCCTGCCAAGCTGCAGGACCTCGCCACTACTATTAGAGCGAGCCCTGTCAGCTATCGACCTCCAACGCCCTCTAGCCCCCACCGGCCTTGCCTTCCTGGCCGCCGCTATCGTAGCAACCCCTGGTCACCGTAGCACCCCGTCCACTGGCCCTCGAGGGTCCTCGATGCAACACCCCACTCGCCGGCCCCTGTCGTCGCAACAACCCCCAGCCACCATAACCCACTGCCCGTTGGTCCCTCACCGCCCGCGGCCTCCCTGTGCAACGTCGGAAACCACCTCGCATCGCCGGAACCTGCCCCACGTCGCCGACCACAAATCTATCACCCACCAGACACCCTCCACCTGGCCGCCACTGTTCGGCCATCGCAGCACCCCCCACCCGCCACTGGAGCACCGCCCACTAGCCACCACTGCCAGGCTCCTACCACTGGACCTCCACCCTCTTGTCTTTTAAGGGGGGGTTCATTTTTTGGCCATATCTTGAGCATACAGAGTCATTTTTTTGAAAATGAATAGGCATCGAGAAGCTGGTTCCAAGCTGGACCTCGCGATGTTGGAATTTTTTCCAATTTTATTGTTTGACTATGTTTTTTTCCAGTTAAAGTGGGGTCTCTTTTTTGCACTCTGGGAGCCATAGAATGAGCATGTGAACTGTGTTTTTTAAAAACTTTATATCATTGGAAAGCTTGTCCTATGTACTTTCAAGACATATGAGTTTTCTTTCTAGATTCTGATCCAAGAATATTTTCCTCAGTTTTTTTCTTTTTCAGCACTCTGTGGATATCTTGTTTGTTTCAGTTCCCGGGATCTTTTCTTTGAGTGGGATATCTCTATTTTGGTTCTCCTTCTATTTCCAGTCTTCTTATCATTGTAGCTTCTTTTATGCAAATGCACTAAGATAAAGTGCCATCATGCATTGTTTACTTGGGATCTTGCACATCTTGTGCCTTATTGTACATGCACTCCTCATAAAGTGCCATGAGGGGGTTGATGCTTGCCTTGTTTGCCATCTACCTTTGTCCAATGACTGTTCGTTCCATGACATTCACCTCATGCTATGTGTCAACTGAGTGTTCCTTCCATGACACTATGTATTGTCTTCACACCTTCGATGTTCCTAGTTCTTTGTCATGTAGTTCTTGTTGGTCATTCTTTTCAATGTACATGTCCCTCTCCCTTTTCACCATTATGGGGAGGTTTAGCCTGTTGGTTCTAATGCTTTCATGGTTTGATTGATCAGCTCTTCAAGCTTTAGTTTCTAATGCCATCTGTATCTTCAAGTTTAGTTGTTTGCCTTTGTTTTCCTTCTGATTCGAGTAGTGTCATTTGAGGGTACTCATACAGATTACAGTCTTCTCTACCTAGTCATGTTCTATTTCAGTGGAGGTTCTTCAAATCAGCAGTTATTCTTCGACAGTGTTTGTAGGTTCTTCATGCTTAAGTGATTCTTTTGATCTTCTCTTGTTCCTATCTTTTTGGAACATTCTTGTTTGGAGGCTTTTTCAGTCCTTCTTCTTGCTTTTTCCATCTCTGTTTGGAGTAGAGTTTTGTTCCCACGTGGTTTTCTCTATTTCTCCGGTTCATAAAGATTTGGTTGTATTTGGGTACCTGATCAAGCCTTGTTGTTGGGACCCATCTTTCCTGCTTTCAGTAGTTGTTCTAGGTTTTAGCTTCTCCCTAAGTCTAGCTTAAGGGGGGGTGTTAGAGTATTTGGGTATTTACTTGATTAATTAAACAATATTTGTTTAATTATTTAAGTTCCCTTTATCTCTTTTACACTTAAGCTAACTTTAGGTGCATATTAATTAATTCTTTTATTAATTATTATGTGCAAGCCTAGGTTTTCATTTTTAGGGTTTCTTGACCTATTAGAGGTTATTCTTTTCATTGTATTGTGAGGATTATCACATTACACATTTTGTGAATATTGAGCTCTCATATTTTTAAGCATATTTTCTATGTATTTGTTTTATCTCTTATTTGCTTCCTTGCTTCTCCTTGTAATAGGTTATCAAGCTTGCAGAGATCATTTGGGCTCCTGTGGTGTTGTGTTTCTCAACTCTCACAAGGACTACAAAGAAGAAAAGAAGAAGAAAAATAAAAGGTTTTATTCTAATTTTGAGTCTGAGAAGGAAGATGGTGATGCATTCATTCCAGCTTTGGCTACTCGTGTAGGTAATGTTGCATGGTTAATTGAATCAGGTGCATCTTTTTCATATGACTTCCAATAGAGATTGGTTTTCTAAATATGAAAAATTTAATAGATGTAAGGTGTACATGGGTGATGATTCACATTTAGATATTTTTGGTCATAGTAAAGTTAGGATCAAGTTTCCTGATGGTAGAATAAAAAGGATTAGCGGTGTGCTACATATCCTTGGATTAAAACTAGATTTATTATTTGTGAGTAAACTAATAGATGCGGATGTGTAGGTAGTCTTTTCTGATGCAGGATGTAAGATGATTAAGGGTTCTATGGTGATTGATAGAGGTGTCAAGTTTGATACTTTGTATAATCTAGAGGCATACATTGTTGAGTGTAATAGCACTTCTGTAAAAAAAAAATCCATGGATACTTTGTTGGAAGATTTGAGGGTTTCACCTTCAGTGGATGGACATTGCTTTTGGGTACCTAAGGATGCTCTTTCTTCTAAAGCAAAGTTACTTGTAGAGAAGACTATGTTATGCCGCCGGAGACTCGGCCATACTGGAGAAACGAGTCTAAGGACCTTGAAAAATAAAAACCTTGTTGAAGGTTTGAATGATTGTAATCTTGACTTTGATTTCTGTGAGCATTGCATTTATAGAAAAAAAAACCACATTAAGTTTTACTTGAGTTCTCATAAATCTTGTGGTGTTTTGGATCTTATTAATTTTAATGTGTTTGGTCTTGTAAATGCTCCTTCCATTGTAAAATACACATATTATTTTTCATTTATTGATAATTTTAGTAGAAGGACATGAGTATATTTTCTGAAGACTAAATCTGAAGTTTGCAGTTATTTTAAAGAATTTAAAGAAATGGTTAAGTTGTAGACTGGAAAAAAAATTAAATGATTGAGGACTGATAATGTCGGTGAATTTTTCTCTAATGAGTTTTGATAGATTTTGTAAAGACTATGGCATTAACAGACAGAAGACAACTCTGTATTCTCCACAATAGAATAGAGTTACAAAAAGAATGAACAAGACATTGATGGAGAAGGCTAGGAGTATGTTGAGTAGTGCTAGTCTAGAACAAAAATTTTGGGTTGAAGTTGTTGCCACTGCGAGCTACCTGAATAACAGATCTCCTACATCATCTCTTGTTGATAAAATGCATATGGAAGCATGGTTAGGTAACAATCCTTCATTGAGACATCTTAGAGTTTTTGGTTTCGAGGCATATGCACATGTGCCAAAGGAGAAGCAAACAAAGTCGGAGAACAAGGTTGTGGAATGTATCTTCATCAGATATAGTAGAAGTGTTATTTTTAGAGAAATTAAGTCTCCTCCTATTACATTACAGCCAAAACAAACTAAGAAGGAAGATGTGATTCAATTCCCTTCTATGCCTAAAAGAGTTTAATTGAGACCACTTAATAGGCAAGAAGTTGAGGAGAGCTCATCTAGCTCTGAATCTTTAGAAGAGGAGTAAGAACCTCCAACTCAACTTGTTCGAAGGTCTACAAGACATAGACAACCACCTAAAAGGTATTAACCTAATGATTAAAGATGTATTTTTGCTTTGAATACTAATATGGATGAACCTAGATCTGTAGAAGAGGCTTTAGGTATGAATGATGTAGAATCCTGGAAGATTTCTATGGAAGAAAAAATGGTAGCTTTGAAAAAGAATGACTTATGGGATCTTGTACCATTGCCTAAAGGATGAAAACTTGTTGGTTGTAAATGGGTGTTCAAGAAAAAGATTGGTACAGATGGAGGCATTAAGAAGTATAAAGCAAGGTTGGTTGTAAAAGGCTACTCTCAAGTTGAGGGTGTTGATTATGGTGAGATTTTCTCATGTTGAAAAAATGACATCCACTATATATTTGTTTTCTATTGCTACTGCTTATGATTTAGAGGTTGAACAAATGGATGTGAAAACTACTTTCCTTCATGGTGATTTGAAGGAGGATATTTATATGACATAGCTAGAGCACTATGTGGTAAAAGGTAAAACTATTTTGGTCTGTAAATTGAAGAAATATTTGTATGGCCTCAAACAGAGTCCTAGGATATGGTAACAAAAATTTAATACATATGTGTTGAGTTCAGGATTTGAACATTCTAAATTTGATCGCTATATTTTTTATAAATCTAATGGTGATTATTTCTTGTACATTGCACTATATGTTGATGATATGTTATTCATTAGTAAAGGGAAAGGTATGATTTAGGAAATAAAGTCTCATCTTGCTGCTAAATTTGAAATGAAAGATCTTGGTGCAAAAAAACACATTCTATTGGAATTAGGGATCACTGAGAGCGGGGTGAATCAGTGACCTATCGGTTAAAAAAATTTCTGACTTAACTTTTAACCACTGGAAGCATAAGCATAAAACTAAAATGTGGGAACATAAAACAAACAACCACAAAATCATAACACCAAAATTTTTACGTGGAAACCCAAATGGGAAAAACCACGGTGGGATTTGAACCCATGATATTTTTCCACTATGGCCAGTAGAAAAACAATATTACAATATGGGGAATGCATAGGCATTCAAGAACACCGCCTAGAGCTCACTTCTCAAATACAATAAGGGCTACAACCTTGGAAGGCTCACTACCTTACAAATTAGTTACAGTGATGATTACAACAAAAGAACTCCAAAATAGCATCTACAATGCCTGGATGAGTTCTGGTTAAGTGCCAAATATACTGATTGTTTCACCTTTGATTTTCTACTCTGTTTTGCTTTGTTCTCTGTCTCAGTCAGCTACTAGATCAAGAATGCGCATGTGAAACTACACTAAAATGGATTATCGATCACCACTCACTTGCATACATTCATACCATTCGTTAAAAAGATCTCCCACACCGGTCTTATATATCTGCAATCACAAAATAGATCATTTATCAAGTCGACCTCCTAATATAACGTGTAGTCATATGTCGACTTGACTAGATCACCAAAACAATGTTAAAATGATGTCTCTGTGTAGGCTTAATCATCCCATACATGATTCAATATACCGCAATCACCGGAAAGCTTCCGGACCAAAAAATGCTCTGTTCAACCTGAAATACTGGTTAACTAGCTACCGGTTGACATCCTCTTCCGAAAATCAAGATCCATGATTACCAGATAGGAATTTCAAGAAGATTTTCCATCAACAACAACCTTAAATCAATAATCAACCATCAAAAGTCACCTAATGAGTGTCAATTGCCAACAATCTCTCCCTTTCGCATTGATGGCAACACTCGTGAAAAGTAGCAAAGTGTTGGAAAAAAAAAATGAACACCGGATCCAAAGATTTTCTAAGGCTCCCCCTTAGACAAAGAATTCTGAAACCTATAATTACACTCTTTTACTATATATTTTTCACCTTTACTCTCCCCCTTGACAACAATACAAAAGATGGGGTGTTGCCCAAAATTTATATACAGAGATACCTGTCGGAGACTTTACAAGTACTTCAAAATGTCAGCAAAAATGTGTTGGCAAATTGCTGGATTTGGTTAAGTGTTGTCATTGATGTCAAAACTATATCCCAGTTGGAGATGATCCCTATTGGAGATGATCCCGGTTAGTCTTGGTGATATTCTTGGTTTTGGCCATGATTTTGATCCGTGTATGACCAGATCTCTGGAATCGGTTTGGGATGCTTATTCTGATGGCTATATGCTTGCTATATTCTGGTGGTTTCATAATTTGCTTATCGCTTTTGGGTATTTGCCTTTACTAGCTTGTTCTTTATTTTCTCAGCTAGCTTTTGGCTTTACCGTCTTCTAGTGTTCTAATAGGGAGGCTGCCTAGCTTACCATCAATTCGGATTCTTTAATGGTTTGTTTCTATCCCTTCTTGGGTTCACGTCTACCTCACCAAACTTATCAGGGCTTCCCTACCATTTATTTTCTTATCTCACTTTTCTCAAGCTCACCAAGTAAGCTTGCTCACTAAAACCTTGCAGGGATGCAGGACACACACACATATTCCCTCATTGCAACACCACCCATCTTGTTTGTTTTAGCAAACTTTTCTCTATTGGATTCACAATGTCATAGTTTCAGGCTTGTATCCTTCTGGAACTTCTTCCAGTTCTCAACAGATTCCTCTCCTACAAGTTATCTTCATTACATTACTGAAACCTATCCAGACTACTTCCAAGCTCGCCTAGGCTCAGTATGTAGAAATGATGATTGTCATTTCCTGGTTTCCTCCTACTACTATTTTACTCATACTGTACATTTTTGGCTCTTCCTAAAGCACTCCAATGGCTTTGTGGATCCCACGATGGAGTTTGAAGACATAGCCATATTTACAATGTGGATTCAAACAAAGAACGAACAATAAAAAGGAAACTCTAGCTACAAAACTATAATGAAAAATTTAGCAAAACAAAACAGAATAGTATTCAGTGATTGGGACCAGAAAATAGACTTGTATGTATTTCTTTTGTTTTTCCAAAATGATCCAGCAACCCCTTACAATTCATCTTTTCGGACTCTTATAGCTCATCCATCCATCATGGAAACACAAACGGTTAGAAAATGAAAGGAAAACAGTTCCATATCGGGTCATCGGCGTAGCCTCAAAACCTGGCTTCTGATGCCCGTTGGCGACTTGCAAAAATCCGCACCTTTCCATTGGATGATTGGGGTAACCAAAGCACACCTACATCGATACTCGATAACCGGCTCCTATGTTGGCTATTTTTCCATCGGCCTTTGGGGTAACATCAAATCCTAGTTTTTGATGGCCGGCAGCGACTTGCCGCGCTTCGTACTTCCTATCGGGCTTCGACGTAACATCAACTTCTATTTTCCAATGGCTGATGGCAACTTATTACGCTCCACATTTCCTATCGGGCTTCGGCATAACATGGAAGCATTCCTCCTGATGGTCGATGAACCTCCTTTGGTTGTGCACTTTCTATCGGGTTTCATCGTAGGTGAGAACCTTGCCTGTCGATAACCAATACCACCCGGTCCGCGCCTATGCCTTCCCATTGGGTCATCGGGGTAGCATAAAACTACTCTGTTTGATACTCGATGACTATCATTGAGGCACTCCACTCCGCATGCTAACTCAATCAGTCATTGGGGTAGCATAAAACCGCTCCTTCTGATACCCGATAACTCGCTCCAAACTTTGGCGACCGCTTCGGGATAAGTCCTTCCGATTGGGGTAGGTCTTGCAGATAAGCAAAATTTCAAAAACTGCAATAAAAAAGGACTTAGAGCCAGTCCATAATATGTACATGCCAAAATTGGTTAAGGGCATTTCAACCCTTAGGTGCTCCAACACCATACTCCCAAAAAACAAAGAAGTCAAGTGATTGCACGCGATAGCAGGGAGAGATCAATTCTCGACTTGATAAAGTCAGATTCAGGGACCCAAGTCACTTTAGAATCAAGTTTCTTTATCTATTTGACCAAATGTTCCGTGTATACCTTATGTCTAGTCTTCTTGAAAATGCAGAAATCCAACACTTTCTCAGCTTGAGGCATGGTAGAAGAAGGTAAGGGCAGATTGGCAAGTGCCTATTGAACATCTGAAACTCGCGCATCCTCCTTAGGAAGTTTCCCCTTGTAGGCAACCAAATCTGCAACATTGAAAATTGGAGACAAAGCAATATCAGATGGCAAATCGATCTTATAGACATTAGAGCCATACTTGGCTCAAATTTTACACGGGCCTAGTCTCCTCATTTGTAGTTTGTTGGGAATCCCTTTCTGAAGTTGATTCTTGTTTAAATGTACCATCACTAAATCTCCAATAGAAAATCACACATCTGTTCGTGTGGCATCAACACTGGCTTTAACCTTTTGTGAATAATCTTGGAGAGCTCGTCTGACTTGGTCATGAACCTCCTTCATAGATTGAGCAACATCATCAGCTTGACCACTTTTGTACATCAGATCACCAAGATCCCGTAATTCTATAACACCTCGTGGGTCCATACCATACACTATCTCAAAAGGACTCTTCCCATTTGACCTGTTGACACTGTCATTGTAGACAAACTCTGCCTGGTGAAGAACTTGATCCCAACTTTGTCTATGTTCTTTCATCAAACACCTTAAAAGGTTTCCAACTGTCCTATTTACCACCTCTGTTTGACCATCTGTTTGGAGATGATAGACTGAACCAAAAGACAAATTAGTTCCCAGTTTTCCAAAGAGTTTTCCAAAAATGTCCAAGGAATTTGACATCTCTATCTGAAACAATACTAACCGGCAATCCATGGATTTTTATAACCTCTTTGAAAAACAAGTGTGCAACATGACTAGCATCATGAGTAGTTTTGCAAGGAAAAAAATGTACCATCTTACTAAATCTGTCAACAACAACAACAAAAATTCTATCACAACCAAGCTTCATTTTAGGTAATCCAACCATAAAATCCATACTGACACATTCCCATGGCCTAGTAGGAATAGGTAATGGCTGATAAAGTCCAGCATTAGTAGTTGTACCTTTAGCTGTCTGACAAACCATACATTGCTCAACATACCTTCTGATATCCCTCTGCATTTTGGGCCAATAGTTAAACCGTTGAACAAGTTCCAATGTCTTATTAAGACCAAAATGACCACTCAAACATCTATTGTGGTTTTCTTAGATTATATTTTCCCTCATCGATCCTTTGGGAACACATAATTGTCCACCTTTAAACAAAAAACCATTCTGCAAAGTAAAGTCAGCATATTCACTATGAAAGTGATTCTAAAATTCTTGACAAACCTTGTAAATGGCTGCAAAATCTTCATCATTGGGGTACAAATCTTTGAAGTAATCAACTCCAATACTCTGAATCTCCACTTCTTGTACTGTTAGTAGCCTTCTACTCAAAGCATCTGCTACTTTATTACACTATCCTTTCTTATGCTTAATAGAAAAAGTATATGACTACAAATACTCAACCCATTTAACATACCTATGACTCAACTTATCTTGTGAATTCAGAAAACTCAAAGCCTGATTATCTGTATAAACAACAAACTCTTTAGGTAAAAAGTAGTGCCTCCACTTCCTAAGAGCTTGGACAAGAGCATACAGCTCAAGATCATAGGATGAATACTTCTTCTTGGCATCATTGAGCTTCTCACTAAAAAAAGCTATGGGTTTGTTCTCTTGACTTAAAATAGCACCAACTGCTATATTACTTGCATCACATTCAATTGTGAACAACTCATCAAAACTAGGAAGAATGAGTACTTGTTGTGTAGCTACCTTTTGTTTCAAAAGTTCAAACCCTTTGTTAGCTACATTGGTCCATTGAAACTTATTCTTAACTCCTCCTTTAATGGTATCTAGCATGGGTGCACAAATCTCACTGAACCCTCTGATAAACTTCCTATAGCACTGTGCCAAACCATGAAAACTTCTTACTGCACTCGTTGTCTTTGGTGTTGGCCAATTTGTGATGGCCTCCACCTTTGATGTGTCCATCTTCAAATATCCTCCTAAAACTACGAATCCGAGAAAGACAAGTTCCTGCTTCATAAACTCACACTTCTCCAAGTTTATTATTAGTTGCTCATCATACAATTTTTGCAATACAATACTAAGATGCTCTAGATGTTCCTCTTTAATTCTACTGAAAATCAAGATTTCATCTAAGTATACAACAACAAATTTACCAATAAAATCTTTAAGCACTTCATTCATGAGTCTCATGAATGTACTGGGAGCATTACTAAGACCGAATGGCATAACAAGCCACTCATAAAGTCCTTCATTGGTTTTGAAGGTTGTTTTCCATTCATCACCTTCTTTTATTCTGATCTGGTGTTATCCACTCTTGAGATCAATCTTAGTGAAATACTTCGCACCTTCCAAGCAATCCATCAAGTCTTCAATTCTTGGGATAGGAAATCTGTACTGGATAGTGATTCTATTTATGGATCTTGAATCTATGCATAGCCTCCATGTTCCTCCTTTCTTGGGTGCTAACACTGAAGGTACGACACAAGGACTTATACTCTTCTTTATCAATCCTTGGTCCAACAATTCTTGGACTTGTCTAGTCACTTCCTTGTTCTATTTGGGAGTCATCTTATAGGCTGCTTTGTTGGGTAATGATGCTCTAGGAATAAAATTAATCTGATGGTTGATGGTTCTAACAGGAGGTAGGGTTGTCGGTGCTCCATCACTTATAATTTCTTTGAATTGGTTTAGTACCTGTTGCACTTCATGAGGTATTGGAACCTTCTTTTCTTGCTTTGCTTCCTTTAGTTTCACTATAAGAGAAAATCCTACTCCTTCTCCTTCCTTGAGAGTGTTAATGAACTCTTTTTCACTTTCCAATGACACATTTGGGCCTTTAGTTTTGTTGCTCTCTCCTTCTTCAATTAGGGACTGAATGTTGTATGTAACTCCATCCTTTTGAAAATAATAAGAGTTCTCCTCTCCGTTGTGAATGGCCTTTCTATCAAACTACCATAGTCTACCCAGAAGTAGATGGCAAGCATCCATAGGCAGGATGTCACACAAGACTTTATCCTTATAACTACCTATATTGAACTCAACCCATGTTTGTTCATTCACTACCACATGCTGCTCCTTGTTGAGCCAAGTAACCCTATATAGATTACTATGTGGAATTATTTTCAACTTTAGTTTACTTACTGCTTCCTCTGACATAATGTTGTCAGTAGACCCTGAGTTTATCACCACTCTACAAACCTTACCAAGGACCTTGCATTTGATTCTAAACAAATCTCTTCTTTGAGTTGGTTCTTCGTGTGGCTCCTTAATCAAAGCTCTTCTCATCATTATATTTTCTCCATCTTCAGGAGCTAAGCTCACATCTTGTGTCTTGTTGTTTTCTACATCCTCTTGTGCATATGTCACTCTTCTTTCACTCCCTTGAGATGAAGAGGATTTCTCTAGACATCTATAGGCAAGGTGACCCAACTTTTGACAATTGTAACACTTCATGGTGGAGAAGTAGGACCCTCTTCCCAGTCCACTAGATCTACCTCTTCCTGGGTTGCTAGATGATCTCCTTCCTCTATAGCTGTTCTTGCTATGTGAATCCTCACTTTGCTCTATAAGTTTGGACTCTCCTTGGGACCTTTGATCTATTCCTCTTCCACCAAAGCTGCCTCTTTGGCCTCTACCATATTTTTCGCTGCCTCTTCCTCTATTGCTTTGTTCTTGCTTCTTTTTGCTCTTTTCCTCCACCTTTAGTGCCAACTGATAGCACTTATTCACAGTATTAGGGCTTAACACACTCAAATCCTCTTGAATATTCTATCTCAAGCTATTCAAGTATCTGGCTACCTTGATGCTCTCATCCTCTGCCACCTTGGATCTCAGACACAACTTCTGAAATTCCTTTGTGTAGCTGCTCACATCCAAGTCTCTTTGTCTAAGATTTTGTCTCTTTTTGTGTAATTGGATCTCATAATCTTCAGGAATATAGGCTTCCCTCACCTTGGCTACCATTCCTACCCAACTGGCTATTTGGTTCTTACCCTCTTTTTGCCTTTCTTCTTGGATAAATTTCCACCAAGTCAAGGCTTCTCCTCTCAATCTAGACTTAGCTACCTTCACCTTTTGGGCTTCACTAACTCCATCACACTCAAAGTGATTCTCCAATCCTTCAATCCATTCCATTACTATTCAGGCTCCATTTTCCCATAGAAAAGTGGCACTCCTTTGAAGGATTTTCCTCCTAAGGCTTTAATGGCTTTTAGGAAAGGTTCTTCTAGTATAATAGGGTCTAGGGTAGGTATCCTATCCTCTTCTACTGATTCTTTTCCCTTCCCTTCATTGACTTGGATTGCTACTTTCTTAATTTTATCCTCAACGATTTCTAGTTTGCTCTCCAGTTGCATTAATATTTCTCTCAAGAGTCTATTGTCTTCCTCCTTGTCTTCTACCTTCTTAGCTAGCTCTGCATTGGTCACCATTCTAGAACTATTTTCTCCCATTGACTCAGTGTCTGACATCAACTACTTTCTTCCCAAGTCTAAACTTGCTCTGATACCAATATGATAGGGAGGCTACCTATCTTACCATCAATTAGGCTTCTTTAATGGTTTGTTTCTATCCCTTCTCGGGTTTATGTCTACCTCACCATACTTATCAAGGCTTCCCTACCATTTGTTTGCTTATCTCACTTTTCTCAAGCTCACCAGGTAAGCTTTCTCACTAAAACCTTGCAGGGATGCAGGACACACACACATATTCCCTCATTGTAACACCACCCATCATGTTTGGTTTAGCAAACTTTTCTCTATTAGATTCACAATGTCACGGTTTCAGGCTTGTAGCCTTCTAGAACTTCTTCCAGTTCTCAACAGATTCCTTCCCTGCAAGATATCTTCATTACATTACTGAAACCTAGCCGGACTACTTCCAAGCTCACCTAGGTTGAGTATGTAGAAACGATGATTGCCATTTCCTAGTTTCCTCCTACTGCTATTTTACTTATACTATACATTTTTTGCTCTTCCTGAAGCACTGCAATGGCCGTGTGGATCCCACGATGGAGTTTCAAGACAGAGCCATATTTACAATATGGATTCAAACAAAGAACGAACAACAAAAAGGAAACTCTAGCTACAGAACTATAATGAAAAATTTAGCAAAACAAAACAAAACAGTATTCAGCAATCGGGACCATAAAACAAACTTGTATGTCTTTCTTTTGTTTTTCCAAAATGATCCAACCCCTTACAATTTATCTTTTCAAACTCTTATAGCTCATCCATCTGTCATGGAAACAAAAACGGTTACAAAATAGAAGGAAAACAGTTCCATATCGGGTCATCGACATAGCCTTAGAACCTGGCTTCCATTGCCCGTTGGCGACTTGCAAAAATCTGCACCTTTCCATCGGATGATCGGGGTAACCAAAACACACCTACACCGATACCTAATAACCGGCTCCTCTGTTGGCTCATTTTCCATTGGCCTTTGGAGTAACATCAAATCCTAGTTCTCGATGGCTGATGGCGACTTGTTGTGTTCTACACTTCCTATCGGGCTTCGGCGTAACATCAACTTCTATTTTCTGATGACCGATGGTGACTTATCGCACTCCGCATTTCCTATTGGGCTTTGGCATAACATAGAAGCATTCCTCCCAATGGCCGATGAACCTCCTCCAGTTATGCACTTTCTATCGAGTTTCGGTGTAGGTGAGAACCTTGCCTGCCGATAACTGATACCACCCGGTCCGTGCCTATGCCATCCCATCAAGGCATCGGGGTAGTGTAAAACTACTCTGTCCAATACTCGATGACTATCTTTGAGGCACTCTGTTCTGCATGCTAACTCATCGAGTCATCAAGGTAGCATAATCCTGCTCCTTCCGATACTCGATAACTCGCTCCGAACTTTGGCGACCGCTTCGGGATAAGTCCTGCCGATCGGGGTAGGTCTTACCGATAGGCAAAATTTCAAAAACTGTAATAAAAAAGGACTTAGATCCAGTCCATAGTATGTACATGCCAAAATTGGTTAAGGGCATTTCAACCCTTAGGTGCTCCTACACCACATTCCCAGTTAGCTTTATCGGTATGCTATTTTGGTGACTTGGTCAGTTGATTTTGGGTCCAGCTTATGGAATCAGTTTCTTTCATGCTGAAGGTGTTTCTTGATTATCTCCTGATCATTTCGTGACTTTACATTGGATGGTGTGCTATTATGGTGGTCCTATTTGGATCCGGTTAAACTTTCACTGAGGGTTTCTACCGGCTAGTGAAACGTGTTGGATTTTGGTCTTAGTGGAATCCCTAATGGATATAATTGTTTGGTTACTTGAGTTAGGTCCATGCTGTGTGTGTGAAAAAGTGAACTTGTGGCTGCAAGCACAACACTTCAATTAAGTCATTATATGCATGGTTAGTAATCAATAAGCAATAAGAAATAAACCATAGCAAAGCGACTAACTGCCTTCTAAAAGATGCAAGTATAAGATTGCTCTCAGATTTTTATAAGCAATACCAGTGACTAGACTACACCAAGACGAAGGATTTAATCTATATGATATTAAGCTATATGGATGCAAGATGGATGAGTAATTCAAGCAAATTCAAGCAACAACGCATGCAAGCAATAATGAATGTAAAATGGATGCAAGTAATCTAAAAAAGCACAATGATTTCAATGACTCCAGAGTGAAATTAGCATGATAATAATTTCCAAGCGTGTTCTCAAAAATCTCTGGGGTGAATTGGAATGAGAGCTGAAGACTGAATTTATAGAGAATTTCAAAAAGCTCAATTTAGGATTAATTGAAAAATAATTGAGAAATCAGGTTGAGTTAACCTTGAGATAGATTCCAATTATAAGTTTAATTGAAATGCATTCAAATTAGAAGTCCAAGTTATATTGGAAAATAATAATAAATTAATTCCATGCACATCTGATAAAAATAGATAATTCTTCAATTTAATCAAGAAAAGAGTTTTCTTAATGCAGCTGAACTTCTTTTTCTGAAAAGCTTTGAGTTCCAATTTTAGAGAATAATTCAACAATTCAATTAAATCACTTTTCTGATTTCAAGTTCTAAATTTAGAAAAAGAAATAATATCTCAAGTTTGATTTCTCTCTCTCTTCAATTCTTTTTTTTTTTGACTTTTGTTTTGTTTCAATTCAACTCTTTGTAATAAATTAATCCTTTCGCATGATTGAATGGCAAATTTATTAATTAATTAAATATGCAAAGATATTTAATAAATTAAAATGGGATAATTAATCAAAATGATTATTCTTGAAATAATTCAATTAATTAAATAAATATTTAATTAATATTGAGTGGTTGATTTGCCATGTGATTTTTGATGATTAAGGAATTAATAATGTGCTCAAGATTGATTTAATTGCCTTTGGTTAGGACCTTGGTGATGTTGTCGAGATTAGGGGCCCATGGTTTAGATGACCAATTTTAGGGTATTACATTTGCCCCTCTTTGAATTAATGTGCGAGCAGCGCTTTGATTCAAAGAATGTGTGATGTCCAGGAGATGCCAGTTCTGAACTTGATTGATCATGAACTAGATAAAAAGCGAGGTGTTAGCTTGATTCGAAGCGACAAAGCTAAATGAGGTCTGATTAAAGTGATACCGATCCCAAACTTGATTGAACTGAGGAACGATAGAAAACAAAGATACTGAACTTGAACTTGATTGATCAAGAAGCGGATCTTACTAATCTAGAACTTGATTGATCTTAGATACAGTGAATAATGATAAAAATCGATCTTGAACTTGATTGATCAAGACACGATGAGTGAAGAATAAACCATCCAGCTTGATCAAGAAATGAATACTGAACACCCACTTAGATTTAGAATGACCAATGAAACTCTTTAAACTTTTGATTGAGTTTAAACGAATAATCAGTTTGATTTGAAGTGAAGAAACTGATTAATGTTAAGAGATTAATTCAGATGAAAGACAAATATCAGCTTGATTTGAAGTGATGAAACTGATATGCCCCTAGCGATTGATTAATTCAGATGATCGAGAGATTTCAACTTGATGTGAAGCGATGAAGTTGAGATGCCCCTTAACGATAAGGATTTTAATTAGAAAGATTTTGCTCAACTTTTGATGAAGATTTGAAAAAAAATTCTTGACTTGTGAGATGTGAAGTCATAAGGTCATGAGTATGCCCCCTCGGGAGCAAAATCGAAAGATAGCGAGGGTAGTTGATTATAGGCAATTGTTTGGCGAAAATAAGTGATTTAAGCACAAATTGATTTTGAGGATTTTTCTGAAGATTTGGCAATGATTGATGAGAAATTGAGCATAGAGTTGATAGGTAGAATTGAAATGTGGATGTGTAGAATTGAAATTGAATTAAGATTCAGCGTTGAAATTGAGCGCAATTTGAAGAAAGAATGAGCATTAATGAAAAAAAGCGCTAAGTAGTCAAAATTGTGAAATGGACTAGCAAGACGATCTCGAAGTTCGATTTCGATCCTAAAAATGGAATCAGAGCAGGCACATTAGCCAAGGGTACAATTTTCGTGTCCATCGGAGCAAGTTGAAAAATTAGGTTTTAGGCTATATATAGGACAAAAGTGTCATTTTCAATTCATTTTAACCTTCCAAGTTTGAAAATTCAAAAAACCTTCTGCGAAGAAAAATGGTGGTCCCTACTCGTCAGCATCGATTTGAGCGGCAGAGATGACATAATCGACCCCGAAACTATGAGCCAGTGGTAAGTGATCAATCTTTAGCCTTTGTATGTTTCCAAATTTGATTTTTTTTGTGTATTTTTCACATTTTTGATGGGTTTGAAGTCGGGTTTCTTAGTTTATCGTGCGAGACAGGATCCTGTCTCGTACGAGAAACTGGCAAATTGTGTTTTATCATTTCAACCCATTAGAATTGTCGTATGAGAGCAACCCTTGTGTCGTACGATAGGCCGGTTAAAAGACCATTTTGTCGTGCGGTGTATAAAAATTTGTCGTTTGAGGCTGTTTTCTTGTACGATAGCCATTTCTGACTCGTACGAGATTCTGTTTAACTGTGTTTTGTCGTTCGGAAAATAGTGACAATTTTTGAAAGTGTAAACATGAAATTTTGGTTTTGTATTTAACTTATTTGGATTTGCGTGATGTTTAACTTCTCTTGTAGGCTAATTTGGAATGTTTTCTAATGTTCATTGTTGGGTTTTGCAAGTTTCTTTACCTCCTGTGCTCTTCAGATGTGTATATCCGCCCACGATGGCTTTAGTTCAGGATTTGTCTGAGTTTGAGTAGGCTCATGTTGATTTATGCGGCTTGGCTCATTTCATGAGGTTACCTGATATCGGTGTGAACCACGGGATGCTCACGACGTTAGTAGAATGATTTCATTCGGAGCATAATACCTTTCATTTGCAGGTTGGGGAGTTGACCATCACTCCTGAGGATATGTACAGGATTCTTCGTATCCCTTTTGCTGGGGATAAGGTGGACTATGATACCGCATTATTACCTGGACTACAGGCACTGAGGAATGTATTCAGGGATCCAGATATCTTGACTCATTCTATGAGTTGGGATATATTGATGAGCAGGTACAGTGAGGAGTATCTGCTGGCATGTGTCTTAGCAGGGTTTATTGGGTTCTTTTTGATGCTACACCGAGGCAGCAGGGTTTCCAGAGCGGATGGGGCCGGATGCTTGAGCGATTGATAGAGTCCCCTCAGATACTTGGCTAGGGTTCTTGCTTACTGGCCCACATGTATTGAGAGATGCATGAGATTGTTTATAGAGAGGGGTGGAACATGGTTGTTGGGGTGTACATTTTGCAGGTGTGGGCTTGGGAGCACCTTCCCGTGTGTCAGCCGATAGTGATAGATAGCAGGGAGCTAGGACAGCCGATCATTTATAGATATGCTAGATATATCACGCAGCCCCATCTGGGCCAGATAGACTACTGGAGATGGCAGCTCGATGACTTGATAGCTGTCTTATGGCAACCATATAGAGGGTTAGAGCCATGGGATGACTGGCAAGTAGTGCGCAGAGATCTATTTGTCACACGCCCACTGATTTTGAGATCGCAAACTATTGTGGAGCGATTTGTCGTTTCACGAGTGATGAGGCAGTATGGCCGGCCTTAGGGGATCTCACAGGAGTTTACAACATATGCTAGGTATGCAGATGAGGAAAGGCAGGGTTGGGCACCTAGGCTATCTTATGCCTTGGCTATGCAAGAGCTGATAGGTTTACCCCGCCTGAGGTGGGATTACCTAGAGGATATAGCAGATGCGGAGGTATTGCCCCAGTACAAGGATTATTTGCAGCAGCATCCATTCCCTCGGTTTATGGATCCTAGAGAGCATGCTCCTCATATCGAGGATGTGGAGGATGATGCCCCCACACTGGCACAGGGATAGGCACAGAGACAAGGTCATAGGCAGGGACAGGGCCATGGGATGACTGGAGAGCAGTGCGTAGAGATATTTTTGTCACACGCCTACTGATTGGGAGATTGCAGACTATTGTGGAGCGATTCGTCATTTCACAAGTGATGAGGCAGTATGGCCGGCCTCAGGGGATCTCATAGGAGTTTACAACATATGCTAGGTATGCGGACGAGGAGAGGTAGGGTTGGGCACCTAGGCTATCTTATGCCTTGGCTATGCAAGAGCTGACAGGTTTACCCCACCTGAGGTGGGATTACCTAGAGGATATAGCAGATGCGGGGGTATTGCCCCAGTACAGGGATTATTTGCAGCAGCATCCATTCCCTTGGTTTATGGATCCTGGAGAGCATGCTCCTCATATCTAGGATGTGGAGGATGATGCCCCCGCACCGGCACAGGGACAGGCATAGAGACAGGGTCATAGGCAGGGATAGGGCCAGAGACCAGATGCTCCACGATGGACTGGTGGTGATCCTAGTGCCAGCAGGAGCAGAGTGCGAGCTGACATTGGACAGTAGAGGGGTGAGGGTGGATCCCTTGGGAGAGTAGGCATGAGGTTGGGTGGGGGAGAGGAGGAGCGGGCAGCTCCGAGGTAGGTCCGTCAGCGGTGAGAGGAGTAGAGCGGAGCCACAGGTGGCGATGGTGGTGGAGAGCCTGCGAGAGAGCAGGGGGCTGACATGGGTCAGTTGATGAGAGCACGTCTTGCAGAGCTAGTCACAGTTGTTAGTGGCGTAGACTCAGCTGGCGGAGCGAGACTGACAGCTGGTCGAGGTGAGGACTGAGCGTGATCACCAGATTGCGGCTTTGAGAGCAGAGTCGAGAGAAGAGATAGAGTCTCTACGATAGGAGGTCCTTCTCCAGAGCAGTAGGGCATCTTATTATGTAGCCGCGTATAGTGATGTAGTTCATGTTGCACAGCAGGTACAACCTTATTCGCAGTATATGGCTAGATCGGAGGGAGCACGAGCACCTCGACAAGATCTCGGGCATCAGGCTCCTCCTCCTCCACCAAGCGATGAAGGAGAGGGTGCCAGCTAGATGATTCTTTTTGTAGCTCGAAATTTTTTTTGTAGACACACCCATTTTTTTTTTTGTAGCCTATACGATTCTTGCTCCGATGGGAGTTTGTACATGTCATTGGACATCATTTTGTACTCTTAGACTTGAGATGATATATATATATATATATATATATATATATATATATATATATATACGAGATCCAATTTGACTTCATTGTACTTGTGTCAATTCGATTATAAGATGTTTCTATATGCTTTATTCTATATGTATGCACTTCTTTTTTCAGCATGAATGTATGTATTACAAATGATAATGGATGTCTATGTTTTTGTTTCTTTTCATATGCAAATAAATGAATGAAAATGAACAGTGCAAAAAGAAATTTTTTTTTTTTGTTTTCTATGTAATAAGATGAATACAAATGATTAATAATAAAATGAATGAATCTATATGAAATGTTATGTATGCAACTAAACATCTCAAAACACAAGTATTCGATCAGAGAAATAATGATAAATAGACCACTCAGCGTAAGAAATGATGATGTTCTCAGCTCGCATTCTAAAGATAAAGAGATTATTATTATCACACCAGAGTCACCCTAGATTCACTAAAATGCAGAATGAAATGCAAAATGATATGCAAAATGCAACCTAAACCTAGTCACTAGATTTAAAATACTTAAGATTCATCACTGAGCATAACGAACACAATAGTCAAGGTAGAGTTCCTTTCTTTTTCAATGTGCAATATTAATTATCTTGTCTGCAATGACCCTTTTTTTGTTCATATCCTTGGACAGATTTCGCAGGGACCCGAATTGCATCATAAAGAAATTTCCTCAAAACAAACAAAGAAATGATATGGACCTCCCTGTAGCATACAATTAAGTGGAGTCGAGGTATGTGAGGCAATTTCACCTTAATGTGAAGGCTCTTATCACAGACACCCAGCTAATTTATATGTTTCCAGATCATCGGGATTATTCCTACAAGCAGAAAACAAAGAAAATATTATGCCCCCAATCCTTGCACCTCTTAGTCAATACAGACTTCCTCGAGTTACTCAGGGGGATAATAATCAAAAACCAATATAAAAGATAGCATACAGAGAAAATTTTCCATTCATAGCTCAAACTGTGTAGTAATTGTTCTTTGTTATGTTGTTTTGCTTGTGAACTCAGTGATAAAAACTCTGTAGTAGTCAGGAGACAAGTGACTGACTCGGAGTGGCTGACCAGGTTTCACTGATGGAATAATGATTTGGTTGACACTACTTAGGATATGTAATGTGCTCTGTCGAGTAACCTAAGACTAGGACATTGATCTGTTTCAAGTCATGAGGGTTCCAACGAACCAGGATGTCACAAAAGTGACTGAAAATATGTACAAGCAAAAGCAAAAGATACTTGAAAGCGGGAAATCCCAACGTTGCGTTGATAGATGGAGCGCTTGAGTACAAGAGGTGCCTGTTTACCAGGTTTTCACCTGCTTGATAGAGATTCATTTTATTTTTTTACCAAGGTGCCTGTTTACCAGGTTTTCACCAGGGCATTTTCTCTCTTTTTTCCTTTTTTTTTTTTTTTTTTCAGGAGTTTTTCTGATTTTTAGGATTTCTTCAGGACATTTTCTGATTTTTAGGATTTCTTCAAGACATTTTCTGATTTTTATGATTTCTTCAGGACATTTTCTGATTTTTAGGATTTCTTTAGGACATTTTCTGATTTTTATGATTTCTTCAGGACATTTTCCGCTGTACAGTTTGCTGGAGCAGAGAATACTAAGTAAAGAATCTTTTCAGGTGGATGGTGTTAATCGGTTCTCGAAGCTGTTCTCCTTCTGATGTTGAGAGTTGATAGGCACCAGAGGCAAAGACTGCAGTAACGATATAGGGACCCAGCCAGTTGGGTTCAAACTTCCCCTTGTTGTCTCGAAACTATTGATTTTTTGGATTTTCTCTCAGAACTAGGTCACCAACTTGAAATTCTCTTTGTCGAACTTTCTTGTTATACCCTCCGGACATTCTCTTTTGATATACTCTAAGATGATTAAATGCCACTTGTCGACGCTCATCCAGCAATTTGAGTTCTTGCAATCTAGATATTCTACAGTCTTCATCAGTAACAAGACCTTGCAACGAAACTCTTAGAGATGGTATTTCTACTTCAATAGGTAATACTGCTTCAGACCCATATACCAAAGAGAAAGGTGTAGCCCCAGTAGGTGTTCTGATACTTGTTATGTAAGCCCATAGTGCTGGATTGAGCTGCAAATGCCAATCTTTCCCAGATTTGTTCACTGTTTTGTGCAAGATAGTCAGTAGGTTTTTGTTAGACGCCTCAGCTTGTCCATTACCTTGAGGGTAATATACTAATGACCAGTGTTGCTTTATTTTGAATTTCTCACAAAGTTCATCCAGGTCTTTATTCTTGAACTGTCCTCCATTATCAGTCACGATGGATGAAGATATCCCATACCTACAAATTATATAGTTTAGGATGAATAAGGCGACTTGTTTACCAGTTGCTTTGATGAGCGGAATCGACTCTACCCACTTGGTGAAATACTTAGTGGCCATTATGATGAGTTTATGTCCGTTACATGAAGCAGGATATATCTGACCAATGAGATCAAAGGCCCATTGGTGAAAAGGCTAATGTGTAATGAATGGTATGAGATCCCTCGTCGGGGCATGTATGAGATTTCCATGAAGCTGACATTTCTCACAAGTCTTAGCAAATTTTATGGCATCTTTTTCCATATCTGGCTAGTAGTAGCCAGCCCGTAATAGTTTCTGAGCTAAAGTAAAACCATTTGAATGAGATCCACAAATACCTTCATGGACTTCCGATAATGCACATTTTGATTCTTCAGTTTCTAGACATCTAAGCAAAGTACCATCCAAACCTCATATAAATAAATCGTTAGCTATGATAACATATCGCGAAGCATTTCGAGTTAGGTTTCTTTTCTC
This sequence comes from Cryptomeria japonica, assembly GCF_030272615.1. Taxonomy (NCBI): domain Eukaryota; kingdom Viridiplantae; phylum Streptophyta; class Pinopsida; order Cupressales; family Cupressaceae; genus Cryptomeria; species Cryptomeria japonica. Next base: position 346,593,641 of record NC_081415.1, on the reverse strand, counting down.
GTTATGAGTAAGGTTTTCAGGGATAATTTGGTCACAAAGATAGGAATAGATGTGGCTGTATTGGGATGAATCATGTCCAATAATAGAACAGACTATTTGGGTCTTAGGAGAATCATAAGCAGGATAATATAACTCTTCCACTAGGAAATCAAAGTGAAAATTGGACTCCTGTAGCTCAGGTATAGATGCCAAGGTAGCCATAGCATCGGCTGCTCTATTTGCTGATCTAGGAATTTGTTGGAATGATACAAAAGCAAAATACTTCTTGAAATCATCTACCATCCTCTTGTAAGGCATCAATTTCTCATCCTGAGTCTGATATGTATCGTTGATTTGATTGATGACCAGCTGAGAATCTCCATAAATATGTAATTCAGCAACCTTCCATTCGATGGCTAATTTTATTCCATTTACCAATGCCTCATATTCTGCAATGTTGTTTGTGCAAGGGAATAGAATCTTATAAGATTTTGGAATGGAGTACTTCTGAGGAGTAATGAATAGTATGCTAGCACCTGAACCATTTTGAGTAAAGGACCCATCAAAGAACATCTTCCAGGGTTGTTGAGTAAGATGCATTATTGATTCATCTAGGAACTCAATGTGTAATGGTTGAGTATCCTCAAGTGGAGCTTCAGCAAGTTGATCAGCAATTACCTGTCCTTTTATGGCTTTGCGTTCCACATATTCAATGTCAAACTCTGTAAGGATCATTACCCACTTTGCAAATCGTCTGGTGAGTGTTGCTTTATTAACAAGATACTTGAGTGGATCAATTTTGGCCACCAACTTGACTGAATGTGCGAGCATATAGTGCCTTAGTTTCTGTGATGCGAAGACTAATGCCAAGCATGCTTTTTCTATTATACTGTAGCTCATTTCATAAGACACCAATGTCCTGCTGATGTAATAAATAGCTCTTTCCTTTTTCTTGGCAACCTGTTGCACCAGAAGTGCCCCCAATGATGAATCAGTTGCTGATATGTATAAGATTAATGGTTTACCTTGAATAGGTGGCATCAATATCGATGGATTTGACAGATACTCTTTGATTTGCTGAAGGTGTTGTTCACATTCTTGATCCCAATTGTATAATATGCCTTTCCTTAGTACCTTTGTAAAAGGTTGAGCTTTGTCTGCTAGTTGAGAAATAAATCTTCTAATGGATTGGAGATGTCCCTGTAGACTTCTCATTTGACTGATGTTCTTTGGAGGCGGCATTTCCATTATAGCCCGGACCTTCTCAAGATCAACCTCGATGCCCTTCTTTGAAATGATGTAGCCAAGTAGTTTACCAGATGTCACTCCGAATGCACACTTCTTTGGATTTAATCGGAGCTTGAACTTTTCCATTCTGTCAAGTATAGGATCTAACTCTTGAATATGCGTTGATCTTTTCATAGTCTTCACTAAGGTGTCATCAACATAATCTTCCATATTCTTATGCATCATGTCATGAAAGATAGTTGTAACTGCTCTTTGGTAGGTCGCTCCTGCGTTCTTTAACCCAAATGGCATAACGTTCCAGCAAAAGGTTCCCCATGCACAGGTGAAAGCTGTCTTTTCTTGATCTCCAGGAGCGATTTTAATCTGATTATAGCTAGAGAATCCGTCCATTAGTGAGTACATCTCATACCCAGCTGTCATGTTGACTATCATATCAATATTTGGCAATGGAATGTCATCTTTTGGACATGCTTTATTGAGATCTCTAAAATCTGTACAAACTCTGATAGATTTATCTACATTTGACATAGGTACTATGTTGGAAATCCATTCAGCATAATCTATCACTCTGATAAATCCAGCTTTGACCAATAGTGCAACATGCGGGTGCATCTTACAAAGTTTTCGTCTAACTAGTTTTACTCCTGGTGTGATTGAGAGATGGTGCATAATGAGATCAGGATCTAAGCCTGGCATATCAGATTATGTCCATGCAAAATTTATTTTCTTCTCTAGGAATAGCTGAGTGAAATCCTTCAATTCCTCTACTGATAGTGATTGAGCTACATGAATAATTTGTGGTGTGTCTTGATTTCCGATATTCACTGGTTGAGTTGGCTCGATCAATATGGAAGACCGCTCCTGAAAATGACTGGGCAGTATACCAAGTATCTCACCTTCAGGTGCCTCAGAGAGGTTTTCACCTTTGGGTATGTCCTTTATTTTCTCTTTTTTAGATTCTGACATCGCCACAATGTGGTTTTCGCCATCAGATCTTTTATTTTTATCTTTCTTGTTTTTGTGACTAAGATACTTGATATCCTCTTTAGTCATATTTTCACTCCATTCACTGGTGGAAGAGTTAATAGGTTCGACTGCATTGAGATAATAGGATAATGTATAGTCATTGGCAAAAATAGGTATATCCATGGGTTGATTCTGTAAAGTATAATCAATCAATTCGGGATGTTTTAGGGATAAATTTTGGATAGGTTCAAGAGCGTTCATGGTATTGTTATCACAGCTACGGATCAAAAAGTTGAGTTCCAGAATGATACCTTGCGTAAGTGTCTCAAGACCAGGAAGAGTCAGATCATGATTATTAAAGTTCACATTAATATTTAATCGATTTAATCCAATAGGCATACCTATAACATCATTGTCTAAGTCAGACTGGATGTCATGTCGTGGTTTAACAGCAAGAAGACTAGTGGGTAATTTTTCATTGTTTGTATCAGATGCTTTAGAATTTGAGGATGAGTGGGTATCATCATGAATAGGACTGTCATTAGAGTCATCAGAATCATCATAGTTATCTGATGAAGTTTCCAAGTCTCTTTCAGGTGATTTAGTAAGCATATGTATGGTATCAATACTAACATCTTTAATGAAACAAATTCCTTCAAATTGTAGTTCATTTGTCATTTGTATCTGACACACCTGTTGACATGGTCTCATTGTTTCTGCGGCTTTCTGTCGTCTACTCCATTCAGCTTCTTCTGGACTGACAACTGGCTCTTGTCCTGTAGCTTCTAACTCTTCCTGTGTAGTGCTATAACTGATTTGTTCTATTTCAGGATAAGGACACATAGATGGGAAGCTTTCTGGTATTGTTCCTTCTTTCAATGCTTGTTAATAATTTGCTTGCCTCTTTTGTCTAATTTCTCATATTTCCTTCTCTATTTTTAGGCGCATCAACTCTTGAGTATTATCCATGATACCACTAGATTCTTCTGGAGTTTCTATAGTGGATGTGTCTGAAAGATAGTCAGGACCCCATTCATACTCATTTGAATCAATCTCTGAATCATCTACCTGTTGCCTGCCAGTATATGTGACTGGAATTTTTAATGGTGCAAACAATTCTCTGATTCTTACAAATTCATCTCTTATATCTTCAGGAACCTCAACTTCTTGTATTATCGTAGCTGATACCGTTGAAGCTTGAGCACTGACTATTTCTTCTTTCTTGACTGTTGATTCCTCTGTCTGTTTTCTACGCTCTTCTTTCATCTGTTTAGCATTTTCTTCATGTAATGTTAAAGGCGATATCTTTTTCAAGCCTTTAGACTTAGAAACATGTTTTTGTTCTGATGTCTTTTTAGGATTGTATACCAGTCTAGCTTTATCATGTGTGGATTTGGTTTGTAGTTGAATTGTTCAGTAATACCTTCTTTTTGTTTGCCCAAAGGACCAGTACCTAAGTACCCCATGCGCTGAATCATTTTGTAACCACGACCATACTAGTTTGAAGAAATCTCACAATGTCGTACCTCCTCATTTGGACTATCTTCCTTATAGAGCCAGTTAAGCACATCATCCTCTTCTATTTCATCTGCCAAGGAGGTAGAAGACTGTATAAAGAGACCATCATATATAATATTTGGAGCTGGAGTTTGGGTTCTCATAGCCTCTGATGGCTTGCCTAACTATTTTGGTGATGGAGGAAGAGAAACTAATGATAATACTAGTTCTATCTTGTAGCTATCCATGCCGGTATCTGTAATCTTCAATCTCTTTTCTAAGTCTTTGATCAATGTTTCTGGATCTTCATTTGGAGAGGCTGCCCTATTATGAGGCACAAGAGTATCTGCACCTTTTGTCAATGCACTACAGATGACATTTGTATCATCCGCAATATTGACTTCAACTCCATTATAAGGAAAATTTAAGCATTGGTGATATGTTGAGGGTACTACCTTCATTTCATGAATACATGGCCTGCCCAACAATATATTGTATGACAATGGAATATCGAGAACCTGGAAAAGGACATCTCTCTCTACCGGTCCCACTCTGATTGGTAATGATACCAAACCTTTGGAGGTCCTCTCTTCTTCATCATAGGCTTTAATTGTTATTTTCTTGCCTGGGTCAATGACATTTTCAGAGAATCCTAGTTTTGTAAGCAGATGATAAGTACAAATATTCAACCCCGCGCCTCCATCTATCAAAACACGTTTAACTCTATGTTTGTGGATCATGGCTTCAATATGCAATGGCTGGTTATGTGGATGATTTAATGATTTGTCATCTTCCTCAGAGAAGGTCAAATAGTGAGGTGAAGTCAGATGACCCACCATAGACTGAAACTGATCAATGTCTAAATCTTTTGGAACGTTGGTAGTGAGCAATGCTTGGTGTAAAATTTCCTTGTGAGCAGATGAGAGCTATAGCAATTCAAAAATTGAAATCTGAGCATTTGTCTTTTTCAACTGTTCAACCATGCTGTATCCAGAGGATGATGATGAGGAGGTTAATCTTTTAAATTTGTCCAAGGTTGATTCCTTTTGTTTATTTGGCACAGCTGTCGGATTTGATGTTTCTTGAGCCAGTTTGGAAGAGCTAGCTCCTTGGAGGGTGACTTTCTTTTGAGATCTAGTCAGAGCTTTTGCATATTGTGATTCATTTGGTTTATCTTGAACTATAATCACATTGCAATATTCTGAGTGTGAAGGTTCAATCATGTTGATAACGTTGTCCTGGCTGGCATAAGCATAATTTACCTTGGCACCTCCTTTGGTCTTTGAGGAATCACTTTGTTCATAACCAGGCAAAGGGTCTTTAAATGCTTTATGATCAGCATTGGTTGGGTGATTCCCAACAACTTTACCAGCGTCTATGAGATCCTGAATCTCATGTTTTAGCTTCATGCAATTGTTTATGTTATGACCCTTATTCCGATGGAAGTCACAGTATTCATTTTCTCTCCACCATCTTGGTTTGACATCTGGATCATATGGTCTGGAGTTATCTGGTAGTGTTATCAAGTTGTTTTCCAATAGAGTTTTGAAAGCCGACTCATATGATTCTTCAAGAGGAGTAAAATCACGCTTAGGTCTGGAAAGCCAAGGTTTTTCTTTGAACCATTCCTTTGTTTTCTTTGGCTGATTTTCTGCTGTAATTTCAGCGGCTTTAAGCACTTGTGTAGCACTGGCCAGATTGAATATTGTTGATTTTGAGTTGGTTTTGACAGTTTCTACTACTCCATCATTAACAACATTCTTGTTGTTGTCTTTGGCAAATTTCCAATACTTGTTCTTCTCTTTAGAACTGGATCCTGTTTGTGTTTCTTTCCAAGGTGTGATATCTCCCTTTTTTATGAGCACATCTTCCATTCGAATGGCATTATCTACCATTTTGTTAAATGATGGGTGTACTTGCATTTGTATGCTATATTTCATTTCGGGGACCAAGTTATTGACAAATGTATCCATTTTCTCAGAGTCCGGGATAGGTCATGGGTACCTAGAGAACATCCTTCTCCAGCGTTGGAGAAAAGTAAGAAGAGGTTCCCCTGTTTTCTGTTGAGTATTACAAAGATTGATCATAGTCATAGGATGTCAAATGTTGTATGAGTATTGTTGTAAGAACAGTTGGATTAGTTCTTCGAATGTTTTTATTCCTTTGGGTAGACTTGAGAACCATTCCATTGCTTGACCCCCTAAACTCCTTGGGAAGAGACGCATAAGGTACGTTTGATCATGCATGAATCCCATACAAGCAGCACTAAATTTCCTGACGTGTTCTTGAGGATCTAAGGTACCATCATATTTATCAAATTTTGGGATTTCCACTCGTGAAGGGAATGGAGGCATGTGTAAATTCTTGTCAAATGGGAAGGGACATATTGCTTCTAGAGAATATTGGTTCGGGGAATTGTCCTTATTCTTCAAGTCTGTGAGCTCTGTTCGCAAAGCTATTAACTGTTTGTGTACCATGAGTATAGGTGAGTCTTTCCTCTTAGTAACAAGTGTCTAAACATCATATCCAACAGGAATTTTAGCACCTTGATTTGTTAGTTCTAAGAAATAGTCTTCCTTTTCTCGGAGCATGATAGCTTTCATCATTTTTCTAAAGTCTTTGTCTTTTTGACAGTCAAGGATATCTTTTTCTGGAGGTTCAGTAGCTTCGTCAGTCTCACTTGATGATGAGGAGTTATTATGATTTTTAGGGATATTATGGTCATTTTTGTTTCCATCATTGTATTCTGTCTCATGTATAGTGGGAGATTTCGGTTCATCAAAAAGCGGTCCGCCTGATGACGATGGTATGTCAATGAGGGGATCCTTCATGTAGAATGGATTATCTTGATAAGTGAAGGTTTTCTCTTTGGCCTTTGTCTTACGAGAACTCTTGGTTTGAATAGGCATTTTTATAGATTAGTGTGACCTAGAGTTGTTTTGTCATGCAAAGGTCAAGATCAATTTCAGAGCTAGTTTGTTCTGTTTAGCGTATTGTTTTGGGAGAAACAACTGAGATTTTGTCTGATTTCAGGAACGATCTATCCTGTCTAAGATGTTTTCCTGGGTTGATTCTAAAATTGTAACTAAGATTCAGTCTGATTCAGGAACGATATATCCTATGTAAGACGTTATCTAAGTGACTTGAGTTTGATAGGTAGTTTTGATTGAACTAGCTGAAGGGTGATCGACCAAACCATGCAACAAAAAATGGCAGAGGTACACTATCTTGATCTGTTTTATGCTCAAGAAAATGATAACCAGTATTATGTTTGTTGTAGATTGTGTTTTTGGCAATTTTGAATGTTCTGTCTGACAAAACTAGTGACTCGTACGACTAGGTTTTTGAACCGAACGACAATTTATCAGTTACAAGACAACAAAATTTCTATTTCATACAAGTTGCTGTTTTATACCGTACGATTAATGGGCATGTACAGGATGACAACAGACTGAGGTCAATTCTGTCTCGTACGAGACAGAATACAGTGCAAGATGATGAATGATTTAGACTCGTACGACAGAGAATCTGATATAGAACGACAATTGAGTAGATTCGTATGACACAGGACTGGTGCAGCACGATAAATTATCAGCCTCATACGACTGTTCACAGGGCAGAGACTAAAAATTCAAAGTTTTCTGACTGCTGAGCATGACCAACTGAGTATGAAAAATTCTGAGATGGACTGATTTTTGACTGGGATTGTCTATTTTCTGACACGGACAGAGATTTGACTTAGAATGGACTAGTTTCTGACACGGACAGAGATTTGACTTAGGATGGACTAGTTTCTGACACGGACAGAGTTTTGACTCACTGAGTTGTTTCTATTCTTCACTGATTTTTGGTATTTCAGTTTTTTTTGCTTCAGGGATGAAAAAAACAGAACACAAGTAGTATTTATAGTGACTCCAATCACAGCATGCAAACCCTAAGGAATTTGGTGAGGAAAGAAAACCTTTGCTTGTAGACTCAGGTACACACCCAATAGCTAATCAGAATACGACCGCTGAGTCTCACGCAATGGATTCTCAACGTCGTATTATCCGACTCCAAACGCTAATGGGGGCATGAAATGACAAGTATCTTGGGAGAGTTACTATCTCTCTTGCACAAAGATTATCCCCCTTTCAGAGATGAACCGGGTAGCTTCTAATTTTAAATTGGATTTAGTCAGGGATTTGTTTGGCGTGTCGAGGTATAAACTCAATTAAGAGGTCTCTTAGCCTTGAAAACCAAGGTTTAATATACCCAAAGGTACAGAGGAGAGCTATTCCCGAGCACTGTCGTTGACTTGATTTTCATCAAATCATGTTTATTTTACAGTGGGTTGGATTACTTGGCATCTAGTCATTCCCACTTAGGTCATTCCCCTCACACCGGCCATAACGGCTTTAAGAGTTTTTCAACCCCTTGGGAGGGCAGTCCTGCTAAAGATGTACAAATCTCAAACAAAGAAAAAGCTTCAAGGGTCTGGATTTCTGATTGTCTAGAAAAAGACAAGAGCATACTCTCCTACCTCTCAGAATTTTCTAAAAAGCACAAAAGACAGATTTGTTCTTTAACTAGATAGCAAGTTAGGTTCCTAAAAAATGAATTTAAAGAATACATGATGTTTAGTTGATTCTCCTTAGGCAACCTACAAAGACAACAAATCAGTAGTCATATTGTTTTTGTGCGACAAGCATATTCTTCGACAAGCGTTCTGCAAAAAACTAGTTAGGCTGTGAAAAACTCTGAGACAGACAAATAAACAGTCAAGATCAGTCGTCAGAAATGAAAAATATGAAATTTTGAATCTTTTAGCAGAAAATATAGAATCGTATGACAGTCTCGACTCGTACGAGGCAGGAAATAGTATAGTACGAGACCAGATTGCTGATGATGTTGGATCGTACAGAAGATGATTATTACTCATACGACAAAGTGTATGCTCGTACGATTGGCGTGTCTACTCGTACGATAATATGTTTACAATTTGTGCGACACCTGCAATTTGTCATTTCAGCCTGTAAGAATTGTCGTACGAGATGTACGGACGAAAAACCAAAAAATCTGAAACCTAGAAAATAAGAAAAAATAAAGCAGTCAGTCTTGGAGGCCAAAAAAAAAAAAAGAATGTAGTCTTCGGGCCCCACGGTGGGCGCCAGAAATGTGTGTGTGAAAAAGTGAACCTGTAGCTACAAGTACAACACTTCAATTAAGTCATTATATGCATGGTTAGTAATCAAGAAGCAATAAGAAATAAACCATAGCAAAGCGACTAATTGCCTTCTAAAAGATGCGAGTATAAGATTGCTCTCAGATTTTTATAAGCAATACCAGTGACTAGACTACACCAAGACGAAGGATTTAATCTATATGATATTAAGCTATATGGATGCAAGATGGATGAGTAATTCAAGCAAATTCAAGCAACAATGCATGCAAGCAATAATGAATGTAAAATGGATGCAAGTAATCTAAAAAAGCACAATGATTTCAATGACTCCAAAGCGAAATTAGCGTGATAATAATTTCCAAGCGTGTTCTCAAAAATCTCTGGGGTGAATTGGAATGAGAGCTAAAGACTGAATTTATAGAGAATTTCAAAAAGCTCAATTTAGGATTAATTGAAAAATAATTGAGAAATCAGGTTGAGTTAACCTTGAGATAGATTCCAATTATAAGTTTAATTGAAATGCATTCAAATTAGAAGTCCAAGTTGCATTGGAAAATAATAATAAATTAATTCCATGCACATCTGATAAAAATAGATAATTCTTCAATTTAATCAAGAAAAGAGTTTTCTTAATGCAACTGAACTTCTTTTTCTGAAAAGCTTTGAATTCCAATTTTAGAGAATAATTCAACAATTCAATTAAATCACTTTTCTGATTTCAAGTTCTAAATTTAGAAAAAGAAATAATATCTCAAGTTTGATTTCTCTCTCTCTTCAATTCTTTTTTTTTTTGACTTTTGTTTTGTTTCAATTCAACTCTTTGTAATAAATTAATCCTTTCGCATGATTGAATGGCAAATTCATTAATTAATTAAATATGCAAAGATATTTAATAAATTAAAATGGGATAATTGATCAAAATGATTATTCTTGAAATAATTCAATTAATTAAATAAATATTTAATTAATATTGAGTGGTTGATTTGCCATGTGATTTTTGATAATTAAGGAATTAATAATGTGCTCAAGATTGATTTAATTGCCTTTGGTTAGGACCTTGGTGATGTTGTCGAGATTAGGGGCCCATGGTTTAGATGACCAATTTTAGGGTATTACACATGCTATGTAATGTAAATCATAATATTGTTCCAATGGTATCATGCGATGAAATTTTTTGTATTTATGGGTTTAGGGTTTTAGGGTTTAGCCGACCTTGTCAATAAGGTTGATGATCTATATTTATAGGTGACTTGTTCATGTAATTTGCATATCAATGGTTAAGTCTGCATTATCAGAGAAAGGATTATGTGCGAATAAAGTCATATCATTCAGGAGAAGGTTGGAAAGGTTTTGTATTGCAAAGAAGACATCAATTCTCAACCAAAACTATATTAGGCATTAGTAGATGCTCCTTTTATAGTTCATTGCTTTCTGAATTGTAGTTCGATGTTTTTGTAAGTCAATGAGACTTCCCTTTGTGACTAGCAGTGCACTCTAGGTTGTTGACCTTTCTGCATATGCAAGCCCCATTGTAATTATTCACAATACTACTCCAGAGTATTCAACTGATTGTGGCTAGGGTTTCCAATCGTGGTTTTTCCCTTTTTGGGTTTTCCACGTCAAACATTGGTGTTATGTGTGTTGTGCCTTGATGATATATCTTTCATTGTGTTGTGCTTCGGTATAAGCTTTATAATTGAATTAAATGTTGTTAATGTTAGTAAACTGATTCACCCCCCCTCTTAGTTTACTACCCGTATCAGTGCATTCCAAAAATTGGTATCAAAGAAAGGTCCTCTCTACAAAAGCTTAACCGCTTGAGGAGATCCGGTGGCAACTGCTTCTAGTTCTACATTCAATCCTTACTAGAAGGAGAGTCCCAGTTTTGATGGTATAAATTAAAAGATATGGAAGGAGCGAATGAAGATTCATCTCAGATGTCTTAGAGCTAAAGTTTGTGAGATAGTGGAGAAAGGGTATGTACCTCATGACCCTAATTATGTAGCACCGACACTTGCTGATGAACAAAAAAGAGTTGAAAATGATGTAAGAGAAAAAGAAGCATCGTTGAATGCCCTATCTGATGAAAAACTATCGAATGTCATAGAGTTGGAGAATGCTAAGATGATCTGGACAAAGCTTGAAACTCTTTGTGAAGGTGACCAGGCTGTGAAGATTGCAAAACTTGAAGGTTTTCGGGTAAGATATGAAACTTTAAAGATGGAAGAGGATGAGAAGATAAGTTCTTTCATGGATAGAGTCAATGAGATTATCATGGGTATCAAATGTTGTGGCAGATCTGTTAGTGAAGATTAAATTTTGTCAAAAGTTATAAGAGTTCTACCTCTGACTTACAAGATGAAGTCTATTGCTATCAATGAACTCTAGACAATGTCAAGTACCCCTGTGACCAAAGATACACTACTTGGGAAATTGACTGCTTTTGAACTTGAAGAACTTGGAGATTAGAGTGCTACAAAAACTAAGACTACATTTAGAGAATCTGCATCTGGTAAACAAAAGATAGACTAGAAAGAGATGTATGCTAAGGATATGGAAGAAACTAAGAAAGAAGAAAGAGAGCTTAAAGAGATGGAAGCTCTGATTGCTAGAAGAATTCCTAAAGGACCAGCTAGAAGTAAGTATGAAGGTAAAGTTCCTTTTAAATGTTTTTCATGCAATAAGATTGGTCATTTTGCATCTAAATGTCCGAAAGAGCTACTAGGAATCACGAAAGATTTGTAAAGAATTATAGGCCTGATCCTGAATATCAGAGAAGGCCTATATTTACAAGAAATAAGGATAAATCATGTTATTATGCTGGTGATGATGATGGTATTTATGATGATGATGATGATGTTCAACCTGTGAGTGGATCCAGTAATGGTGCCTCATCCGACAAAGATTGGGTCTTTATTGCTATCAAGGATTATTCTTTGGAATCTGTCATTCAAGAAACACACACTGAGGAAAAGGCCTTTGCTGCAAAAATTGAAGAGAAGGAGGAATGGGTTATAGACAGTGGATAATCACATCACATGACTGGTGACAAAAGAAAGTTCTTATCATTGCAAGAATTTGATGGTGGACTGGTTAGATTTAGAGACAACAAGGCATGTAGGATGAAAGGAAAAGGAACAATATCATTGGATTGTAAGACTAATACTGATAATGTTTATTATGTTGAAGGCTTAAAGCATGATCTTTTAAGTGTAGGTCAGATAGAGTATTCCATTTGCAATTCAAGGATGGAAAAAGCAAGATCATTAATAAATTTGGATTGGAGATTTCTTCTGGAACTCAGGCTCATGGTAATATATTTCATTTGAACTCCGGGGAGAAGGCTTGCTTGATTGCTCAGATTGATGAAAGTTGGGATAAGAGGATGTGTCATGTAAATTTTGATTGCATAGTAAAGATTAGTTCAATACCGGTTGTCAGAGATTCGCCCAAGATTGTTTAAACCTCATAATCTGGTATGTAGAGAATGTCAAATGGGTAAGCAAGTTAGAACTTCTTTCAAAAGTGTACATGAAAAATCTAATGAAATTCTTAATCTTATTCATACTAATTTGTGTGGACCGGCAAGGACTAAAAGTTTTCAAGGTGATAGATGTTTTATATTACTTATTGATGACTATTATAGAATGATGTCGATGGAATTTTTGAAAGAAAAATCTGAAGCTTTTGAGAAATTCAAAATCTTTAAGGCTATGGTTGAGACTGAGATAGGACTGAAGATAAAGTTCTTAAGATCAGATCAGTTTACATCTAGTGAGTTCAACAACTTTTGTTAAATGAATGGTATTAGGAGACAACTTTCTACACCTAGGATTCCACAACAAAACGGATTAGTGGAAAGGAAGAACATAACAATCTTGGATGTTGCAAGGACTATGATGACTGAAGCTAAATTACCTAATATCTATCAAAGAGAGTTTGTCAATACCGTTGTATACACTTTCAACAGAGTACTCATAAAAGGTGATACCGGTAAGACACCTTATGAACTATGGTTTGGTCATACTCCTATTGTCATATATTTCAGAATTTTTGGGAGAAAATGTTACATTAGAAGAGATGATGCATTAAGAAAGTTTGATCCTAGAAGTGATGAAGGAATATTTTTTGGATATTCTACTAAGAGAAAATCATATAGATGTTATAACAAAAGATTGAATAGGATATTGGAAAGCATATATGTCAAGGTGGATGAGCATGTCAATGATCATATCAGAGCATATGATTATGGACCTGAAGATGAATTTATCAAACTTGGACCGATAATGAAAGAATCAGTTTAGAACAGTGAACTAGTGACACCGGTAGCATCAAAAAATTCAATAGTGACAGAGGAACAACACAATGAGTCAGCAAATCAAGAAAATTCAAAGACTCCTAGGTATGTAAAACTAAATCATTCTGAAGATCAAATTATTGGAGATAAGAGGAAAGGTGTGCTGACTAGGAGAAGGTTAGTTGTTGAAGAGGTATGTTTAATTTATCAAATTGAACCAGAATAATTTATGGAAGCTCCTAAGGATGGAAATTAGATAAAAACAATGGAAGAGGAATTAGATCAGATTTAAAAGAATAAGACATGGTAACTTGTACCTAGACCTAAAGACAAGAACATTATTGGAACTAAATGAGTTTTCAGGAACAAATTGAATGAGGAAGGTCAAGTTGTAAGGAACAAGGCTAGATTGGTTTGCAAAGGTTATCCATAGGAAGAAGGAATTGATTATGGGGAAACCTATGCCCCGGTTGCTTGAATTGAAGTAGTAAGACTTTTTATTCCTTATGCTGCACACAAGAAGTACAAAGTATATCAGGTGGATGTTAAATGTGCTTTTCTGAATGAAGATATTGAAGAGGAAGTTTACATTGAACAACCTAATGGATTTAATTTATCGAAAGACAAAGACATGGTTTGCAAATTGAAGAAAGCTTTATATGGACTAAAACGGGCCCCTAGAGCATGGTATGCTAGATTGGATAAGTATCATTCAAAGCTTGGTTTCAGTAAAGGTAATGTTGACAGTAACTTATAATACAAGATTGAACATGATGACATATTGATTATTGAAGTCTTTGTGGATGATATCATTTTTTGAGGAGAAGAAGGTTTATGCATGAAACTTCCTAATGATATGAAGAATGAATTTGAAATGTCTATGATTGGTGAGATGAAATTTTTCTTAGGATTGTAGATTACTCAGACTGATAAAGGTATTTTCATTTGTCAAACTAAGTATGTGAAGGAGTTAATAAATTTGGACTTGAGAATTCTAAACCTGTCAGTACTCCTATGATAACTGGTTGCAAATTAACAAAGGATGATGAATCACCTAAAGTGAAACCGAGTAGATACAAATAAATGATTGGTGGTTTGTTGTACCTAACTAAAACAAGACCTGATATAATGAATGATGTTTGTATTTCTTCTAGATTTCAGGTAGATTTTAGAGAAACTCATGATATTGTTGTCAAGAGAATATTTAGATATTTGACAGGGTCAACAGACTTTGGGTTATGGTATCCAAAGAATGATGACTTCATATTATCTACATATACAGATTATGATTGGGAAGGAGATGTGGATGACCAGAAGAGAACTACTAGTGGTGCATTCTTTCTTGGGGAGAAGTTGGTTTCATGTCTTAGTAAGAAACAATCATGCACTTCATTGTCTACAGCTGAAGTAGAATATGTTGTAGCTACTACAACTGTACTCAGATTTTATGGATGAAACAAATGTTAAAGGATATAAGGGTAAGTTATTCAGAACCTATTGTTATTCACTATGATAATACTGTTGCTATTGATATGTCAAAGAATCCAGTATTTTATTCCAAATTAAAACACATTTCTATAAGGTATAATTTCTTGAAGGAAAAGGTTGAAGCAAAGGAAGTCAGATTGGTTTATGTGCCTACTAAGGAACAGATTGCAAATATTATAACAAAACCATTTCTTAAAGACACTTTTGAATATCTCAGAGATCATTTGGGGGTTACCAACCCTCCGGAAGAGACTTAGAGATGCAGAGATGCATCAATCCGGTGAGCTTATCACACATACTTTTCTGATCCGGGTTGATGAAGATGGTGCTACTACTCAAAGGGAGTAGTCAGCTATTTGGTTCAGTATTATTGGTTTAGTATCCATCCTTTTTCATTGATGTCAAAGGGGGAGAAGGTATTCATGTGAAAAATGCTAGATATTTTGATGGTGTTTTGGAGATTGTTGGCATTCCTTGGCACTTGGATATTTTTCACATTCAGTGTTGTCATCAATGTCAAAAGGGGAGATTGTTGGAAATATGATGGATTTGGTTAAGTGTTGTCATTGATTTCAACATCATATCCCGATTGGAGACTATCCTAGTTGGATTTATCTGAGTTAGTCTTGGTGATCTTCTTGGTTTTGGCTGTGATTCTGATTTGGTATTATCAGATCTCTAGAATCGGTTTTGGATGCTTATTCTGATGGTTATATGCTTGTTATATTCTGGTGGTTTTATAATTTGGTTATCGCTTTTGGTATTTGCCTTTACCGACTTGTTCTTGGTTTTCTCGGCTAGCTTTTGGCTTTATCGGCTTCTGGCATTCCCAGTTAGCTTTACCGGTATGCTATTTTGGTGACTTGGTCAGTGGATTTTGGGTCTGGCTTATGGAATCGATTTATTTCATGTTGAAGGTGTTTCTTGATCATATCTCGAGTATTTGGTGACTATGCATTGGATGGTGTGTTGTTATGGTGGTCCTATTTGGATCCGATTAAACTTTCACTGAGGGTTTCTTCTGCCTAGTGAAGCATGTTGGATTTTGGTCTTAGGGGAATCCTCAGTGGATATAATTGTTTGGTTACTTGATTTAGGTCCATGCTATGTAATGTAAATCATAATATTGTTCTGGTGGTATCATGTGATGTAATTTTTTGTATTTATGGGTTTAGGGTTTAGTCGACCTTGTCAATAAGGTTGATGATCTGTATTTATAGGTGACTTGTTCATGTAATTTGCATATCAATGGTTATGGATGGTTAAGTATACATTATCGGAGAAAGGATTATGTGTGAATAAAGTCATATCATTCAGGAGAAGGTTGGAAAGGTTTGTATTGCAGAGTAGACATCAGTGCTTAATCGAAACTGTGTCAGGCATTAGTAGATGCTACTTTCACAGTTCATTGCTTTCTGGATTGTAGTCTAATGATTTTGTAAGTCAGTGAGACTTCCCTTTGTGATGAGAAGTGTGATCTAGGTTGTTGGCCTTTCTGTATGTGCAGACCCCATTGTAATTATTCACAATACTACTGCAAATAATTCATCTGATTGTGGGTAGTGTTTCCCACCTTGGTTTTTCCCTTTTTGGGTTTTCCACGTAAAACATTGGTGTTATGTGTGTTGAACCTTCATCATATATCTTTCATTATGTTGTGCTCCGGTATAAGGTTTATAATTGAATTAATTATTGTTATTATTATTAAACTGATTCATCCCCCCTTCTCAGTTTACTGTTGGTATCAGTGCATTCCAACTATATTTAGTGCATTCATTACAGTTTTGGATAACTTGAAGAGTGGGTGGGACACTTACCTAGGATTTTTGAAGACCATTTTGTTGGAATGCACTGATACCGGCAACAAACTAAGAAGGGGGGCTGAATCAGTTTAATAATAATAACAATAATTAATTCAATTATAAACCTTATACCGGAGCACAACACAATGAAAGATATATGATGAAGGCTCAACACACATAACACCAATATTTTATGTGGAAAACCCAAAAAGGGAAAAACCAAGGTGGGAAACCCTACCCACAATTAGATGAAAATGGTCTTCAAAAATCTTAGGTAAGTGTCCCACCCACTCTACAAGTTATCCAAAACTGTAATGAATGCATTAAATATAGTTGCATGAATCTCTACTTCCTTTAGATTAGATGAAATAGGTTGGGCCATTGCCTTCATACAATCTACCTTATTTCTCAACATGGTGTCCAATTGGAGGGCAATCAAGTTTAAAAGTTCACCAACTCTACTCAAAATTTTGTCATGTAGATGGTGCTACCAAAATAGGGGTAGACTTAGTCTTTTTTGGTTGAGATTTGGAGGGAACCGGGTCGGCCTTAGGCTTCTTGGTTTCATCTTTTGCCTCCATTTGAGCATGTTTCTCTCTAGCCTACTTCACCTCCTCCCAGGTGAATCCCATCTAAACAGCTACTTCCTCAGCCATCTTGGAAATGTTTCTCTTCCTAGCATGCGTTGTGAATTGTCTGTGCAACTCAAGGTCCTTTTCTTTGAATATACCAAACCTTCCTTCCTTCTCATCAACCAACTGACTCAACAGATGTTGAGAATAAACATCTAGGGTAGTAGCATCAACTTCATAGCCCATAGGAAGAATTCACACAGTCCTTGGATCAACTGGTTCCATTAAGCATTGGTTTTTATCAACCATGAAGTAGATTGTTTTCTCATACTTCTCCACTATTTCCTTTGGGATTCTTTCTCTGATCTTCATTGAGGCTTGGAATATTTTGAAATAACCCCTGATAGTAGATATTCTCATTGTAGCATCACCAATCCGCATAATCCCTTCCTAGATTTGCACAGAAACCAGCCTGTCATAGGCCCATTGGACCTTTCCTTCAACACCAGGGATTTCATTCATGAAATATAGTGCCAAAAAGATGATGAGAGTACCAAACTTAAAGGTCTGATTCTTGTCTTATTTGATTTTCTTTAAAATGATTAACAACTCATTTAGTAGGCGATACATAAGTCATACCTTTTGTCTTCCTTCAACATCAAATAGGCAGACTATATAGTTGTACCAAAGATAAAGTTTTGTCTGCTTGACTGGTAAACCTTATATCCAACCACTATTGATGCAAACTTGACATCATGCTCCAGAATGTCATTTATGGTCATTGCTCTACTATCAAACTTAGAACCAATGGCGGCAATCACAATGTTGTTTGATATTTTCCTCAGGCTAGGAACTTCACCAAATGCGCTCAAACAGGTCATGACTTGGATTATTTGCTGAGTAATCTTGTGAGGCTTAGCCACATAAATTCATCATGGATTCTATTGAGTATGAACTGGATCCATTCTTTCTCATCAATGTCAAAAAATGCATGAATTGAGAAAAAACCTTGGTTTGCAAGTGTTGATATTTCATCTTTAGATTTCCTAATTTTTCTGCTAGATGCTTGTTATACAGGTTCAACATTTCTGCACTCCCAAGTTCATCAAGATCACAGTGGATATATGCCCTTATGTCCTCATTGTGAAGAACGTCATAGGGTACAAAGGAAAATGCTTCTTCGGGATCATCCTCGACAGATTTAAAAGGATGTTTCTTAAAAACAGGTCGAGCTCTATCCTTAATCTCCACAACAAGCGGGATAGAAATTCTAGAAGCTGAAGCTATTTTGAACTTAGGGTTTGCAAAAACTGATAGCTTGAAATAGATAAATACCTTAATTCGGAATCGGGCTTAGATCACTAAATCATTTTTCTCTTCTGCTCTGCACTATTCTCTTGATCTCATTGTGACAAATAAAGCTTTGAAATGCCCTTTTAACCTTCAAAAATCTAAATTTTTATTGTAATAAATGTCACAACCGGTTACCTTGATTTTCATAGAATCACTTACTGGAGCAACAAATATTCACTGAAACTTTCAGACAACATTGACATATACAATTTAAGCCTTCTACAACCTTCCAGAATCGATTGCATATAACTAAAAAGGGGGTTCTTAGAATTTGCATGAAAAGTTCCCCCTAAGGCAGAAAGCCCTAGTTACCAGATGAAGATCCTGCACCAAATTTGGGTTTAGATCCATTGTTTTCTTTGGATTCATCTTTTCTTACCCACATATTCTCATGCTTGTCTTTGATCTCCTCTACCTTTTCCTTCCCCTTCTCATCTGATTTGTTCTGGTCTATGGGAACAATATTCTTGCTTCTGCAATATTTTGCAATGTGACCGGTTTTATTGCATGCACGACAAACAATATTTTGCATAGGTCTAAAGTTCATCTAATTTGGTCTCATATTGCATTGGTTAGAGATATGTCCAAACATCCCACAAGAATAAAATCTCTTGTTTTGGAAGTTATTCATTACTGCTCTACACATATTTGACTTGTGACCAGAATTATTGCATATGAAACACTGACCAGTAAAGGTAGGACCATTGTTCATATTGTTCATTTCATTATTCATCCTACTTTTGCATTGATTCACCATATGACCAAATTTATTACAAGTAAAGCATCTACCATTTAATTTATGAGCATTAGGTTGCCTTACCGGAGGATTCTTAGTCTTCTTCTGATTAGGTTTTGCATTACTTTGTCTAGATCCGAAGGATTCACCTTTCTCAAATCCAAGTCCTCACATGTCCTTTCCATGTCTCCAACTTTCCAGAAGCTCATCAAGCCTTGCTGAGCTGGCATTGAATTTGTCTTTGTATTCATTTGCAATAGCAAGATCATCTCTTAAGGCAACAATCTATATTTCGATTTCTTGACCATTATTCCTTTACTATGTCAACTCTAGCTTCAATTGATCATTCTCATAAGTAATCTTGAAGTATTCATTTACTCTTTCCTTTAATGATTGTGTCAAACTCTCTTCATTATATTTCTAGTCCCCAATCTCCTTAGTCAATCCCATCACAATGGATTGAATCTCATTCTTCAATGCAACATTCTCTCTCTCAAGCTTGTCAACTTCATCAGCTTTACCCTAATTTTCCATGATTTGATCTTCTTTCTCCTTCAGCTTGTCCATCAATTCCTTCCTCTTATCTCTTGAAATTTTCACTTGATCCTTCAATTTATTAATGAAATCATCACCAACGTTCATTTTTCTCTTCAAGGAACTGATCTCATTTCTTACTGCATCAAGATCCCCAAGTGCCACACTAAGCTGTTTCTAAAACCGGAATCCATTGACTCAATCTCCAGGAACTTCCTCAAGCGGTTAGGCTTCCCTAGAGGAACTAGGCTCTGATACCAATTGTTGGAATCAGAGATCACTGAGAGGGGGGTGGTGAATCAGTGATCTACTAGTTAGCAAATTTCCTAACTTAACTTTGAACCATCAGAAGCATAAGCATAAAACTAAAATGCATGGACATAAAACAAACAACAACAAAATCATAACACCAAAATTTTTACGTGGAAACACAAATGGGAAAAACCACAGAAGGATTTGAACCCACAATATTATTCCACTATGATCAATAGAAAAAAAAAATTACAATATGGGGAATGCACAAACATTCAGGGACACTGCCTAGAGCTCACTTCTCAAATACAATAAGGGCTACAACCCCAGAAGGCTCACTGCCTTGCAAATAAGTTACAATGATGATTTATAGAAAACTAACTCCAAAATAGCATCTACAATGCCTGGATGAGTTCTAGTTAAGTTCCAAATATACTAACTGTATCACCTCTACTGTTCTTCTTTGTTGTGCTATGTTCTCTATCTCGGTTAGCTACTGGATCAAGAATGTGCACGTGAAACTGTGCCAAAATAGATTCTTGATCACCACTCACTAGAATACATTCATACAATTCGTTAAAAACATCTCCCACATTGATCTTATATATCTGCAATCACAAAATAGATCATTTATCAAGTTGGCCTGCTAATGTAACGTGTAGTCATATGTTGGCTTGATCGGACCACCAAAGGTAAATGTGGATCACCAAAACAATGGTAAAATGATGTCTCTATGTAGGCTTAATCATCCCATACATGATTAAATATACCACAATCACTAGAAAGCTTCCGGACCAAAACTGCTCTATTCAACCTAAAATACTGGTTAACTGGCTACTGGTTGACATCCTCTTCCAGAAATAAAGATCTATGATTACCAGATAGGATTCTCAAGAAGAGTTGCCATCAATGAAAATCCTAAATCAATAATGAACCATCAAAAGTCACCAGATGAGTGTTAATTTCCAACACATTCTTGGGATGGAAATTAGAAGAGATAGAGTGAACAAAAAGATATGGCTAGGCTAGAGTAAGTATGTGAATTCAGTTTTACGAAGGTTCAACATGTAGGATTGAAGACCATTGTGAGTTTCCTTTATGGTTGGAAAAAAATTATCTATTTCAGATTGTCGTACATCTCCATCAAAGATGGAAGACATGAGCAGAGTTCCTTACCAAAGTACAGTTGGAAGTTTGATGTATGCTATGGTCTGTATTAATCTAGACATTGCCCAAGTAGTGGGACTTATTTCCATATATATGTCTAATTATTGTAGAGTTCATTGGGATGCAGTCAAAAGAGTCTCTAGATATTTGAAGGGTGCCTCAGAGTGTTCTTTGTGTTATCATGATAATTTTGTAGGAGATGTGATTCGCCTTGATATTCATGGTTATGTGGATTTAGATTGGGAAAGTGATATTGATAGCAGAAGATCCACCAATGCTTATGTGTTTAGTTTATTTGGTGGTGCAGTTAGTTGGATGAGTAAGCGACATTGTTGTGGTTTCTTTGTCCACTACAGAAGAAAAGCATATGGCAGCTACTCATCCTTGTGAAGAAGAAATTTGGCTTCAAAGACTGTGTTCAGATATTGAAATAAAACAAGTTGTAATGATAATTTATTGTGAAAGTCAAAAGGCGATCTGCCTAGCTAAGAACTCGACATTTCATGCTCAGACCAAACACATTAATGTTCAGTATCATTTTTTTAGAGATATGGTCGAAGATGAGAAGGTGAAGCCGGTTAAGATAGAAACTTTGATGAATGTTGCAAATTCTTTAACTAAGGCCCTGAGCACAGGAAAGTTCAAATGATGTTAAGAGTCTATGGGTCTCATGACCCCTAGCAATTTATTTATTATGTTGATACTCCCTTTTCTCTTGCAAGGTGTTTGATAAGTGGGAGAATGTTGGGAAAATGGTGTCTCAACCTTTCATTTACATGAGGTTACTATTTATAGTAAGTTTTCATTTGAGGACAAATTGGTGCAAAATTCTCCCCAAAGCTTCGGTTTGGCTAGATAAGCATGCCGGTAAATTTTCGTCGCAAGATCATAGCTAGTTTTGAAGATATTAAAGTTTCTATTTTTGAAGGGTGCGATGAAAGGTTTAAAATTAATTTTGAGGAATTTAGACCCTCTAAGATGCCTTGAAAAGTGGGCATAACCAGTGTAGTGGATTATAAGGTGATAGAGCACTTTGTGAGCTTTTCGGTGCATCAAACGGTTCGACAATCAGACACTTGGTTCGCAAGTTATGGTCTCCAGAATTTTGAACTCTTGAAATAGGAAATATAAAATGCATCAGACTCATAAATGAGTTATAAAAGGGAGGAACACATGTTGATGTATGTTTTGACATGTCATAGGGCATCTAGAATGAAGATAAGGTCGGCTCTACTTTATTGGATGGTTTTAGCTCATGGTTTTGTAATATCATTTGATGGTTTCTTGTATTGTATATCCTATTTATTAGGTGCGTGAGATAGAGGTTGCGTGCAAGAGTCCTATGGATATTGAGTTACCTCTAAATCTCTTATTAGTGGTACTCCTATGAAGAGATTGCTCTGTGAGTATATTGTAATCTATTATTGATTGTTCAATAATATATTGAGATGCTTTTGGAGTGTGGGTTTTTTCTCCCGATAGAGTTTTCCCCACGTAAATCACCGTGTTGTGGTATGGATAATATTATGTTTATTTGTGTTAAGTTTCTCTAACCGTTGTAACGATTTGTAAAAGTTTTTGCACTACCCTCCTCTCAAGGTTAGTGTAGGAAGTTGTTCCACTAATTAACTTCCTTACTGTATCTCAGCCTTTGGAGGCAGTTATCATTCAAGCACTTGGTGACTCTAATGGTATATCCAGTCTCTTGTTCATGACCTATTGCCTATTTCATGCTAAGGATTCAAACAAGAGCATCTTCTAGAGGTATTTTTCAATATTATGAACTCTCAAATTCAAATTCTAGGAGGAGGAGTAGGATTTCATTATTACCAGTTAGGGACCTTGAAGTGGTTATATCTACACCTCTTAGCTCTCATTCTACCCCTCCAACTACCAAACCATCACATTCTAGGACTCCCATGTTGGCATGATTGGCATAACTAATGCAAATGAGTTGATGATTGTACCGGTAGAAGAATGATGATGACACAATCAATTATTTGTGTTGTCATAAATGGAAACCTATGTCAATTAATTTTTTATTATGGTTACAGATCAACTTTGATGTCTAACTTGTTGGATAAGTAATTTGGTCTACTGGATTTAGAATTTGTAAGTATGGCAGGGTTTACTAACAGGACTGAGAATTAGGACTTCAACCGATAAAAGAAAAGATTTTGATGGAATTGGTAAATCAGTGATGATTGGAGACTTGTGGTTTGAGAAATAAGAGTTTATTATGGATTTGTGTATGTGACTGGAACCGCATCCTATGTTGATTACCGGAAGGCATGTTTTGAATTTCTGATGGAGTTGTGCTAAGGTTTTAGTAGGGTTTTAGGACTGGTGATGAATTCACTCAACCGGTAATAATTTATGTTATGATGGTGATCAAAGATGAGTCTACATGTTGATGATAACACGACACAAACAACGTGATGAGATTTAATTTTTGTTTTGGCGCTATTCAAGGAAGAATTTCTTGGGAATCAACGAAATGCTTAGTAGAGTGTTTTGAGGATACATATTGGATTTTCGTGATGGGTTATGATCAACCAATAGTTGATATTGCATTGTAATTTGTTGTAATGATCTATATAACGATCTGTGATGATCTATTATGATTTGAATTGTAAATTCAAGATGTAATTAGGTTTTGTGGCCGACCTAGTTGATATGGCTATTTAGGGTGACACAACTGATGTTTCATGTGTTAGTGGCCTTAGGAGAATGAGTTAAGTCATCCCAGAGAAGATAGAGATCTGGCTGAGTGTTGTAGACTGTGAAGCATAACTAGATCTGATCTAGCATGTTGAAAGTGCAAAGTAAAATATCATTTTTCATTGGTGTTCTCTAACAATTACAACAACATAAATCTCTTAACCGGGTAGGTCCTAACAAGGCAGCTCACAAAAGAGTGTTTAAATCCTCTGACCAGGTTGATCCTAATAGATCATTGGACTCCTAGCTAGAGTGATAGGTAAATCCCTTAATCAGGTGACTCCTAACAGGGTCTACTCCTAACCGGGCATATTGTAAGCTCCTAACATGGCATACTTCAAAAGAGTACAAATTATTGTGGGTACCAATCCCCACCGTAGTTTTTCCCATTTGGGTTTCCAAGTCAAAAATATTGGTTTTCATGTGTGGAATATCTTTTCATAGTGTTTATGTTTTCATGCATTATTTTTTATTACTAGCTATGACAAGTTTACTGTTGTTTATCAGAGACCTCTAAGTGGTTACCAGTAATGTTAATGAATTGATAGATGAAGTATTTTGATATGATAATAAGTCGATATGAGTGTGTGTTGATCATATATCTAGTTGGTAAATATTCTGATTAACAAGATTGCATAAGTGGGTAATAAGTGAATGAGATCTGTTAGAGGGTTAGATTCATTGATCTCAGATCTATTGTAAATGGTATTTTGATTTGAAGTTATAGATTTTCTTAATACTGATTAACCCCCCCTCTCAAAATTAACCGGATCATTATAGGATTAACATCCCACTCCCCATATCAATAGACCATTATTCCATGTGGATCTCCCTAGAAGTCACTTTTATTACCTTTAATGGAGGCAGTCCTCTGATTTTGGCCCAAAAATATGATATACCAATAGCTACCCTAAAAGCTATACCCTTATTTACTGGTGAAACCTTTGTTACCCTAGTTGAACATATCCAAGATGTTGCTAGAATTTGTTATGTATTGGATGTAACTAAAGATAATGTAGCAGTCGGACTTCTTGCATCATCCTTTAAGGGTAAAGCCCTACAATGGTATAGAGGGTTTCCCTCTAACTCTATTCACAAATGGGATGAGTTAGGAGAAAAATTATGTAAACACTTTGAAGATAAGAGTGATCATTTCTCTTGTAGAACAGGTTAACCACTATTACAAGGGCACCTCATGAATTCATGGGAGATTTCAATTATAGATTTCAAAAGACTTGGGATAGAATCCTTGCTTTGGTCAATCCATCTTCGAATCATGACTTCTTGTATTTTCTAAGGGCTCTCAATAGTGATGTTGCCACCATGATACAATCAATGGGAGGACAAAACCTACCAGATGCATATGACATAGCTATAAGGGCATAAAATTGTCTAATATAGGTGGGAAAGATAGCTCCTAGGCTGCCAATGCCCCTATTCCCAAAGGCTCCTACACAACAACCTATTTTGGCACATGTCCTAGTGGCATCTACAAGTCAACAACTCATGTCTACACCTACCCCTTCATCCATAGAGATACACGACATCAAAATCATGATGAAAGGTTTTGGCAATGAGTTGGTTACAATAAAGAGACAACAAGCCCAACCTAGCAGGCCCTACCAAGCATAAAATGAGAATTATCAATAGAATAGGCCACCTTTTCAAGGGAAAAACCAATGGATTAACATCGGGCCATTAAATAGTTTGAATCCTAGAGCCACAAGCAATTCTTAAGCATTGGTTCCAACACAAAACAACCTTGCTCAAGAGAAAGATTGGTGTACTCTATGCAATCAGCCTCACAACCAGACTGTGTGGCAAAGTGGAGAGCTTGATCAAGCCCTAATAGCACAAAGTGAACCAACAACATTAGGACAACAGTATGATGTAGATCAATCCAGAGCTTGTTATCTGACATATAAACATGGAGATTCTACCCTTATGAATTGGCAGGATGCAAAATTTTATGGTGTTAATCAATTTAATAGTGACACTGTGGCAAGTAACATGAGGTCAAAGAGGAGAGTCGTAGATAATGATGCATCTTCTATGACAACCCAAGCTTCACAAGATGTTGCACATACCATAACTCCAAAAACACCAAACAAGATAGCCACTCCAAATAGAGATCGAAATATGACTTAGAGTGGCAAGAGGCAGGAGGATCCTAGGGTTACTTTAGTAACAAAGGTAGACCTTTGTTACTACTAAGGGTTTTACAAAGGATATGGTTCCCTTTAGAATTATAGATAAAATGAAGAAATCCAATCTTAATATCTCTATGTAGGACGCTTTCTCCATACCATCTCAAATAAATTTGCTTCAGGATGCCCTAAAGGATATCAACAATGCAGAGGAGGCACAAATAACAAGAAGATCGTCCACCTCAACAAGTTTGGTATAACCCAAGGAGGCAGAATATTCTAACAAGATTAGTAAGACATCCTTTCTATCTCTCTTTGATTATAGGGGATATTTTAGTCCATG
The DNA here is from genome assembly GCF_030272615.1 of Cryptomeria japonica. Taxonomy (NCBI): domain Eukaryota; kingdom Viridiplantae; phylum Streptophyta; class Pinopsida; order Cupressales; family Cupressaceae; genus Cryptomeria; species Cryptomeria japonica. The sequence goes on along the minus strand of NC_081415.1, from coordinate 346,567,375 downwards.
ATTGCATGACAGATTCAAGAGCGAGTAGCTCAATCATGCCTAAGAATGTAGCTAATTGTCTAGGTATTAAATATAAGTTTGTGACTAAAGGGGTTGTACAACTTGATGGAATTTCAGTCCAGACAATGGGGGTGATTAAGGACTTATGTTTGACCTTGCATGTATGCCCTAGTTGTAGTGTCATGGAATACATTTCAATCATTGACCTCCCTTCCTTCTTTTCTATTTGTTTATCAAGTGAGAGTACTACCGAGATAGGTGGATACTTGTCCTCCGACTGGTCCCATATGCTATTTAGAACAATATATGGTACAAAGGTTACCATAAAGGCAAAATCCATTGCGAATGATCACTTTGAGCCTTATATCTCAAGCCCTATAAATATGAAATGTACCCTTCATGATGAGAGAGAGGACTGCTTAGTCAAAGAGCCTACTACTCTTGCGGAGGAGGTCCCCAATTGTCTTCTTGATGTTTGGTCCAATGCTTTACAATTTGACCTAATCAATGAGTTTATGGAAACAAGTCTTGGTACTCATTGCATTCATGAGGAGAACACTCCTATTCCCAATCTCACCAAAGCATGCAATGACCTCAAGGGATTGTGGAGCATATTTTTTGATGGTTCAAAAAAAAATGGTGCAAGTTCTGGTGTATTACTCATTTCTCCTGATGGGGAGAAATATTATCTCTTTCAGGCTTCATTTTAGCTACATTCATAATGCAGCTGAGTACGAAGCCTTGATCTTAGGTCCCCAAATATCACAAAGAAGAGGGATCAATTCCTTACATGCACATGGAGATAGTGAGTTGGTTGTTAATCAAATTAAATCTCAAAGAATAACCAAGAACAACCTTCTCAAATCTTACAAAAAATAGAGTTTGGGACCTATTAGAAGGGTTTGAAGCCTTCAACATATCAAGTGTCCCTAGAAATTAGAATAAACATGTTGATAGGCTAGCAGTAATTGGTGCTCAACATGATATACTAACCCATGTTGAAACTAAGAAAGAACAATAGATCGGGCTTGTGGTTAGGCCTACTATCCTTGACAATATGAATTGGTAGGTATTTGACTCTAATCAACAAATTATCAAATTTTTACAAGAACCAGAGTTCTCTGCTAAGAACCAATCCCTCCTGCATAACCAATATGGAGATCAGGTCATGCAACTCAATTTGAACAAGTTTCCCAAAGGATTAATCACCTTGGAGGGTATATTCAATTTAGATGACCAAGTGAAGGGGTAGGCTATGAACCTAGCTACAACAAAAGCGTATTACAAGCCAATCTCAGTGGGTGATGGAAAATCTCTCAACTTGGGAAAATTATTATGATGGATGAAAATGGGATCAGGTAGGCTAAGGCCTAATCCCATTCTCATTCAAACATTGGAATACAAAGGAGCCTAGGGAGGTGATTCACTTTGACTTCCTCTTATGAAAGAGAGTCAAGGAATACCTTTAGGACTTATATTCCTTTGTTGATATGAAAGGGAATGAGTCAAATGCCAAGTAATAAAAAACTAGCCTAATAGGATGTATGAAATCAACTAAGTAAATTGTATGAACAAAATGATATAGAAATGAAATTGAGATACATAAAGAAAATCTAAGAGGGGAATTTTGGTGTGTACCTGATACTAAAATATTATTTTGACTGAGCCAGACCACAATGTTGGGCGCTCTGGTCCCTATCACTATATTGAGCCAGAAACCTAGGATCTGCAAATTGAAGTGCTTTGGAGTTGAACTGCCAAAAACTACCACAAAATGGGGTCAACCAGGGCATTGGGCACTCTGGTCCTAGAGGTTTAAGATCAAATTCTGCAAATGGACCTGTGCTTGCTTACCGAGACTTACCAAAAATTGCCCTCTGACGGAAACCTAGAAATGTACCTGCAAGCTGGAAAATGGTGTATGGGTGGCTAAATAGGGTTTGGCCTTAGTCAAACCCCTTTTTTTAGTAATTTCCACGTCCACAAATAGCAACCAAAGTATTGAAAAGTGTGTGTGCCCTAGAATGTCATATGTTTGTAAGATTCCTATGAGCTAAAATGCAAAACTAGAGTTCTACCTTTTGTTTGGAGTAAAAACCCTAAATAAACATAATTTAAATGCTTCAAATCACAAATGCAATATGGATCTAAAGCAATAATGTAAATTAAAAATGTATATCTAGATCTTAAAACTCACATAGAGATATGAAAATAACATGAAATCATACCAAACCATAAGGGAGAGGTAAAATCCAATGAATAGTCAGTGATCTCCTTATTATTCTTCAACATCTCCTAAGATTCCATTATTGGTGAAAAAGGTTTATGAAGACTTGATGAATGATAAATTTGTTGATTGAATACTTCACATAAACCTGTACTTTCACACTTCATACGAGGTCTCCCTTTCTTGATTGTGAATGGATCCTTCAAATGAGGAAAGGAAAGGTTATATATATGAAACCCTAGCTTTAATTTTGATCATAGGACAACCTAGAATTGATGAACTTTCACACAAAGACGGATTTGAACATTATAATACCACCAAATTAAGCTCCTAAAATTTAGGGAGAAAAAGTCGAGATTGATGTGGTGGTCACACAGGTCCGGCCGACTTTTTTCCAAATTTATAGGGAAGAAAAATATCGTGATTACAAAGTCAAATATAGCTCAATGCATCAATCCAAGGTGTTTATGCATGAAAATTATCTTTGAAGCTTGAAATTGGGACTTTATCATGATTAATTAAAATGAAATAAAAAGGTGCACACTTAGGGTTAAGGGCCCAATTTTATAATATGTGAATTGGTGAGAGAGGGCCTTAGATTTAGTTAAATTAATAATTAAATGGTTAAAGGAACCTTGAAAATGCAAAATGAAATGAGACACACTAAGGCAGGTGCTAACTTAAGTGTGGAATTGTATAACCCTAATTAAGGGCGTACAATTTATGATGCTACAGATATGTTCCAAAATAGAATTGGATGTCTTCATTAATCTTTGTAAAGAGTACAATGATATATTTACTTATAATTATAAAGACCTAAGAGGGTTTGAGCCTAGTTTAACCCAACATACCATAGAGTTAGATACAAATGCAAAGCCTATTAGACAAAAACAAAGACCTACAAATCCCAAGGTTGAACCCTTAATGAGAAAAGAGTTGTCCAAGCTCGTAGAGTCTAATATAATTTTTCCAATCAAATATTCTTCTTAGGTAGCTAATCTTGTTCCAGATAGAAAAAAGAACGGGGAAATCAAGTTATGTGTAGAATTTAGGGATCTCAATAGGGTCTCCCTTAAAGACCATTACCCACTTCCTTCCATGGAAAAATTGTCTAAAGTAAGTGGTTGGGAGAGATTTTCATTCTTCGATGGATAATCATGATATAATCATATCCTAGTTCAAGAATCAAACCAATTTAAGACTACATTTATACTAAATGGGCCACTTATGCCTATTATAAAGAAGAAAGGGTTCCCTTACCTCTTAAAATTCCCAATCTTAACTTAGCACATCAATTAGAGATCATAAAGAATGATGCCATGACAATTAGATATGCAAAGCTGATGGAGCTAGAAGAAATCAAAGGGACAACTATGCAGGCTCTTGAGATTCACCGAGGACAAGTCAAAATAAATTTTGTCATAAAGGCCACTCATAGGATCTTCAAGGTTGGTGATCTTATCCTAAAGTGGGATGTTGACCAATCCAAACTAGGTAGGCACTCAAAATTTGATGCAATATGGAGTGGCTCATATGTCATCACCAACTACAAGGAGGCCAACTCTTTCCACCTATCCAGACTCAATGGTGAAGCCCTTCCCATTGTAGTCAATGGAATCCACCTGAAAGATTGCTCTTGGGGCATTTTCAAGCCCTTGTAATTAGATAGTTTAGTTTTCAACTTTCCAAGAAGTGCACGAGCATAGGCTATTCCTCCCTGGAATGGCACAATTTTAATCATTTGTAGGTTACAAAGGAAAATTATCCTTCTTGTTGTAAACCTTTTTGAATCTATGCCCAATGGATTTCCCAAGCCTACTGATCTTATGCCAAGTGGGATTGCATCCCCTCTAAGTTACCAGAAATGTTGACATTTTTCATCTCATCCTTGAAGCCATTAGTTACAACTGATCTAAGAGATCATGAATGGCTTAAACATCCCTGCATAATTCCTAAACCCTTAAAGGCATTTTTTCCCTTAGCCAGTTTGACCTTATTCTAATTTGTTCTTGATTAGCTTGGGAAATTATATCACTTAAAACAACAGACTGGAGTGTCCCTTGTTCATCCTAGAACCGGCCCTATCTTACCTACTATCAACAAATGTTGTATCACATGGTTCGCATCGGTCAAGGTTAATTGCCGCCTGCCCCTGCAATGTTATGATCACTCGTTGGTATTATTGCTAATTGTCTGATTGCTAGTTTTCAACTGCCAATGATAAATGTTATTTAAGGTTGTAATCTTGTGATTGATGGCTAAGGGTTACTGGGAGTTGTTGGTCGTAGGATTCACAACTGTTAGGGTTGACTGATGGTTCCCCCTGCGATGTTGTGATGGATTGCTAGGGGTTATCGTGGATGTTAGGCTGCATCATCATGATAGTTAAGAACAAAATCATTTTAGGATGTGATGTTGCGATAGGGGTAGCAGTGGTGACTAGATGTTGGGGTATAGGGTTTGCAGTGGTTAGTGAAGTGGACTATTTTGAGTTGTGATCCCATGAGATCCTGCCATGTGTCCAGTCTTGCGATGATTAGGGGGTTCGATCAAATAGTGGGGCTGATAAATTTTCATGGAAAAATGATGCTCGTCCGATTTTGCTTGAGGGAAAGATCGATGGTGATGTTTTAACCAGTCATTATGAGGGTCTTCTTGAGGGTTTTCTTGATGCATCTCAATCGTTCATCCATCTGCAAAAGAAAGATCTAGTGGTTGAGATTCAAATTTGAGGGTGAATGTTGGGTTTCAAATGGTGACATTATGGTTATCAACCTTTTGGTTCAGAATTGGATGTAGTTTCCATCGATACACCAAATCTGATCAGATTGCGCTCCTAACCACTTTCCAGGTGTTGTGGGACGATTTTCATTACTCTTTCTAACTCTGCAGAATTTTCCCAAGGTCTTCCATTCCTATTTATTTATCGATGAGACCATTTTCGACCTAATAGAAGACTTCAAACGCCATCCTATAAAGGGCCTCCCTAATTTTTTAAGAGGTCGTTATTCTTTCCCAGTTCTACAGGACACTTTCAGACATGCAACAATCAGATCTAATCTAATTTCTTTTCCTCTGTAACCTGACCCTAGTCAGTTAGGGTTTATAAACTTGATGTAAATTAGAGTTATTCCTGATCTATAAAGGAAAAATTGTAACATATTCTCAAGGTCTTTTCCCTTTTCTCTTACAAAATTCTACGATTTCTGCAGTTGTAGTTGCCTTGCCTTCATGTTAATAAATTATATGTTTTACCTTATCTCTTTTGACAAATACATTGTGTCATTCACCTTTCATTTGCAATATTTCTTTCTCTATTTTTCCAAAATTTTAGATTGTATCAAATGTGCTTATGTGTGTTGTTTGAGGATATCTCTCAATCCCTCTCAGCATCATATTAGGTTCTAGCCTTTCTATTTTTCTTTGGAGATAGCTGATAGATTGGGATTTGTGTATGTCCTTTGGTGGTTTATTGATATCTTGTACACTCATAGGTAGGGAAGGATCACTTTAATCTTGGTGTATCACCTCTTTTCCCTTTCAGCATTCCTTCTCCCTTTTCCCCTCTAGATCAGTAGAATAGGCTTTACAAGTGTTGGATTGGTCTAGAACTGCACCCTGGTTAGAAAGGAAGTCAACCTTCTCTAGAGATTCAACCTCACATGCACAAGGTCCCACACTTGGAGGTTGTTTCTATGTTTCACAAGGTTGTTGAGTAGTAGTGTTCAGTGAGGGTGAAAACACTTGTGATAACAGGGACCACCATAATGAAAGATGGGTAAACCTAATAGATCTAACCATAATTCAAATATGAAAAGGGTTGAAATTCTGATTAGATATTATTGGTTATGTATTGCCCCCTCTTTTTATTTGAAGATCAGATGATAATTATGAAATTAGGGTAAAACCACGAATAATTGAAGAAGATTGTCAAAAAAAAACTACTACAAATATCTCACAGAGTTGCAAACTGAGATTTGGGCAAAAGAAGATGTTTAGAACTTATTCCCAAAAGTTAGACCTGATTTTTTGGGACCAAGTATTTTTTCTTCATTGAAAGTTAAACCCGTTCTTCACTATTGACTTTGCTAGATTTCCCAATATATCTCTTGCACATGTTCCCTGCACATAGAAAGACAGGAAATATGGTTGTGCATAGGGTTTTTCTTAAGTCAAAACCCAGTTGAGGAATGAACCTTGAATAAAATAATGCAAATACTAAAATAAATCCTAAGGAGATATACCTCAAATCTAGAATTGTTGATAGAATGATTGATGATGCAATACTCTTTTAATGTAATCATAAATGTTGAATGTAATGGCATGAAAAACACATGAACATGAAAAATCTAATCACACACACATTCTTGCATGAAGATTGATGTAACTTTGCTCCATAATGCTCAAAGGATAAAATGTAGCCTTGAATCTTTGAAAATGCTTGATAATGAATGCTTCACAGATGCATGAAAGATACAAATGGAGTCTTAGATTGAAAATGAATTGATAGGATGTCTTTATATAGGATTCCCTAGGTAAGTTACCGATTAGGCTGAGCTCCCACGATTAAGTGTAGCCACGAGGACCAAATGTCATCGAGGACAGAAAGAGCCAATCCCATTTGAAATTGGGGCATGTTTAAGGAGGACTAGGGAATGTTGGGGTCCCCTGGTCTAGGACCAAAAAAAGGGAAATGGGGAGAGGACAACCTCTAGGATGGGGCCCACATAATGGTGTCAATAGGTGATATCAAGGTTGAGACTTAAAATGAATTAAAATAGACCTAGGGGGAATAAAAATAGGACGTGCTAAAGTAGATTAAAATTGAGGTATAAATTTTACCAGTTATAATTTACAACACTACATTTAGCCCCCACTTTAACGGGAGTATGATCCTACACAAATGGTCACAACAAAGTAGAAATATGAGAGAGAGGAGCAATTAGGAGAAAGATCACAAGGAGATAAGACATCACTAATTTCAAGGAACTAAGCCCTCAATCTTAGTATCTTAACTCACACAATCATATGAAAGGACACATAAGACAAGACACACACAACATAAGGGGTTAGTACTAAAAACAAAAAAGGCTCTAAGTCCACTAGTTGAAGATACCTCCATAATCAAATGTGTCAACCACTAATATCATTCTCAAAATGCTATCACAAGATCACAACTGATCACATAAAAAGAGAAAGAGCACGCATCAAATAATGAACCATGATCCACAAATAGAAAAGTTATGAGCTCATGGGGAAGAGAAAAGGAAGAACATGGATGCCATGGGCTAGCAAGTTGCATTATGCTAGGTGAACCATGAGAAGGAGATCAAGAGAGGTCATTGAATTGACAGGCTAGCAAGTTGTGTTATGCTAGGTGACCCACGAGAACATGAATACTCATGGGACAACAAGTTGTATTATGTTGTGTGATTCATGTAAAGATGTAGAGTCAAAATAATCTGGCAAGTTGTGCTATGCTAATTCCACTCTCTAAAAAAGGAAGAGTTGAATGGTCTAGCAAGTTGTGTTATCCTACACAAATCACCCTCTTACATATGTTGTTGTCTATTTTCAGGAGTTAAGCATCTCATATAAGACTTGTTGGTCTAGTTTCGAGCATACAACAACCTGTATAAGACATGAAATAAAAACAAATATGTCTATTTTTCAGTATGAAACATCTCGTATAAGACTTTTCAATTTGGTTTCGAGAATAACTACCCTATATAAGACATGCAAAAGGTTGTGTCTAGTTTTGGCAATGAAGCATCTTGCATAAGACTTGTTGGTTTGGTTTCAAGAATGAACACCCTATATAAGACATGAAAAATATAGTACAAAGAGGGCATTATGCATGCCACCCCCTCTCACCCCCTTAAGATGTCAACATAGTCATATGTTGATGTCTTAAGGAAGCTAGAACAAGGATACACACCTTCAACACCAAGGAGATATCCTTTTGGGAAACAATGTTCATAAATCCAATCTAAAGAGGCATAACTCTTATAAGAAAGGAAAAGATTGTTAAAAAAGAGATATCTTGCAACAAGTATAAATAGAATCCTTATGAGGAGAAGATGGAAGAGATCTTTGCTCAAAATACATCTAACTCTAAGAGGACACACACCTCTTGCATAAGAGAGAATCCTTGAGAAAACACACATCTTCACGCAAGGAATGACATCATATGATAAGAAAACACCACTCAACAAAGGAAAAGTGGATCCTTAGAAAGGATAGGAAAAATCAACGCCCCTGAAGAGCCCCATTTTTGATACTTTATTTAGACCCTTTTCACTGTTTGAAACTCCTTTGTGCTGTTAAGAGACATGAAATTACACAACTTGTGTCTATTTTAAGAAATAACTTTAAGTAAACCTTTCATGTCTTAAAGCCTTTTTCAATGAATGCCACGAACGCTAGATGAATGTTCTTTTGGTTATGAATGATGATAACTATTATGTTTTAAGTGATTTCTAATGAACAGGGATCTTTGTGTGCTTAACCTTTTGAATGTAGCTATTATGAGGATATTTTCACGTTGTTAAGAAATCAGGGAATGTGGTTTCCAAGTTGCAGTAGAGTTGAAAGGAGATCAAAGACAACAAACCAGGAAGGAGTCAATTTTGATATAAATAGTTAACCAACTATTATGTCATTTAACAACTCTGTGATTCAGTTCAAGAGCAATTATCTTCTCATTTAATCACCATGTTCATTGGTGGAGTAAATATAGGAGGAATATGTTATGAAGAATAATCACCATGAGCAGAGTCCTACTCTGTTTCAACCTTTATGTTCTTTGTTTTCATGTTTTCAATAAAAGCCATCAACCTGATCTTTAGGAGTGGAGTAGCTAAAGTAGTTAGTTAATAAAATATCTTCTCTCTTGTAAATTCAATAAGCCTATTCTCAAAAAGGCTAGTGAGAAGATATGTAATTTACTATTTTGCTGAGCATTAGAAATAAAGAACCAACTCATGTTATCTCTGTTATTCATGTGAGTGCATAATGGATTTTTGAATGCATAGTATCTCAGTTTTAAGTTAGTTGTTGGGAATAATCATCCAAGGGGGCCCACTTGGTGAGGATTCCATTTGTTCAGTTTTTAGTTGTTTTCAATTTTGTTCATAGTATAGTTTTAATACTTGAATACTCCTATAGCCACAAAAACTCTATTTTTTTATTGTTCCTGTAGCCAAGGTAGATTATAACTATTTCTTTACTGGTTGGAGTTTTACTATTCTTGAGAAAGTTTTGTCAACATTTACCTTAATAGAAAATAGTTAATGGTTTCTAGGTTTATTTTCTTTCTATCATTTCCTTTCCTAATTTTTGTTTTAGGATCGAGAAGCTCTTAGTGCACAAACAGTGTTGTCCCAATTCAAGTTTAATGTCCCTGGGTTGATTGATAAATGAGATTTAGTAAAAGGATTGATGGCTACTTAGTGAAGACATTTTGTCTCTAGGTTGAGGTGTTAGGCCCAGTTATCTACCCATTGTTGAATTCCTTACATTTTTTACACTATTGTTGGGGATGGTGGCAAGCTAAGAGTTTGTTAGGACTTAGAGAAGTTTTTTTGTTGCATTTTTAAAGTAGAACCTTTCGTTTTCACAAGAAATAGGATCATATATGAACAAATTACATCACCATATTAATCTTTAGTAAGCATATTGGAATTAAGTTAAAAATTGCATGCATAGGAGAAGGAGAAGGGATGCTTATGGGAGCTTCCTTCCTCAAGAACCTAATCTTGAAAATCACTCATCTGACCAAGAATTTAACTCTTTTTATGCAAATGAAATAAAATTCTTTTGCTAACCATTTTCAAGATTTGGGATAGATTGAACCACCTCCTCAAGAACCACCATTTTAACAACACCTTGAAAATATTTGGCCTCTTGTTGTCTATCAAGAAAATATAGTTGCCCAAGCTAATAATGCTCAACCCACTTTTGAGTTTCATATCCTTGACCAGAATCAACTTCCAAGCTAATAATGCTCAACCCACTTTTGAGTTTCATATCCTTGACCAGAATCCACTTCCTAATCTCAAGAATATTTAGCTTCAACTCTTTCTAAATTCTATGGTTTGGTGATAGAGGACCCAGACACCTTCTTGTTTGAGTTTGATATCCTATGTAGGAGCTATGACTATAATACTAATTCTCATAGGCTCAAATTGTTTCCTACCAAATTGAAGGAATCCGCTCTGAGATGGTTTATGAGTTTAGGTGTGGATACCATAACCTATTGGGATGAGATAAAGGAGAAATTCCTTGAGAAGTATATGGACTATTCTAGAGGTAGTGATATGCATGGAGATGATATTTTTTAGGATGTCATAGAGGGAAGATGAGAGTTTGGAAGACTATTTTGAAAGATTCTTGTCTAGCTTTAAGAAATCTTAGTATAATATATTGAGTGAAAAATCTCATATGTTGATCTTCTTAAAAGGAATTAATGATGAATGCATGGATGCATTGGACCTTCTGGGAGAGTGAAATGTTACCCAAGTTGATTGGGGTGATATAAGGAAGCTTTGTCAAAATTATTCCATATTTTCTCTCAAGACGGCTAGAGGTTACACACCTGGCATAAACAAGACAATTTGGGAGTTTCAAGGATGTGAATAACATATTTTATAAAAGAATTTAAAGGAGACATCATTTACAACATGACTACACAATTGGATACATTTTAAGCCAAGCAGAAACATGATGAGGTAGAGGTAATGTTGGTTGAGTTTTGACCCCATAGCAAATAAAAGAAAAGAGATTGCAGATGTAAGAAGATAGCTAGTATAGAAAGAAAACAAGTGCAGCTAGAATTTAGGCCAATTGAAGATGATGAGGGGTATATATTCTACATTTCACAAAGGAGCTCATGAACTCTAAGACAAGGTATGCCTCCAGACCCTCTATCTTTCGGTGGTCCTTATTCAAATCCTTATGCACCTAATAATCAATGACAATCCTTGTACCCTCCAAAATTTGGTAATTATGGACCACAACCATAGAATTACCAACAAAATCATTGGCCAAATTATCAAAATCCTATCCTCCTCCTTAGTGGCAACTACCACTAGTAAACTAATAGAAAACACCGCAATGGAAAGGAGGACAAAAATCATCCAATCAGACAACTAGTTACTTGAAACCACAAGCACCACCTAATTAACTAGCTATTATGGCTCCTACAAATGCAAATACCAATGCACCCAAGCCTACTCAATTACCAGCTTAGCCTGCACCTAGTCCCAATAATAGACTATAGTAGCAGCATGCCTATTCCACAGTTTCTATCTAATATCCTACATATGTCGTGAATATAAGTGATATACACTTGCGTTCAGGAACAACCTTACTAGAACCTACTCCTCCTATTATTATTTAGCTCCCTATGGAAGAAGGAGAGAAGACAAATACCAATCTGACCTCACATGACCCACTTGTTCAAGAAAATCGATCAAGGACTCCCGATCCAATCCAAGAAAAAGATCCACTACCATCATTCCCTCAGAGGTTGGTAACCATGTAGCCTAAGATAGAACCAACCTTTGATTTCTTGGATCTACTAAAGAATGTGTGTGTCAAAATACCCTTATTCCAGACGATTAGCGATCCACTTATTTATAACAAGGCAATAAGGGATGCATGCCTCAAGAAGTTGGACAAGAAAAAGAAAGATCCAACAACAATGCATGTAATGGATCATTTAACAGATATAATGCTAGGGAAAGTAATTATGCATAAATATTTTGATCTTGGTAGTCTAGTGGTAGCAGTAACCATCAATGGGATTATAGTTCACCAGTTCCCTCATAGATATAGGGGTTGCCATTAATGTCATGACCAACGATATAATCCAGCATCTCAAAATCACCAATCTAAGACCCACTCCTACTATCCTTCAATTGGCTAGTAGCTCTATTGTTAAACCAGATGGCATTATAGAATATCTTATTATTATTTTGGACTCCTGGGAGTACCCAACTGACTTCATGGTCTTATCTCCTAAAGCTACTCTAGGGGGATATCCAATCATCTTGGGGAGGCCTTGGTTAGCCACAATAGATGCCTACATAGGATGTAGATCGGGGAATAATACTATCTCCATTGGGGATAGTACCAAAAATCACATGTTATATCCTCTAGCCCAACCACATGAAGGGTCAAATTATCTTATTTGGACCTATCATGTCTGTGAAGTAGGATACATGTAGCTACAACACAAACACTCAATAGATCATTACAAGCATGGTTAGAAAATTAAAAGCAAATGAAAGATAAACCATTACAACATGACCTATCACCTCCTAAGAGAAGCGAGTGTGGATTTGCTCTTAGATCTGGATAAGAAATCTCAATGACTTGACTACACCTAGATGAAGGATTTGAAATGATAATGATATGCAACCTAGATGAGATTGATTATGCTAGATTGATCTGGGAGTCTAATTAAGCTAATGATATGCATGATTAAGCTATGATGATGATGATACAATTAAGCTAGAAAAGAGATTGATTAAGCTACATGATTCAACAATTATGCTAGAAAAATGATCAAATTAAACTAGATCTAAGATGCAATTGCCTATAATAACAATTCTCAAATGATATGCTAGAATGGATATGCCTATATTAACAATGCCTAAATTGATATGAGATTGGATCCTTTGTCCTCCAAAATGGGGGATATTTATAGGATTTCAAAGGCCAGGGGTGATGTGGCAGGAATCAACGGTCAAGATTGAGGTTGAAGATACCAAGGGTGAAATTGGAGGAGGTTGGAGAAGAGGTTGGAGGGAGGGACACTTGTCATCTCTGTGGTGAAAAGCATAAAGGATCGTTTCTCATAAGAGGGCAAGTGTCCAAGAGAGGAGACATGTGGCAAAAGTGCCATGTCTCTCAAGGGGAGAATATCCACACCATAGGAGGTTAGGGTAAGGAGGTTAGGATGTGCAAGATAGGATAGGGTTAGGTGAAATGGGTTAGGTTAGAGGGATGGTTAGGCTAGGTGGTTAGAAGTTAGGAGGCATGTGGTAAATTTGAATTTAAAAATTCAAATAATAGGAAAAGGCTAATTAATTTTCAACAACTCATAAATTGATTTGTTTTAATTAATTAGGGGATTAGAAGAAATGAATTAAATGGGGGGAGGATTAATTAATTTGAATTAATTAATCAAAGGGGGCTATTGAAATGAACCTATTATATAAATCCTTAGATTTATTAATAAGTAGATGAATGGGAGAATTTAATCAAATTGGTAATGAATTCAATTAAATTAGGAAGGGGGATTAATTAAATAATTACTTATTCAATTAATTATCTTCAGACCATTTTTAGGTGTATACATTTTACCCCTCTTTGAAGCGAAGTGTGATGATGTGTTGATTCAAAGAATAATCTCATTTTGATGATGATATTGGTTCAATAGGATGCCCTAGACATTGATTGATAAATTGTGGTACGATGATAAAAATGTCATGTGTGTGAAGTAGGATACCTGCAACTGCAACACAAACACTCAATAAATCATTACAAGCATGGTTACCAAATTAAAAGCAAATGAAAGATAAACCATGACAAAGCGACCTATCGCCTCCTAAGAGATGTGAGTGTGGATTTGCTCTCCAATCTGGATAAGCAATCCAAGTGACTTGAATACACCTAGATGGAGGATTTGAAATGATAATGATATGCAAGCTTATTGAGATTGATTATACTAGATTGATCCAAGAGTCTAATTAAGCTAATGATATGCATGATTAAGCTATGATGATGATGCAATTAAGCTAGAAATGAGATTGATTAAGCTACATGATTTAATAATTATGCTAGAAAATGATCAAATTAAACTATATTTAAGATGCAATTTCCTAGAATAACAATGCTCAAATGATGGGTGTTGATTCCAAGGATCTTTTTAGACCTATCAGCCTATGCATCTCTTTGTACAAGATCATCTCTAAGGTTTTGACATCTAGAATCTTGACTTTGCTCCCCTCTATCATTTCTCCCCAGCAAAGCAACTTTCTCCCTAGGAGACAAATTTTGGATTCGATAATAATGGTCCATGAAAATATTCACTCTCTCTCTAGTGCTAAAAAATAAGGCTTTCTTTTGAAGCTTGACTTATCTAAAGCCTATGATAGAGTTGACTGGGGATTTATGATGGATGTTCTTTCTGTTTTTGGTTTCTGCTCTAGAAGTATTTGTCTTATTATGCAATTGGTATCCTTTGCTTCTTTTTCTATTTTAATAAATTGGTCTCCTTCCCACATTTTCAAATCCTAAAGGGGTCTTAGACAAGGGGACCCTCTATCCCCAGTTCTTTTCATTATCATGGCGGAATGTTTGGGAAGATTTATTGGTAAACTTGTTGAGAAGGGAGAGTTTTGTGGGCTGAAACCTTCTTTGGCGGACCAAGTTTGCTCCCATCATTAATTTGTGGATGACTTTATTATTATGGGGAATGCTTCAGTGAAAGATTCTAGGAGCTTAAAGAAAGCTTTGGATAGTTATGGGACAACTACCGATCAATTGATAAATTGATCTTAAAGTTTTGTCTATTTCATCAGCACTCCAGAAAGAAGACAGATAAAAATTAGTAACATTTTGGGATGCCAATTGGGGAATCTTCCTGCTTTCTATCTTGGGCTCCCTTTATGTCAAGTCCCACCTGATACTTTCTGAGGTGCTCTTGTGGATAAATTTCATAGGAAGTTAGTTAGATGGAAAGGCTCACTGCTCAGCCAAGTTGGTAAGGCCCAACTTTTCAAATCTACTAATCAGAGTATTCCACTTTATGCCATCAGCCTTTTAGAATTCCAGCCAAGTTTGTGGACGCTATTGAAAAAAATCAAAGAATTTTTTTGTGGGTAGGGGTTGAGGAAAAGAAGAGAATGAATCTAATTGCGTGGGATAAGGTTTGTAAACCTATAAGAAAGGGAGGTCTCAGCCTTAGAAGAATCAGAGATATGAATGAGTCTCTCATGGCTGAGAAGATATGGAGAGGTTATAACACTCAGGGAGAATGGAAATTGATATGGGACAATAAGTATAAAAGACAATTCCCTACCCTTCAAAGTTTCCTCAATGTTGAAGATATCCCGATTGGCTTGAACATCTAGAAAAATGTTACAAGAACTAGAGATCTAATTGCTAAAGGTGTGAAATGGAAGGTGGGGAAAGGTAATTTCATTAAATTCTAGGAAGACTCTTGGTTGCTTGACTCATCGTTGAGTGATAGCCCTGATTGGGGCAAATTTTAGGATCAATGTAAGGAAAAATATGGCACTATGGTGGGTGACTACTGGAATGATGGACAGTGGAAGGAATTATCCCCAGTTGATCCCTCTCTTGGTAATCTGAACGAAATTATGAATTCCATGGTGGTGGTGGATGATGATGACCAACTAATCTGGAAACTTACAACAAATGGTAAATTTTTTGTTGCCTCTCTCTATAATCAACAATTTTCTAATTTGGAGAGTCCTTGCTAGGCTAAGCCTTGGGCGAAAGGCTTAATTCCCAAAATTAATATTTTTTTCTAGACTGTCCTTCAAAATAAAATTTTGACTATTGATAACCTCAAAATTAGAGGATTTTGTATGCCTAGTGTTTGTCTTCTTTGTATGCAAAATGAGGAAACCATTAACCACTTGTTCTTCCATTGTCCCTTCTCTGCTGACATCTAGGTTAGATGTCTAGATTTCTTCAATATCAGTTGGGTCTTTCTGAAAACTGTCCAAGAGGTTTTTAATTCATGGCATCACCCCTCAAGGAATAAGTCTATAATTATGTTATGGAGATTGTCTTTACCTCATATTTGTTGGGGAATATGGAAAGAGATAAATGAAAGAGTGTTCAGAGAGAAGGCATCTAAGGCTCCAATAATTTTAGAGAAAATCAAACAAAATATAGTGGAGAATATCAACATCATGGGTGGAATAGCCAACCCTAAAGATCAGGATGATAATATTATTCTCAAGAATTGGAGATTAAAGGGAAGTGACATCTTTCAGGCTAATCCTAGAGAAGGTGTGAAATGGGAAAGCCCTCCTCATGGCTGGATGAAAATCAACTTCAATGGCGCTTCAAAGGGTAACCCTGGCAATGCAGGGTGTGGTGTGGTTTTAAGTGATGAATGGGGAAAATGCAAAACCATTAAATGTATCCCTATTGGCAATCAAACTAATCATGTTGCTGAGGCCATGGATGCTTATCATGGGATGGTTCTAGCAAAGGAAGCCAATTGTACCAGAGTATGGTGTGAAGGTGACTCTTTGAATATCATAAATTGTTTGAATAAGGTCTTCCCACCCTCTTGGTCTATAAACAATGCTATTAAAGCTAGGAAGGAAATAAGTGAAACCTTCGATATGTGTGTATTCACACATGTTCATAAGGAAGCTAACTCGTGTGCTGACTGGGCAGCCAACCTGGCCTGCCGATCTGAGAAAATCATTACCATTAATGGGGAGAGTAAACTTGCATGTGAGGCAAAATCCTTGTTTGAACTAGACCATATCCAGATGAGGAAACGTGGCATCATTATTCATAATTCCTAATACTTTTCCCCCTTTTTTTGATGAAGGTTAACATCGGCGATAATGAGTATTTATTTAATAGTCTTATCATATTAATAGGGCATGGATTTTGGGTTTGTTTTTTAGAGCAATAATAAAAACCAGAGAGGAAATATTAGAGCAAAGATTAGGAATTCTAGTGAATTTGAGGGAAAAATGGGAGGAAACAAAAAGAGGTTTGAACCAACCTCATGTTCGGATTGGAAGAAGAACAAAGAGGTTTGGGAGATTCTGCAAGAGGGGGGATTAAGTGTTTTCATGGAGAGGCTCTATGGTAAAGACCCAACAGTTACCAAGCATTTTATAAAGAATGGGAAGAATGGCAAAGTTTTGGTGGGCACCCAGATGATGATGGTGGATGAAGATATCATTGCAGAAGCTACGAGGATGGTGAAAGATGGTATTAAGTTCTATAGAGATCGAAGTGTTTCTAATAAGGCAGCAGATAGATTTCCTATCACAGATGGAGAAAAGAAGAAAATGGTGAAGGTGGATAACTCCTACCACTCCCCCAAGCGTATCTGTAGGCCATGGAGGTTCATGTTATTTGCTACCATAACCTACATTGATCTAGATGGAAGATTCACAAGGGCTTACGGGCAACATTTCGTGTTGCTCAACCACTTTCGCCATGGTGAAAAGGTAAGCTTGCCCTATTATTTAGCTTGTTCCATGGATCACACCATTAAAGAAATGCAGAAAGACCCTTAGGGGGACCATGCTCTTCATCAGGGTCTTATGGTTTTAGTTTACAAATTGTTGAAAGGGAAATCCATAGAGAAACCAATTAGAGGTAAAAATACGAGGGATGATGACACAGAAAGTGAGTATAGTGGTTTCAACTTTGACTCGGTAACTAAAGGTGAGTCGGAGGATCTCAGCAAAAAGGGGAGGAATAAGGGGAAAAGAAAGAGGATTGTTGTTGATTCTGATCTCTTGGACTCCGAGGATGAGTCCTTTGAGGAGAAATTTGTCAAAAGTAAGAAAGGAAAGGGAATGGGAAAACAAACCCAGAGGAACAAGAATACCAGTATGGGAGTTAACAAAGCAAAAAAATAGATTTTGTTATCTTCTAATGAGGATGCAGAGGAGGAAAAAAATGACAATATGAAGGGTAAGGAGGAGGATGAGATTCCGGATGTGGGTCATGGTGAGGACATGAGTACTCAAGGATTGCAGAATGAGGGCCAAGAGAATAAAAGGGGAAATCCTAGTGACTGTCATGGAGATAATGATATTATTAAGGGATTTTGTGGTACTATCAGCAAAATTGTGAAAGATATCGGCAACCTGAAGAATGATATTAATGTTATAAAAAATGCTACGATAGGCGAGAAGCCTCTTTTTGAAAATGTTAAAGAATTAGTGGTTGTGATCAACAATGTTGAAGCTATTAAGGCCATGGTAGGTAAAATTATTAAAACAGAAAAGAAGGTTAAGGAAATGGAAGGGAATAGAGAGGTGAACGGGCTGGAAACTACCATGAACAACCTGGTCAATAGAGTTGACAAGATGGAATTAACTGTGAAGAGGACTACTGAATAGAATTTCCAGATTCTTAAGGCCTCTGTGGATAATATGAATATTCTGATTAACAGATTTGATAACATTAAAGACAAGGAGGGAGACAAGGACTAGATGGAGAAAAAAGGTCATGAGAAGAGAACTAGGGCCAATACCAAGAATTAGGGTGATATCAAGGGATGAGAGTTGGATGAATTGAAGACCTCTGCGGACAACATGAAGTAGATGGTGGTTCATGCAGAAGATATTATGAAAAATATTTAGTTGTCTCGGTCTCTATCTTTGTCTATGTCTTTTTGTTGTCCTTTTGCTATCCTTTTGATGTCTTTGAGCGGCTCTATGTGTTTTGAGTTCCCTTTTTATTTTGGATGGGAACTGTTTTTTGTTTGGGTGATCAAGCACGGTATTTTTCTGCTTTAATACTTTTTCTTTTTCCTAATATGTAAAAAGGTTCGGGTTCCTTTCAAAAACTTTTTTACTTAATCAAAATAATGCTCAAATGATATGATAGAATGGATATGCCTATAGTAACAAGCCCCTCTTTGGCATGTGTCCCTCACCATTAGCGCATCCATAATGTCATAATGCCCAATTTCAACCCCACTTCATATCATCCAATCCTCATATCTTGAATCCAATTACCATAATCACATCATGGAGCACAATCGAGTACTCGTCGCGGCAATGAGCACACATCTGAACATGGGATAATCAAATCAAAGATTTCTAAATAGAGTTTGCATATTATTTGGTTTTTAATGTCTTTTATGATTTATTAATGTCCTTCTAGCATCCTAATCTCAAGGTGTTTGAGCTAATTGTGTTTGCTTGATTGTCTTCATAGGTATTTCAATCTCTCATATTCAAGTGCACTTTTCCCTTACACATTATTTGGCACGCCTGGTGGGACCCACTTCATGGGTTCATTTAATTCTATTTGCAAGTTGCCATTTTTAGCAGGTTTCCATTTTTAGCGGGTTTCTATTTTTAGAAGGTTTCCATTTTAGCAAGTTGCCATTTTTAGTAGGTTTCTAAATTTATTATGTTTCTATTTTTAGAAGGTTTCTATTTTTAGTAAGTTGCCATTTTTAGTAGGTTGTCATTTTTAGCAAGTTTCTAAATATGGCAAGTTTAATTTTTAGCAGGTTTTCATTTTTAGCAGGTTGCCATTTTTAACAGGTTTCTAAATCTGGTAGGTTTTTAGCAAGTTTCTAAATCTAGTGGATTTCTCTTTTTTAGTAGGTTTCTATTTTTAGCAGGTTTCTATTTTTATCAAGTTTTTGTTTTTAGCAGGTTGCCATTTTTAGCAAGTTTCTAAATCTGGTAGGTTTCCATTTTTGGCAAGTTTTTTTTAATTTTTAGCATGTTTCTATTTTGAGCAAGTTGCCATTTTTAGCAGGTTTCTAAATCTGGCAGTTTTCCATTTCTGGCAGGTTTCTAATTTTAGAAAATTCCAAAAAAATTTAAAAAATCAAAAAATTCCAAAAAAAAAATTGATATTGTAATTTTAATTTTTGCTACTAATGGTTTATCTGCAACATGTGGCAAGGATAACAAAGACATTTTGATCACCCAAAGACTTACTTTGAATCATTTGTCTTCCGTGTTTGGTACACTTGTGCACTTGTAGGGTGGACCGACAGTTACACCTATTATCCTCTCCCCTCACGTTTGTGGAACTTGGGTGAACAGAAAGGTGGTTAACAATGCCCGTTTTTATCTTTATTAATGAATCACCTCTTGGGGGCCTCATCACCTCAAGGGAGTGTTTCAAAACAAGGGCACGTTGAGGATAGCATCTCTCTTAGTGCAACCTCGATTGGTGTTTTTTGGGCCACTAAGAAAATTGGAAGAGCTCAAAATTTATGAGTGTCCATTGTTGATGAGGTTGCCAACTTCTTTAGGAAACTTGTCCAACCTTGCCACTCTTGAACTTGAAAATTGTGCAAATTTGTATGAGATACCGAGTTTGGCAATATTAGTGTAGACACCTAAATTTGACTAATCAATTTAATCAAATTTATTTCCCTTAGCTAATTGAATTAATTAATCTAACTAATTAATCCTCCTTTCCAATCCTTTGAATTAATCAATCTAATTAATTAATCCCCCTTCCCAATACTTTGAATTAATTAATCTCATTAATTAATCCCCCTTCTCAATTCTTTGAATTAATTAATCCAATTAATTAATCCTCCTTTCCAAATCCCTTGAATTAATTAATCTCATTAATTAATTCTCCCCTTCCATTTCCATAAAATTGACTAATTAATTAATTCTCCCCTTCCATTTTCATAAACTAATTAATCCAATTAATTAATTCCCTCCACTTCCCTTTTTATTTGAATTATTTAAATTCAAATATCCTATTTAGGACAAATGGCTCCTAAATTTTAACCACCTAAATCTCCTCCTAACCAACCCCTAACTAACCTTATCCTATCCTATCCTAACCTCCCCTCACATGTGTGTGCACACACATAATTCCCTAGTTTCCTTATTTTTAGGAAATTGATCCTATTTTGGGGTGGCCTCCTCCCAAAATGGAGAGGACACATGTCAAGCCCCTCTTTGGCATGTGTCCCTCACCATTAGCACATCCATAATGTCATAATGCCCAATTTCAACCCCACTTCATATCATCCAATCCTCATATCTTGAATCCAATCACCATAATCACATCATGAAGCACAATCGAGTACTCGTCGCGTCAATGAGCACACATTTGAACTTGGGATAATCAAATCAAAGATTTCTGAATAGAGTTTGCATATTATTTGGTTTTTAACATCTTTTATGATTTATTCATGTCTTTCTAGCATCCTAATCTCGAGGTGTTTGAGCTAATTGTGTTTGCTTGATTGTCTTCATAGGTATTTCAATCTCTCATATTCAAGTGCAATTTTCTCTCACACATTATTTGGCACACCTGGTGGGACCCACTTCATGGGTTCATTTAATTCTATTTGCAGGTTGCCATTTTTAGTAGGTTTCTAAATCTAATAGGTTTCTATTTTAGTAGGTTTCCATTTTTAGCGAGTTCCTTTTTTTAGAAGGTTTCCATTTTTAGCAAGTTGTCATTTTTAGTAGGTTTCTATTTTTAGAAGGTTTCTAGTTTTAGCATGTTGCCATTTTTAGTAGGTTGTCATTTTTAGCAAGTTTCTAAATCTAGCAAGTTTTATTTTTAGCAATTTTTCATTTTTAGCAGGTTTTCATTTTTAGCAGGTTTCTAAATCTGGTAGGTTTCTATTTTTAGTAAGTTTCTTATTTTAGCAGGTTGCCATTTATAGCAAGTTTCTAAATCTATCGGATTTCTATTTTTTAGCAGGTTTCTATTTTTAGCAGGTTGTTATTTTTAGCATGTTTCTATTTTTATCAGGTTTTTGTTTTTAGCAGGTTGCCATTTTTAGCAAGTTTCTAAATCTAGTAGGTTTCCATTTTTGGCAAGATTTTTAATTTTAGCATGTTTCTATTTTGAGAAGGTTGCCATTTTTAGCAGGTTTCTAAATCTGGCAATTTTCCATTTCTAGCAGGTTTCTAATTTTAGAAAATTCCAAAAAAAAAACTGATATTGTAATTTTAGTTTTTGCTACTAATGGTTTATCTGCAACACGTGGCAAGGATAATAGAGACATTTTGATCGGCCAAAGACTTACTTTGAATCATTTGTCTTCCGTGTTTGGCACACTTGTGCACTTGTAGGGTGGACCGACAGTTACACCTATTATCCTCTCCCCTCACCTTTGTGGAACTTGGGTGAATAGAAAGGTAGTTAACAATGCCTGTTTTTATCTTTATTAGTGAATCGCCTCTTTGGGGCCTCATCACCTCAAGGGAGTGTTTCAAAACAAGGGCACGTTGAGGATAGCATCTCTCTTAGCGCAACCTTGAGCAGTGTTTTTTGAGCTACTATACAAATACTTGGTCAAATGACCGGAGTGCTGAGGGAACTCATCATATGTGGAGGCCTTCTCTGTATGGATAAGCTCAATTAGCACCTTAATTGGCTTGCTTCGCGGATTCGTCGTTGGACTGGACCTGTCAAAAAATTACTACAAACCAATGTTTTAGTGGCCCCAATCCTTCTACTTGTTGGCTCAAGCATAGTGATATGCACATGCTAAAGATACCCCTAATGTACCCCCCAATCGGAGATAGAAAACTTCTCTAGATCCTCGGATCTCCAGAAATTTGAAGCTTGGCATGCCCAAGAAGTGTGTGCTGAGGGTGGAGCCAGTGCTGCCAAGCTTCCATCTATTCCGTTGGATGTGGTATTTTATGGTTAGGGGATTCAACAAGTATCATCTTTGACTATCCAAGGAAGTGCATATCTGCTTTTCATTATCATACTTCAATGTTTTCTGTTTTTCATGTTGAAATGATCTTTGTCAAATATTAAAACGTCAAACAATCTCACGTCACTAGGTCCTAGTTTGGTCTTGTCCTTCAACACTTGTGCTTTTTTTATCTACTGATTTCACGTCAATTGTCTCGTTACGCTGTCAAAATTTACCTAGGTCAAGTGTCAGTTCATCTTGGTGGTCCTCATTTCAAAATTTACATCATTATTATCATCCGTTAGGGTTTATGACTTACATATTTAAATTCATCGTCTCAGTTTGTCATCATACCCTTTTGTCATCATTCGAAAATTTCATTGTTATTATCATCCTATAAGGTCTTTTGACTTGCATAAATCAAACCTTTATAATTGCAATCACTAAGTCATTACCTTGTCACCTGTTTTCAAAATTTGCATCGTCATTATCGCTTATTGAGGTTATTGACTTGCATAAATCAAAATTTCATCATCGCATTTGCTAAGTCATCTCCTTTGTCATCATTTCAAATCTTGCATCGTTACTATCATCTACTAAGTTTTTTTTTACTCGCGTAATCAAACTTTATCATCTCAATTTGGAGTCATAACTTTAGTCCCTCTCTTTGATCAAACATTACTAATCAAATCTTGGTCGTCATTCCTAGCTTGCATCATCATCATAGTCATTTTAAATATCTACATTCTCAATCATCATCAATATTTTCACTTAAGTTAGGGATTAGATCTTTTCATCCAAGTTTGAACCCTTTATTTGATCAATTGCACCACTGATTGTATTACATCGCTTCAATCAAATCAAACCTTCTTGGCTAGTAAATAATTTAGTATTACAATTTAGTTCATCAATCAGTCCTATCAGTTTAATCAACTCAGACAAATCAATCCTTATTCATTCCCATATTTTCAAATCACAATAGTCTACATCTTTTCTGCGACAAAATCATCGTTAACTCTTTGACTCTATCATGTCTAGAGTTGCATCTTTATTTGATTGTGGTCTTATCAGCTCGAGCCAAAGGTTCAATTCACTTTGGTATATTTTTGCATTGCTTGAGTGTATCCTCTTGAGTAACATTCAGTATCGCACTACTTTAATTAGACATCATCCAATTATGATTTGAGCATTTGGTTCCTTAATTGCTTTGTCTTTGAATCAGTCATTGCATTCATATTGAGTGTTTTTCTCATCAATATTGATCAAATCGAACTCATTTATCAAAATCCTTGAATTTAGTTTCACATTCCCATCATCTTATCTCGCATTCATGCCCATTATCACTTGATCCCACTCTCGATGAGCTATGGAACAAAACCCTCTCAGTTTGGTCTAGGATTCTCAGAACCTCGAACGAATCCCGATTTAGGGGTTAGCCCTATCATGTCAAGAAATGTTCCTATTACTTATGATCCATTAGATTCAATCATCTTTGAAGAAGAAATGGTCAATCAACCTGATGAAACTGATGTCCAAATTAATCCTGTTGACCATTTCCTTTCAAATCCTGACAATTCTCAAATGCTAGACGACATCATAGAAATGTGTAAGAATCTCATCTTTGAAAGAATGGTGGCACAATGCATGACAATTGCATCACCTGATGCACTTGTGGCCACAAGTCCACAAGAACCCCCTCAACAACAAGTTCCCTTACAAAAAATCTCATCATTATTTCCAATCCAGCAACATAACCAAATGCCAGCGCCACCACCACAACAAAGTGCCAAACTTACGTCAATCGGATTACCACCTATGGAAACTCTTGGACATCATTATTAGCCTTTTTATTCTAATACATTAGGACCCACACCACCTCTATCTTCAGGAGGGGGTATCTATAATGCACCTGTCAATGTGTCATCTACACAGCTTCACACATCTCTTCCATTGATAGGTCAAACACCCATGACGTCTGGTATCATGCAAGTTATGCCTTTCACCAATCCTATCACTCAACTTGTGAATGTGTCAATAATGCAAGCACCAATTTGGACTATAGGAATGCCTGGATATACATCGACATTCACCATGCAGGCTCTGACTGGGGGAATGAGACATAATGCCATTATCGTTTGCACCCCCACTTGTCCAATCAGCACCACAAGTTGTCACCATCCCACAATACCAACCTCAAGTCGCGTCACAATCGACATCTTCGCGACTACGATTCAATTACCTACAAGGGCCTCCTTCATCTTATGTGGTGACAAACATTCATCAGTTACAAGGTGGTGTTAATTAGAATCCTCCACCGCAAAATGCTATACCTAACTATACTAGGGGCAATTATACCCAAGATAGAACTGCTCAGATCTAGCAAATTCCTTATATGCAACAACCCATGACTCCTGAATAGAATGTTGCAGCCTATTCGCAACCACCCCAATATCAACAACTGTCATTTGTGCAACAACAAATTCCTATCTACCAAAATCCACCACAATAATCAAACTATCAAAATTCACATCAAGTGACACAACAAGGACCCTATTATCAATCTGCTACACCGTCTCCTGATAATTTTCCTATCAATACTGAATGGGAAGAAATGAAAGCCAGTCTTAAGGCATTAAAAGAAAAAAACTCTGAACGGGTCATCAAATTTGAAGAACTCTGTCCTCACCCGTTCGACAAATCCATAACGGCTATGCCCTTTCCCAAGCACTTTGAAATGTTGAGATTTGACAAATATAAAGGGAAAGGAGATCCACATCATCATGTCAAGGAATTATTCATGGTCTATTAGGAAGTGTCATGATGTGACAACTACCTTCTTCAGTTGTTCCCAAAAAGACTCAACGGTCTTTCTCTAGAATGGTTTTCCAAATTGTCATTCAGTGTGATCACTACATTCGCAGACTTATCTAAGCATTTAATAGCTCAATACCACTACAATATAGAAAATTATATTTCTATGCTCGACCTATGTCAAGTTAAATAGAAAGGTGGTGAAAGTCTTCTCGACTACACTCAAAGATGGAGAGCCCTCGTTGGCCGCCTGTTGTGTGTGATGCCAAACACTCAATTGGTTCCGATTTTCATTAGAAATCTCTACCCAAAGCTTTCATATCACATTTGATTTAATTGCACAAGCACTTTCAAATACATCATGTCTAAGGGACCATCAGTAGAACAAGCTTTAATCGACCATGGGATCATCAAACTCTACAAAGAGTATTTCGATAAGCCTAGTCAAGACAAACAAATATTTTGGAACAAGAACAAGAACACTATCGATAATGGGGTCACTGAATCCAAAATAGTGCAAATGATCATGGATACAAAGCCACCACCCCACAACAATCCTATGTTAATTCGTCTCCACCCATGCATGTTAATCAACACCCCCAAGCCCCAACACAAAGTGTACAGGATAATCAAACCAATACAATCACTGTATCTCAAGCTCCTCCCCATTAGATGGGCTAAAATGGCCCACGACGTCAATTTACACCTATGGTGGAACTGTTAGATGTGATCTTCAAATGCATGGAGCACCATATAGCATGGTTGTCTATCCGCAAACACAACCTTTTGATGATTCCAAACCTAAGCCCGACTAGTATAAAAATAACAAATACTATGCCTATCATCACATTCAGGGCCATGACACAAACAAGTACATGAAGCTTAGACACCTAGTTAAAGACCTCATTGACCAGGGCAAAATTGCTATTGACCCTACCATAGGAAAATCCCCAAATGCCAATCTTGGCATGTATAAGAATGCTCTTCCCAAAAATCAGGGCGAAGTGAGTACATCCAATGCTAGTCAGAATCCTAGGACCAATAATATCCACTACAACAACGTACCTTTCGATTATGGTCCCACAATAGGTTACATCTCTTAGATAGATGATCATGTCAACATGATTCATGTCAAAGGATTTGATACCCAATGTGCAGTAACCACTAGGAGAGACCGTATGTCAGTTCTCAGAGCTCCCATATCTAATGCTACCCCAACTACATCTGTATCCACACAATACAATATCCTCGAGCATTTAGGGAAAAGTCCTGCACAGATTTTCATCCTGGATTTGCTAAAATCCTCACCTACTCATCAGGAGATCCTCATAAAAACATTGCAGAAGGCTTGTGTGCCTAGCAATATTGATCCTACGCAATTCCAAGCCATGGTTACACATTTGTCTTCCACATACCACCTTAGTTTCACACAATCTGATGCTATGGTCCCAAATCTTGATCATATATGCCCCTTAAATATCAAAGCTATCATCAAGCATTATAAGGTTAAGTGGGTATTGTTTGATAATGGTTCTGCCCTAAACCTCTGCACATTGAAATTTGTTACTCAAGTGGGGTACACTGTAACGGATATGAATAATCAATCCATCAACATCAAGGCTTATGATAATGCTGAGAGAAGTTCAGTTGGGATGATCAATCTCCTAATCTAGGTGGGCCTGGTAATAAAAAAGAACCTTATGACATGTCATTGATCTTGATTTTCCATTCAATATCCTCCTTAGTCACCCATGGATCCATGCTATGCAGACTATCCCTTCCACATATCACCAATGCCTTAAATTTCCATTTCAGGGATGTGAAATCACCATCTATGGCAACACTCAACCTTTCGAGTATTGTCACGCTCTTGAGGCCTCTTCACCATATTCCCATCATTGACCTGGAGTCAACATTGGTGCTGCTAAAACCCCATCACCTTCCTCATATGTTGACCCTGATTCCATCCTTGTTTTTGCAAAAGAAAATACTTCAATTTCATCCTCTTTCTCCCAACTCAAAGTCAACGATGTTGGTTGTGGCGAGTATTCTCTCCAAGGCACTTTCACAGTGCATGCCCTACCTCTAGATCTGCATACTCATGAAAAGCCTACCAAGGAATAGAAGAAGAAAGAACCTATAGTTTTCCAATGTGGTTCTAGTACATTCTAGTCTCAGGGTGAACTAAATCATGAGGTCATAGAAGGAGATATTAACCAATGGCTCTTCAAGGATGTCTCCATAGATAATGATGTTCGCCTCAATTAGTTCAAAGAGAAATACCCAACCGCTCATAAATGGGCTACTCAAAAATGAAATTATCAAGGTGGTGGGTTAGGCCAGGAAGAACAAGGAATCAGAAGACCTATTGATACGACTCCTAATGTAAATCAACAAGGGCTTGGTTTTCGACATCCCTCACATGAAGCCTCGAGTTCGGCAGACACTTTTGGAAACAACAAAAACGTATCACTCAATATCGAAGACATGCCTAAGGAGGTTGTCAAACAAGTGTATGACGATATAGATAGCTCCTCAAACTTTCATACATCATACCTTTTTGACACATGTGTCCTTCTAATTGACCCTCCCCTTTGCCACCCTGAACTCATTAATTGGGGCCAAACTATTGCACACCTAGACACGTTCCAAAATGATACAATGCTCCTACAATTTCTAGGGGCAATTGAGTGTGCACTATACTATCATCCTGAGCAGAACACAGTGTACAAGCTAGACCCTCAAGATTATTTTGGGGAAGAAGGAATCCTTAATCACAAAAATAAAAAAGAATCAAAATCTAAAGAGTCTTGTGGTGAAAACATTTCTAAGACACCTATAGACCATAAAATAGTAAAAATAAAGGGTGTATCTTCTGGTGAAAACCTCTCTGAGGTGACAGAAGAAGAGGATTCTCTTCTTCCCCTCATTGGTGATCATGTTCCTGAAAGATCACCAATCCTCATAGATTAGACCACATAAATAAACTTTGGCGCAGTAGAAAACCCATGCATCACTGATGTTGCTACCTCTCTATCTAAAAATGAGTTTCAAGTGTTCTCTGACATCCTTCATAAGTGGCCTATCTATTTCAGATGGTCTTATACAGACATGCCTAGTCTTGACCTTGAACTAGTAGTTCATCATCTAGCAATTGATCCAAATGCTAAACCAATTAAACAGAAAATGCATAAGATGCATCCTAGAATAGCCCTATTGGTCAAAGGAGAATTGGAAAACCTCCTGGAGGTTAAGTTCATCCGACCAATTTATTACTCAGAGTGGATCTCCAACATGGTACATGTTTCCAAGTTGGATGGTTCTATCAGAGTGTGTATGGATTTTAGGGATCTGAATAAAGCATGTCCTAAAGATGATTTTCCACTTCCCAACATCGGCATCCTTGTTGATTTAACAACAGGACATGAAATTTTATCTCTCATGGATGGAAATTCTCATGATATAACCAAATAAAGGTAGCAGAAGAAGATCAGCATAAAACTACTTTTAGCACCCATTGGGGAACTTTCTGTTATCAGGTCATGCCTTTTGGTCTTAAGAATGTTGGTGCCACTTACCAACGCACCATGACAGTAATATTTCATGATCTCATGCATAAGATTTTAAAATACTATGTGGATGACATACTTGGTAAGTCAAAGACAAGAGCAGATCATCCACCTATCCTAGAGCATATATTTGAGTGTTTAGCTAAGTACAAATTATGCCTCAATCCTAAAAAAGTGTCTTTGGTGTTACCTTAGGTAAACTCCTAGGGTTCCTAGTATCTATATGTGAAATCGAGGTAGATCCTAAAAATGTCAAAGCAATTATAGTGATGCCTCCTCCCAAAAAATTAAGAAATCTACGCAATTTACAAGGAAAGCTTCATCTCCCAACTTGCAGGCAAGTATCAACCATTTACACATCTTCTCATAAAAGATGCAGAGTTTAAATGGGATGCACAATTCTAGCAATCATTTGAAAAGATAAGGGAATATCTGGTTAATCCTCCAGTCCTAATGCCACCCATTCCAGGTCATCCTCTACTTTTGTATATCTCAGTCACTGCAACGGGTGTAGGGGCACTTCTTGCTCAACATGATGATCAAGGTAAAGAGAGATAAATTTACTATATCAGCAGAACCTTGGTCAGATATGAGGTCAATTACTCTTCCATGGAAAAAGCATGCTTAGTTCTTGTCTTTTGTTCACAAAAACTTCGACACTACATGTTAAGCCATACAATTAAGCTCATCTGCACAATTGATCCATTAAAGTACTTGCTATGAAAAATAAATTTAACAAACTGCATGGACAAGTGGGTCATGTTGCTCAATGAATTTGATATACAATATGTAGACATAAGATATCAAAGGTCAGGTCATTGTTGAACAGTTAGCAGAAACACCATTGGTCAATACATATCCACTAGTGACAAAATTTCCAGATGAGTATGTCTGCTCAGTCACAACACAACCCTCCTGGAAACTTTATTTTGATGGTTCCTATACACAAAATAGAGCAAGGGAAAGATTCCTATTTGTCACTCCTCAAGGTGACCTTATCCCTAAATCATTTAGGCTATTTTTCCCATGTACCAACAATATCGTTGAATATGAAGGCCTGATCACTAGGCTCAAGACAACTATTCAGTGGAATATCTTAGATCTCTTGGTCTATGGCAACTCCCAGCTAGTTATCCAGAAAGTAAAGGATGAGTATCAAACTAAAGATGACAAGCTCATGCCATACAAAATAATGGTTGATGACCTTAAGAAAAAAATTTAGAATATCATATTTAACCATATTCCTTGAGTTCAGAACAAAGCCTCTGATGCAATGGCTACTATTGGGTCCCTTCTGCACATTGAATCGGATAGTCCAAGGTATGAGTTCTTAATTGAGCAACTTTTACAGCCAGCATTTGAGACATTGTGCACATAAATGGTGTGCAACATTATTGGACCCCAATCACCCTAGTGCCATGACATATAGGCCTACCTCAAAGATGGTACCCTTCCACCCAACATATCTCGTAATGGCCATTGTAACCTCATATGTCGTTGTGCTCGATTTACCCTCATAGGAGATAATCTATATTGTCATGGGTACCATGACATCCTTGCTATATGTTTAGATTCAAGTGAAGCTAATCTTGCGATGAAAGAAGTGCATGCCAAAACTTGTGGTGCTCATACGAGTGGATATGTTCTTTCCAAATAACTCTTAAGAGTGGGTTACTATTTTCCCATCATAGAACATGATTGTTGTGAATCTATGAAGAAAAGTGTGACATGTCAACAACATGGACACTTGATTCATGTTCCAGCACAAGATTTGCAGCCCATAACAACACCATGGCCTTTCTCTACATGGGGCCTTGACCTAGTTGGAAAGATCCATCCCCCTTCCCCATATGGACACAAGTTTATCATTAAATTGCTACTAAATATTTCACCAAGTGGGTAGAAGCCATTCCCCTCACCCTCACTACTGGTGTCCAGGTGTCCAAGTTTATCTTATACCACATTATTTGTCACTATAGGATTCCCTCCACCATCATTATAGACAATGGAGCCCCTTTCAAAAACCAACATATGCATGATTTGTGCTCCAAATTTCATATCCAACATCCTTTATCTACACTGTACTACCCCCAAGGGAACGGGCAAGCCGAGACAACTAATAAAACATTGCTCTGTATCCTTAAGAAATTTTTCAATGAAACTGGTCTTGACTGGCACCTCCATCTCATCCTTCCCTTTGGGCTTATCATACCAGTATTTGGAATCCCACTGGAGCTACCCCTATTCCCTTGTATATGGTGTAGAAGCGGTCTTACCAATTGAGGTTGAATTGCCATCACTACACATATCATTGAAAGAGTTTGTTTCTGATGAAGACTATAGAGTCGCAAGATTGACTCTTGATCTCCTTGAAAAACAGTGTCAAAAAGCCTATTATCATCTGCATATATATTAAATCTACCTTAAGAGGCAATATCAAAAGAGGGTCCACCCTCATGAATTTGAAGTAGGAGATCTATTCCTCTGAGAAAATCCCAGAAATTAGCAAGACCGAGAAAAGAAAGGAAAGTTTGAAGCTAATTGGCTCAGTCCATTTGTGGTCACAACAAAATATGGTTCAAGGGCATATCAGTTATCCACTCCATAAGGAGAACCTCTCAATGATCCCCTTAATATCCTGCACCTGAAAAGACTCTATGCCAAGTCCGTGGAAATGTACCTCTTATTATAAAATCAAAAAATACAAAAAAAAATAAAATAAAATAAAATAAAAACAAAAAATTACAAAAAGCAGAAAGGAGAAAAAATAGTAAAGAAAAATAAATTTGTCCTTTGGTGAAAACCACTTCTTGTGGCACCTTAGGAATGTACATCTAGTGAAAACCTAGCAACATGCATCATATGTAAAAGGAAGTTCCATTATCCTTCGATTCCTCCATCCACCTTTCCACGTCGCGGTATCTGTTGTTACTCGCCCCCATCTGCATTTTCATCTCATCCATCTCTTTTTAGCGTGATATCCCATGGAACCTACATTCTCTCACCTCCATCTTCTTTTCTTGTACATAGTCCTTGTAAATACCCTCCCACGTTGGGTCTTCTATGCATAGTTTTGTCTCGTCCTGTATATCTTGTTGCCTCCCCCTTGGTTGCTTTGTCTTTTGTAAATAGGTGTCCATCGGTCCTATCCTTTGAGATCATATCCTATCACCTTTCTCTTCAACAATCATCCTTGTGCATCTTGGTTATCATGATCCTATCAGATCCCTTTTGTCAATCATCATCAAATCTTTTTATTCTGGTGTTGTTTCGAGATATATCGTTCTCACATCAACAACACCCATCATTAATCTACGTAGGATGTATCCTTCCTCAAGTTAGACATCATCCAATCCTACTACAATCAATCATCTTTTGACAAAAGATATCTAAGATACTTATGTTGGCTTTGATTCTTTTTGGTCTTTGCTTATCTTTTTAAGCTCCTCGGGTCCTATTTCCTCTTGGTCACCACAATCTTTTATATCATGGTGCACTAGAAATAATAAGGCTCGGGATGTGATCTTATTGCTTTTTGGTTTTTCTTGGCGTGTTTTCTTGATGTGTCCCTTGTTGTACCCTTATGAGGTCTATGTTATCTCATGTTACACCTAGTCATGTCTTCTGCTTGTGGTTAGTCTAGCATTGTTTCCTACAGGGTCTCTATAACTCTATGTGATGCTAGATTAGCCTGCGTGTTTATTTATTGTGTCAGTCCATGCATTGGATGTGAAATTCCACCCTGGTTCCTCATACCTTGGTGACTCACATACACTGCTAAATCAAAATAAGTGCTCACTATATGACATCTCGTTTGCAGGTGCTTGTGCTCTATGATGTTTTTGTCTCCATCTATATTGCATTTGCATTTGCTCCCCTTTCCCTCTGATTCATTTCCTCCTAGGCTTCGCCTTGCATTACCTTTTACCTCATACGTTGGGGCATTGTTTCTTTCAAGACATCACCCAACCCTCTCTTTTCCCATGCACCCTCTTGAGGGGGCATCCCTAGCCGCTCCTTCGTCTGCTTGGAGCTCCCTAGCCACTCCTTCATCCACTTGGGGCATTTTTATCGCTCCTTTTTCTCCAAACCATTGGTGTCTTATTGTCTTCGCACCGACACTATTCTAGCGCCACCGCGAAGAGGGACAAAATGTAGACACCTAAATTTGACTAATCAATTTAATCAAATTTATTTTCCTTAGCTAATTGAATTAATTAATCTAATTAATTAATCCTCCTTTCCAATCCTTAGAATTAATTAATCTAAATAATTAATCCCCCTTCCCAATCCTTTGAATTAATTAATTCCCCTTTCCAAATCCCTTGAATTAATTAATCTCATTAATTAATTCTCCCCTTCCATTTCCATAAATTAATTAATTCAATTAATTAATTCCCTCCTCTTACCTTATTATTTGAATTATTTAAATTCAAATATCCTATTTAGGACACATGGCTCCTAACTTTTAACCATCTAACCCTCCTCCTAACTAACCCTTCTAGCCTAACCCTCCTCCTAACACACCCCAAACTACCTTATCCTATCCTATCATATCCTAACCTCCCCTCACATGTGTGTGCACACGCATAAATCCCTAATTTCCTTATTATTATGAAATTGATCCTATTTGGGGGTGGCCTCCCTCTTGAGGACACATGTCAAGCCCCTCTTTGACATGTGTCCCTCTTGAGGACACTTGTCCTTAGAGGACAAGTGTTGCCTTATCCCATCCTCTTCCTTTCCTCTCAAATCCTATTTAATCACCCCTCATTTTGGAGCAACTCCTCCACTTTCATTACATTGCATTGTTATAGTGCAAAATTTCATCCACCATTAGCACATCCATAATGTCATAACACCCAATTTCATCCCCACTTCATATCATCCAATCTTTATATCTTGAATCCAATCACCATAATCACATCATGGAGCACAATCGAGCACTCGTCGCGTCAATGAGCACACATCCGAACATGGGATGATCAAATCAAAGATTCCTGAATAGAGTTTGCATATTATTTGGTTTTTTAATGTCTTTTATACTTTATTCATGTCTTTCTAGCATCCTAATCTCGAGGTGTTTGAGCTAATTGTGTTTGCTTGATTGTCTTCACAGGTATTTCAATCTCTCATATTCGTGCGCAATTTTCCCTCACACAATTAGTTTCCTTAAAAAATCTTTACGTCGAAGATTGCCATAAAATAAAGAAAATAGAAGGTTTAGAACATTTGACGTCACTAGAGAAGTCATGTGCATGGATATGTTGGATGGAACCTGGTATAGATGGTTTGGGGGGCATGAAGAAACTGCGGATGTTTAAGTTGAGAGCAGACAATCTATCAACTTTTCAACCTCGCATTCAAAGTATAGAGATCAAGGTAATACAGGTTGCTAAAGATACGAAATTGTTATTCTCATTTTTATTTTGTTTAGCTGAAATCTTTTACAAATGATTTGCAGAAGTGGCCATAGGAATTGACAATATGTGGAAGGATCTTTCCTGGTATTGAGTCAATTTTAGATTCGTTCACTTTTGCTGGTCTTCCCATGGTTGATACATTTGTCCATCTGGTGAGTCGTCAGAAATAAAATGCTAGGAGACAAATTTGTCCCATGCAACTGTAGTATGTATATTTTATTGTTCATTCCTTTCAAGAGCACGCATCTATAATAATTGACAAAGAACAATTTTATCATGTTGTGAAGTCGAGCAAGGGAGGATGGATAGTGATTAGTGTCCTTATTGAAGATGGAGGGTGCTTTCTTCAATCGTCAATAGAAGGGGTGAGTGGACTTATGGGTGGGAGCCTTTGAAGTATTGGGTGGGTGGTTAATAGTTAGAGAGAGGGAAAATGTTGTCAAAGGTTTCAAGCAACTCTTCCAAACATTTTATTTCTAAACTCATTGCAAGGCCAAATCTATGAGTTGATATTAATTTCTAAATGTAATATTAATGTTGTATTTTTATTTTTCATTAATCAACAAAAATTAAGTAGTGTACATTATGTGTGTGTGTGAGAGAGAGAGAGTGATTTGTTAAAAAAGAATGTGAATAGTTATAATATAATTTTTTTTAATAATTTTGATCATACATACATATATTTGATATGATGTGTAAATATAATTTAACTGTGAAGTTCTCATATCTATTTCTCTTCAAGTATTAATAGAAGGGACAAACAGATTTATGGGTCGTTGCCTTCAAGTATTTAGTGGGTAGTTAATAGTTGGAGAGAAAGGAAACATTATTAAAAAATTTAAGCAACTTTTCCAAACTCTTTGTGAGAACAAATCTATGAGTTTATATTATTATAATTAGTCTAAAAAATTATGTATTGATGTTGTATTTTTATTTTTCAGTAAACAACATAAACTAGCAAGCATCATATATTGTATCCTTGTGTGGTATATTAAAAATGAGCATAAATGGTATTAGCTATAGTATAATGTTATTTTAATAATTTTGATTATACATATGTGGATCTGATATGGCATGCAAATCTAATTGATTCTTAAAGTTTCAATCTTTGTTTTTTATTAAGGGAAAAATAGGTTTTGAAGGGGACCCTGAAACCCTTTACAAAGGAGATTCTAAAAGAATTAGAATCAGCAAAACTCAAAAGAGAAGTTATTTTAAAGATGGAGCATTAGATAAATAGACAACCAAAAGACAAGAGGCTCCCATAGCCAGAAACAAGAACTAGCAGTCAGCCAAAAGCCAACCCATCAAGAATTACCTTTAACTTTGCTCTTGTGGGAACAAAGAGTTATATCAAAAGAGGGAAAAGAATGCTTAGCTTTGTTTCCTTGAACAGTGACCCAACCCTCCTCCACTTGTGCAGCCTTACTATGCCAATCAACAGAACCATCCCCCACCTAAGAGGAAAAAACAGCAGGAGAAACACCCACCAACACATTGACAGAATCTCTCCCAGCAAATGAGCCAATATCACCCAAAACATTGATGTAGGGAGTGGACGCTTGGGGCGTGGATGCTTGGGGCCCATTCCCTCGATCAATAGGGGACTCAGACACCATCATCCCTAGCATAAATCTCCTACACAACCAGAGAATCGCGTTGGGAATCCTGCACAATCGAAGAATCACGCTGGGAATCCAGCGCAGACTCCTGAGAAACCAAATGATGCTCAATATTTTTATGAATAGTGTACTGTTGAACTGATGTCCCTTTCCACCATGATGTCGCCAAATATTTCTTCTTAGAACCACAGTGAGAAGTCACATGACCAGTTTTGAAGCATCTCCTGCATGTGAAGGGGATCCCCTCATAGTCTAAGGGTTGAACCCAACAACCCTTAGAATTATTGAGCGAAATCTCAACAAGCAACCCTTTAGAAGTATCTATCTCAACCAAGATATGGGCAAAAGTGGAATAATAGATCTCATTATGATCATTATAAACCATCAAAAATCCCCAAGTGCATCACCCACCTCCTCAAACAGAGGATCCACCCAAAAGTGAAGTGGGAGATTAGGGAGCCGCACCCAGATTGGAA
Source organism: Cryptomeria japonica (assembly GCF_030272615.1). Taxonomy (NCBI): domain Eukaryota; kingdom Viridiplantae; phylum Streptophyta; class Pinopsida; order Cupressales; family Cupressaceae; genus Cryptomeria; species Cryptomeria japonica. The sequence continues at coordinate 346,530,846 of NC_081415.1, read as the reverse complement.
TCTTATTAAACATTTCCAAAGACGGATTAAAATCAGCATGCCACGGTTTAATCATCAATACAAATTTATCTTCCCGGCTAAAAAAATTATCACATAAAATCGTTCTTCTATCCTCTACATTCTCAAACTTAGCTATAAAAAATCCTTTACCCATAGGGTAAATATGTACCTTATCAAAAATGAGAGGCCCCCAATGCTAAAAAATCCAAGCATGCAGATTAGGCAAACTGGGCCAAAAACCCTTGAACATACAAATCACTCCATGAGAAGACAAGATAAAATCATTCAAATCTATCTCTCTCTCAAAATCCTCAAACAACTTAATCGACATGGAGCATGAGACCAAGACAAACCTCTCCCCAGACCGTCTTTGCACCTTATGACCAGGGGCGGCAATGGAAGGGCCAAAAAAACAAACAGTTGTATTTTCCCCTCCCCTGCAAGCCTTCAATAAATTTTGCGGATCGTACGCAACATTACTCCCCTTGATAGCCATAGCAAACACAATTCTATTTTCACCATCTGATGTAGGCACAAAAGGGGTCACCCCATCGCACAAGATTCTAGCGGCAGTCGGGCCAATAGCAGCCGCACCATCCAGAGAAACCTTATCGACAACAGAAGTATCGTGAGCAGTAAGCATCGTGAAACTTTTTTGCAAGAAAACTTTTCTCTTTTCTCACCTTGACATTATTATTTCAGTCTAACATAAAAACTAGTATTTTGTGTTTGTTAGCCTATCGATTATCCTTAATATGAATAATTACTCCTTTATGTCATAATATGTAAGAATACCAGCAATAATATTAAATACAAAATCAAGATGACATTCAAACATGGATGACGTTGGCATGATTGGTATAACTGATGATGATGTTGACATATCGGTTGAAGGATTGTTGGTAGTGATATATTGAAGGACTGTTAGTGATGATATAGTTGATATGACAAGGAGAATGATGGCATGGTGATGTATGACCGGTATAGATTGAGATATTGGTTGGTGACTTGGTGATTAATTATTTGTGTTGTCATTGATGGCAACTATGGCAATTGTTTATTCTTGATTACTTTATCATCTAGGTTTACTGGTGTAACCTAATCGGTAATGGATTAAGTTGGTGAGATTAACTGTGTAGCTGACAGAAAACCTGCCAAATAGAACTTTAACTAGTAAACATGAAACAATGTTATACTTAAGTAATTGGTTCTAAAGATTGATGAGGAATTAGGTGTTACGGTTTGGAACATGTGTTTATATCATTGTAATGAGTCTATGACTAGAACCGTATCATGTTTTGATAACCAGAAGTCATGTTTGTGATTTACTGTTGTATTTTCAGTAGGGTTTTAGAACCGGTAACAAGATCTCTTAACCAATGATGATTTAAGGTTTGGCAGTGAATTTCATTATGTTCATAATTTGATGGTGATGTGTCACAACTCGTGTGAGAAATTAAAATACTATTTTGGCACGATTAAGGATGGAATTTCTTGGGAAACAACGAAGAGCATAGAATAATGTTTTAAGGGTTGGAATGCTTATCAGATCGATGTGCAGTGCCATGTTATGATTATTCAACGATTGAAATTGTCTTGATATTTGTTGTAATAATCTATATGATGATTTGTAATGATCTGTGATGATCTATGATCTAAATTCATTTGAATCTTGATGTATCGAGGGTTTTGTAACCGACAAAGATGTAAAGTGTATTCAAGTCAATTTTGATGAAGTTTATTGTGTTGGTAATTTGAAAAAAGAGTGTGTAGCTGAACCAGAGGTGTGTGTCTGCAAGAGTGAAGCAAATTGGAGCTGAAGTGGATCTGAACAAGCATGCAGGAAGTATTATTTGTAGATTTTTCATCGGTTGTTCCCTAATAGTTGCAGCAAGTTCAAAATCCCTTAACCGGGTAGATCCTAATAGGCCTTGTTCATGTAAATCCCTTAACTAGGTAGCTCAACAACTTGAGTTTAAATCCTCCTGTGAGGTTGCTTCTAACAAGGAAAAGCTCCCAACAGAGATCATATTGTAAATCCCTTGACTAGGTGACTCCTAACATGGTCTTCTCCTAATCGAGCATCATTGTAAGCTCCTAACCAGGCTAGGATCCTAACAAGGCACATTCTGAAAGAGTGCATTATCTTGTGGGTACCAATTCCCACCGTGGTTTTTCCCATTTGGGTTTCCACGTGAAAATATTGATGTATGGTGATTGATTTGTGTTTGTGTTAAATTGATATCTTTCTGTTGCATGCATGATATGGAACATTTAATGAGTAGTTTGGTAAATCTGATTAGTAGATTGATTTCAGTGGCTACCAGTACTGGTTATGATCTATTTTGGTGAAGTATTGATCAGTTTGGTTTAAGATTTCAGTTTGTTGTTAATACTAATTCACCCCTCTCTCATTATTCACCGGATCCTATAAATAACAATTGGTATCAGAGCCTTAGGTCTTCTATGTGCAAGAAACTTAATAGGTTGAGGAATATATCCGAAAGAAAATGATGAAGAAGGAGGGTCTGAAATTTACTAGGGACAACTACACAATATGGAAAGACAATGAAGATTTATATAAAAGGTATAGTTCTCATTTTTGGCAACATGTTACTACTAAATATGTACCCCCTATCGGTCCTCTAACTCCAGATCAACTTAAGGAGCGAAAATCAATCAAGCACTGGAAGCCATTGTAAGTGCACTGTCTGATACTGAATACATTGATGTACATGGATTAGAAACTACATTTGAAGTTTGGGATAAATTATAACTAATCTATGGTGGTGATAAACATGTTGAAAAAGCTAAGGAAGAGAGTATTAGAGGTAAATTTGATTATATGAGAATGGTAGAAGGTAAAAATACAGCTCAGTATGGACAAAGGATCAAAGAGGTTGTCGGTGGTATTAAAAGTGTTGGAGGAAAGATTGAATATGACATTGTTGTAAGTAAGATGCTTAGAACTCTTTTACATGCCTATGAAATCAGAGTTTCTTCTATTCAAGAGTTAAGGTCAATGAGTAGTGATAGGTCACTGTTGATTTACTTATTGGTAAACTAACTGTATTTGAATTGAATAGCTCTGATAATAGTGTTTCTAAGTCATTTGAATCACCTTTTTAAGGCATTTGTAACCGGTACACCTGTGAGAAAAGGAAAAGATGTATCTCACAATTATGATTGCAGATTAAGTGATGGTGGTAGCAGGGCAGATGTGGATGATGAAGACAACTTGATGGATTTTGAAGCTCTTCTAGTTAAGAGACTTCTGACAGGCACTAGTAAATATGAAGGTAAACTACCTCTTAAGTGTTTCTCTTGAAATAAGATTGGACATATAGCTACAAACTGTCCTAATAGTGATAGAAAGGAGAAGTTTGGGAAATATAAAGGAAAAGGGAAGAAACAATGCTATGTTGCAGTTGATGAAGGAGTGACTGATGAGGAATCTGAAGATGATGACAATGAGGAGATTGTCTTTGTTATTGTAAAAGAAGATTTGTCTAATGAAAAAGCTCTGGTATCTCAGTTTGACTCTAGTGATGAATGGATAATTGATACTGGTTGTTCATACCACATGACTGGTGATAAAAGAAAGTTTGTATCTCTTGAAGAATTTGATGGCGGTGTGGTAAGATTTGGTAAGAACTCACCCTATATGGTTAAAGGTAAATGATCTATCTCTATGAATGGTAAAAGTAATGCAGATGATGTTTATTGGGTAGAAGGATCAAAACATAACTTATTGAGTGTTGGACAATTGAATGACAAGGGATATCATCTTGAATTTAAGAATGGAGTGTGTAGGATCATGGGATGCAAAGGATATTTGATTGCTACTGGAAAACAAACCAAAGGTAATCTATTTCATCTAAATGCTAATGTGAATAGTTTTTTGGTGGCTAGAATGGAGGATAGCTGGTTATGGCACAAAAGGTTTTGTCATGTGAGCTTCGATAACTTGATAAGGGTCAGCAAATCTAGTATAGTGAGAGGTATGCCACAACTTGTGAAACCAAACAACATGTTATGTAAATAATGTCAAATGGGTAAGATGACTTCTACATCTTTTAAGAGTAAATCCTTTTCTTCTAAGAATATTCTTGATTTAGTGCATACTAACTTATGTGGTCCTATGAGGACTAGGAGATTTTATGGTGATAAGTATTTTATGATTTTTACTGATGATTTTTCAAGGATGATGTGGGTAACCTTTCTAAAAGAAAAGTCTGAAGCTTTCAATAAATTTAAGGCATTTAAAGCCTTAGTAGAAAAGGAAACTGGGAAGAGTCTGAAATGTCTGAGATTTGATCGGGGTGGTGAATTCACTTCTGATGAGTTTGTGAAGTATTGTGATGAGCAGGGAATAATGAGGCAAATGTCTACACCTAGGACTCCACAACAAAATGGAATTGTTGAGAGAAGAAACAAGACAATTGTGGAAGCAACCAGGACTATGCTGATACAGGGAGATGTACCGAAGATGTTTTGGAGAGAAGTAGTTAGCACTGTTGTTTACACTTTGAACTGGGTTCTTGTGAAGAAAGGTAATGATAAAATACCTTATCATCTTTGGTATGGAAAAATGCCTAATTTTAGTTACTTTAAAGTTTTTGGGAGAAAATGTTTTATTAAAAGAGATGATTTTACTAGTAAATTTGATGCAAAGAGTGATGAAGGAACATTTCTTGGCTATTCCACCAAGAGAAAAGATTTTAAGTGTTACAATAGAAGGACAAAGAAGATAATTGAGAGTGTGAATGTTAAGGTTGTTGAATTCTCTGACAAACCTGATGAGATCAGCAGATCCGAGCTTGCAGATGATGAAGAAAAACTAGTGGTTATTGAACCGGAAGTGCAGAAAAATGACGAACATAACAATGCAAAAATAGGTGCTCAACTGGTAGATGATGAGGAAGATGATGAACATGAAGAATAAGTCACTACACTGGAACCAGTAATCCCAAGATATGTAAGGCTAAGTCAGTCATAAGACCAAATTATAGGTGACAAGAACGTTGGCGTGCTAACTAGAAGAAAAATTAGAGAAAATTCATGTCTAATTTCAACTGTTGAACCAAAGATAGTTAGAGAAGCATTGAAAGATGATGATTGGATTAATGCAATGAATGAAGAATTGGATCATATTGAGAAAAAAAACACATGGTCTCTTGTTCCTAGACCGAAAGAAAAAAATGTGACTGGTACAAAGTGGGCCTTTAGAAACAAGCTAAATGAAGATAATGAGGTTGTGAGAAATAAGGCAAGACTTGTATGCAAAGGGTATGAACAAGAAGAAGGTGAAGGCTATGGTGAAACCTTTGCACTGGTGGCAAGACTTTAAGGTGTTAGAATGTTACTTGCCTTTGCATCTTTTAAATATTTTAAGGTCTATCAAATGGACATTAAATGAGTTTTCCTGAACGGTATTATTGAAGAAGAAGTGTATATAAAATAACTAGATGGGTTTTCTTTGACAGAGGATAAAGATATGGTATGCAGGTTACACAAGGTATTATTGGATTGAAACAAGCACCGAGAGTATGATATGAGAGAATGCATGCACATCAGATTAAGATAGGATTCCAGCGAACTAGTGAGGAGAGTAATATCTATTTAAAGACTAAAGGAGACAAAATGTTAATTGCGGAAGTTTTTGTTGATGACATAATATTTGGTGGAGATGATGATTTGTGTATGGCTTTTGTTGATGAAATGAAGAAATAGTTTGAGATGAGTTTGAGATGTCTCTGATCAATGAGATAAAGTTTTTCATTGGGTTACAGGTCCAGCAGCTAGAAGGCGAAATTTGTATCTGTCAGACTAAGTATATGAAAGAAGTTTTGAAGACTTTTGGGATGGAAAACTGCAAACCAGTTGGTACTCCAATGGTGACAGGTTGCAAATTATCAAAAGAGGATGATTCACCCTCTGTAGATGAGAAAGACTATAGATCTGTGATTGGAAAATTGCATTATGTTGTTCACAGTAGATCGGATATTTCACATGTTGTTGGTTTAGTTTCTAGATTTCAAAAGAGTCCCAAAGAGACAAACATGGTAGTAGTAAAAAGGATATTTGGATATCTGAAAGGAACAATTGATTATGGTTTATGGTATCCTTACAAAGGTAACTTTTCTTTGAAAGTTTTCACAGATGCACACTGGGCTGCAAATGTTGATGTCTGGAAAAGCACAACCGGTGGAGCTTTTCTTCTTGGAGGTAGACTAGTATCTTGGACCGGTAAAAAGAAAACTTGTGTATCATAATCAACTGCAGAAGCAGAATATGTGGCTGCATCTATGAATTGTACACAGGCTTTTTGGATCAGACATGTTTTGGAAGGTTTTAAGCAAAAAATGACTGAACCGGTGATTATTTATTGTGACAACACTAATGCTATAAATATTTCTAATTCGGTGTTACATGCAAGGACTAAACATATTGAGTTGAAATATCACTTTCTGAGGGAGAGAGTACAGGAGAAGCAAGTGAGAATGGAGCATGTGTCTAGCAAAGAGTAGTTAGCAGATATATTCACTAAACCTTTGCCTAAGGCGACCTTTGAATATCTCAGAGGTAAATTAGGGGTTAGACCCCTACACAAGATCAACTAAGATGCAGGTGATGCATCAATGTAGTAGACTTATTGAATATTTTTCACTATAGATTGATGAGATGTGGGATACTCCTCAAAGGGAGTAGGTTAGCAGAGATGATGGAGATAGCGGCAACATCGATGATGTTATAAGATACATTTGCACCTTTAGCATTGTTGTGAAAGGGGGAGAAGTAATATAACCGATAGAAGATCATACAAAGGAGGAGAAGAGAAAGTGAAGCATGATGAGTTTTCTTTTAAGAGAAAGTGAAGCATGATGAGTTTTCTTTTAGTGTTGCCATCAATGCCAAAGGGGGAGAATGTTGACATGATTGGCATAACTGATGACGATGTTGACATATCGGTTGAAGGGTTGTTGGTGATGATATAGTTGATATGATAAGGAGAATGATGGCATGGTGATGTATGACCAGTATAGATTTAGATATTGGTTGGTGACTTGGTGATCAGTTATTTGTGTTGTCATTCATGGCAACTATGGCAATTGTTTATTCTTGATTACTTTGTCATCTAGGTTTAATGGTGTAACCTAATTGGTAATGGATTAAGTTGGTGAGATGAATTGTGCAGCTGATAGAAAACCTGGCAAATAGGACTTTAACCACTAAACATGAAACAATGTTATACTTAAGCAATTGGTTCTGAAGATTGATAAGGAATTAGGTGTTACGGTTTGAAACATGTGTTTCTATCATTGTAATGAGTCTATGAAAAGATCCACATTATGTTTTGATAACCGGAAGTCATGTTTGTGATTTACCATTGTATTTTCATTAGGGTTTTAGTAGGGTTTTAGAACTGGTAACAAGATCTCTTAACTAGTGATGCTTTATGGTTTGGCGGTGAATTTCATTATGTTCATAACTTGATGGTGACGTGTCACAACTTGTGTGAGAAATTAAAATATTTTTTTGGCATGATCAAGGATCGAATTTCTTGGGAAACAACGAAGAGCATAGAAGAATGTTTCAAGGGTTTGACTGCTCATCGGATCAATGTACGGTGTCGTGTTATGATTATTCAACGGTTGAAATTGTCTTGATATTTGTTGTAATAATTTGTATGATGATTTGTAATGATCTATAATGATCTATGATGTAAATTCATTTGAATCTTGATGTATCTAGGGTTTTGTAACCGACAAAGATGTAAAGTGTAATTAGGTCAGTTTTGATGAAGTTTATTGTGTCGATAATATGAGAAAAGAGTGTGTAGCCAAACCAGAGGTATGTGTCTACAAGAGTGAAGCAGATTGGAGTTGAAGTGGATCTGAATAAGCAAGCAGGAAGTTCTATTTGCAGATCGTTCATCTGTTGTTCCCTAGCAATTGCAGCAGGTTCAAAATCCCTTAACCGGGTAGGTCATAACAGGCCTTGTTCATGTAAATCCCTTAACCGGGTAGCTCAACAACTTGAGTTTAAATCCTCCTACGAGGTTGCTTCTAACAGGGAAAATTTACTAACAAAGCTCATATTATAAATCCCTTGATCGGGTGACTCCTAACAGGATCTGCTCCTAACCCCGGGCATCATTGTAAGTGTTAGGATTCCCAAAGATACTGAGAGGGGGGGGGTGAATCAGTATCTTGCCAATTAACATATTTTCTAATCTTATTAAACAAATTGCATTCCAAAATAGTCTACCAGTAAACTAGAAATAATGCAGTAAATAAGATCAATAACCACAACATAGAAAGCACACCATAACACAATATTTTTAACGAGGAAACCCGGTGTGGGAAAAACCTCGATGGGATTTGTGACCCACAATATTCACTCACTAGCCAATAAATGAATATTACTTACAATAGGGGCCTGTACATGCCTGAAGGCCAACTGCCTAAAGCTCACTGCTTAATTACAAAAGGGAAGTCTCACATACTTACAAAAATGGATTATGCAAATCCAATATCATGTACTGCTTCGGTTCAGCATCTGCTATGCCAAGTTCAGTACCGGTTTAATCTCATACAACTTCCATAAACCTTATTCCAAAATATGCCTTATTATTCGCATGTTCGCATCTGCCTATTACATTCCACTTCACACAAATGATCTATAAGATCTCATACTTATATATGAGTCCTATTACAATTTGCCTTGTCAGCTTACAAAAGATTTTACAATTAAATACAAAATATAATAAACAAAATCCTGTCTGCTAGGGTGTCGGTAATCATCTTTGTCGCTGCCGGTAAACTATCTGCCGGTGCCATAGGATTGTAAGGTTGCCATCAATGAAAATACCTTCAGTCACCTATAGTTTCTCATTAGAGTGTGCATTTGCCAACAGTAAGCTCCTAACCGAGAGAGGCTCCTAATAGGGCACATTCTGAAAGAGTGCATTATCTTGTGGGTACCAATTCCCACCGTGGTTTTTCTCATTTGGGTTTCCATGTGAAAATATTGGTGTTCATATGGTGATTGATTTGTGTTTGTGTTAAGTTGGTATCTTTATATTGCATGTATGATATGGAACACTTAAATGAGCAATTTGGTAAATCTGATTAGTAGATTGATTTTAGTGGCTATCGGTACTGGTTATGATCTATTTTGGTGAAGTATTGATCAGTTTGGTTTAAGATTTTAGTTTGTTGTTAATACTGATTCACCCCCCCTCAATATTAACCAGATCTTCTAAATAATAGATGACACCCTAAAAAGTATCCAAGTATTCATATTTTAAACAAATATGCTTACATTTTAAGAAAGATAACAAGCACATATAATTATGCATGCACACACACATGTGGAGGTTTCTTAAGGTTGTCATACAGTTGAAGTGGTTATGCTTTGTTTCTTTTGGTATCTTGATCATGCCCCTAGTTTGAGATCTATATACTCTTTAATAGTGACCCTCTATGTGCAAAGACCTAATAAGAAATTCAAATTTCCTATAACATTAACATTTAAATATTATAGAAACTCTCCTCTTCACGGTAGAATATTAACTCTCATAATTTAATGCAGTTCAATCCTTTTAGGGTTGAATTACATAAGCAATTATGCCCACACCTTTCAAAGGCTAAGCATATTTTTTTGTTTTTTGTATGTGACTACTTGAAGGTGATGGAATTTCTAACTTTATAGGTAATTTTTTAGGATATTTATAAATGTTTCTATTCTAAATCAATGTTGGGTCATGCAAAAATGTCAACCAATATTTAAGCAATATAATAATAATTTACATATCATATTTTAGGGTCTCAATTATATAAAATGAACAAAAATGAGAGGTATATATACAAGCACTTTTTATTGTTCCTCGATGAAATATGTTTCTATAAGTAACTAATGGATCTTTGGGTGATGTTGTAAATGATCGTGCATGTATATCAAGTTTCTTTATATCTTATGGAGGTATTGCAGCATCGTAAATTATATCCAAATACAATTTCATCCTCACATTGAACTCACCATGGTGCTTTGACTTCTGATGCTTGATGCATGTTTTGATTCTACTCACACCACTTGCAATTTTGCAAATTCACCTTTTTCCCTGCCTTCCCTCCAAGTTTGAGTCTTGATTGTCAGGACCAGGGCACTGAGCACCCTAGTCCTCTCAATTAGGACCCATTGTTGGTCCTCATAATGATCATCTCATATGAATGGGAAATCTGACCTTGTGTCAGCCTACTCCAAAAATTCAATTAATTTTCGGGCAGTCAAGTATAAAAGGAGGTCTACCCCTCTGATCTGAAACCTAACAAACTGGATCTAAGAAATTATATGTTCTCAAATTATACTAAGAAAGCACTCAAACATTCATCAAGAATCAAAGAAGAAGTAAAGTCAAGATCAAGCATTCAAGATGGCATCCCTGATCAACTTTTTATGAAGACATTCTGAAACCCTTCCATGAGGATCCAAACAATAATTCATCAAGGTATACATTTTAATTATAATCATTTCACTTTGGATTTAGCCTTTCCCTCAAAAGGAAAGAATCTTGTTGCAATTTCCATTTTAATTACTATTTCAATTTCAAGTTAATTCTTAAAATGGGGTTTGACCTAAGGCAAAAACCCCTATCCACAATATTTTCCCTCTTTATGTGTGCAAGAAATTGGCTCAGGAGTCATACTTAGGGATTTCAAAAAAATTTATGATGACAAATAGGTTTAGCTTTCGACAAAGTCAATTTCAGAGGACTAGAGCGAATTTGTACTACCAAGGCCCGAAAAATTAGGCTGAACTTCTAGGAACAAGTTTCGACTCTATTATTTTACCCAGATCTTTGACTATGTCTCTGTTGTGGATATTTGAAGTAGTTTGTTTTCGTCGGTTTGCTTCAAATTTTTAAATATTTGTCTTAAATTCAAACAATACAATTCCAATTACATTTTCAACTCAAACAAAAGGGGAATAAAGACTACAATCACCATTCATCCCTATTCTTAATAGAATTGAGGTTGGATCTACTTTATTTATCCTCCTTTTAATGTAATGAAGGTTAAAGTTAGGTTATTTCCTAGTTTACAAAGCATAACTTGTGAAACCCTAATTTTCCCACCATTACAGTTGTGTACAAAGCTATTGGCACCTCAAGTATTTATGCAAGATAAAATATATCAATGCATATATTTATAATGGTATACCATTATACTTGGGGCTAATTACATACACAAATTTAGAACTTATAAGCTTGTATTCCTCTCATAGTAGACTGCATTCTATTTTTTAACCTATGCATGGGACTATTACCACATTTGAACTTGTGATAAGAATTATAATTTGACTAAAAAACTTTCCTTGTAAATATTATTTTGTTATTTGTGGGCATTATTGATATGATTGATGAAAAATTTAAAGGGTCAAATCTTCAAGTACTTTGTTATGTTTTTCTTTGCTTACAACCCAAGGATGGTTCTTTAGTGTCCATGACTACATTCAATTCTTAATGTGAACCCTATTAAATATTTTAACACATATCATTCATAAATATGGGCTCGTGTAGATAATTTTTTCCTTGGTATTGTTAGTGATTTCTATTTGAATGCAATATTATGCTTCAAGATTAATATTTTATTTCTACAACATCAATTGAAGATAAAAAGGAGTGATTCGAGACATGAATACATATGAGATGACACCCTTACATTCTTATAACCTAATTGATCATTTGCATGATTCAACAAGTTTATTTCCTCTATTCTAAAGTACTTCAAATTGGTCCAATGAATATTTCCTTCATCATGCAAAGGCTTCTCCTTTCCTACAAGTGTATACTGAATTGAAATGGATTAAACTAATTTGAATTCCAAATTAATAGATTCTAATACCATTGTACGGAGAGTTGATATTATTTATATATCCATATTTGTATGTTATATTAGGTTTGTTATTTGGTCATTGAGCTATTTGTTGATGATGGATGATCCCACAATACTATTTCCAGCTATTTAGCCTAGATACAAAGCTCAATATCAATATTTTTAGCATTTTTCAATTTACATCAATCATAGGGGTAAGAGTTGAAAGTTGGGTCCAAATCCCGCAAAAGTCCGTGGGTTGGGAAAATTACCCACTAGAAATGGGTGCCCGATTTTTACAAATCGGGCGCCCATTTCACTTCGGGGGCCCAAGCCGTGAATAAAACGGGCACGCAAAACTATTACTACATTTTTACAAAAATACATTTTGTAAAAATCGGGGGGGCGTTTTGTAAATGTATGTTTTTTTAGGCATTTTCTTCTCATTCCAAGTACGTACCTTTGTTTTTTTATATTTTTTTTCATTTTTTATTATTATTTTTCTAAAAGCATGTTAATTTATTGTCATTTTTTAATTGTAGCGAGTAGGTTAAAATTTTAAAGTTTGAAAAACGTTTTTGTTTAATAGTGTAAATTTTTTATTTAATTTTATGTTTAAAATAGTTGTTTTTAGCTTTCAAATATTGTAGAAAACATTACAAATAAAAAATAGTTAAAAATTAAAACCTTAGGTAGATAACAACAAGAAAAACGTAAATGAACAATAAACCCTAGAGAAAAAACAAACGAACAATAAACCCTAGACAAAAAACAAATAATAAATTATAGATAGAAAATGAACAATAAGCCCCCCCCCTCTCTCTCTCTCTCTCTAGGACCCCTTAGTACATCCTAGGACCTCTTAAGACATTATAGGATGTCGTAATACATCTTAGGACATCTTTTGACCCTGTAAGAAACCGAGAACCCTTTAATACATCCTACTACATCCTTAGACCCATTTTCACCCCAATGCTACATATATTGAAATGTTATATATGTGTATAGTTAGATGTTTAAGTGTTTAAATTTCTTTTTGATATGTTGAAATGTTATGTTCTATATGTTTCTAATGTTATGTATAAATGTTAAACATGTATGGTTAAAAGTTAAAATGATATCCTAGGACCCCTAAGTATAACCTAGGACCTTTTAAGATACCTAGGACCCCTTAGTAGGACCTTTTATGACATAAGATTCCTTAGACCCATTTTCACCCCAATGCTACATATGTTTAAATGTTATACGTGTATAGTTAGATGTTTAAATGTTTAAATTTCTCTCTCACTCACACACTCTCTCTATCTCGCTCACTCTCTCTCTCTCTATCTCTCTCTCATTAGCTACTCTCTCTCTCTATATATCTCTCTCACTCATACTCTCTCTCTCTATCTCACTCACGCTCTCTCATTACCTACTCTCTCTCTCACTCTCTCTCATTACCTACTCTCTCTACTCTCTCTCTCTCACTCTCTCTCATTACCTACTCTCTCTCTCTCTCTCTCTCTCTCTCTCTCTCTCTCTCTCTCTCTCTCTCTCTCTCTCTCTCTCTCTCTCTCTCTCTCTCTCTCCCTTTATGAACTTTCTCCTCTTTTATCTCTCTCCCTCATTCACTCTCTCTCACTCATTGTCTCTCAAATTACCTACTTTCCCTCTCTCTCTAGTTCTCTTTATTTTAATCGCGCATAAAATTTTGAATGTTTAAATTTATATTTCTAAATGTTGTATTTAATTATAAGTTTTTTTTGGAAGGTAAAATATAAATTAAATAGTAATTGTAAATTTTTATGTTTGTATATACATGTGTATAGTTAGATGTTTAAATGTTTAAATTTCTTTTTGATAAGTTGAAATGTTACGTTCTATATGTTTCTAATGTTATGTATAAATGTTAAACATGTATAGTTAGAAATTAAAATGATATCCTAGGACCCCTTAGTATAACCTAGGACCTTTTAAGATACCTAGGACCTTTTATGACATAAGATTCCTTAGACCCATTTTCACCCCAATGCTACATATATTTAAATGTTATACGTGTATAGTTAGATGTTTAAATGTTTAAATTTCTCAATCTATATATATATATATATATATATATATATCTCACTCTCTCTCTATCTCACTCACTCTCTCTCATTACCTACTCTCTCTGTCTCTATGAACTCTCTCCTCTTTTCTCTCTCCCTCATTCTCTCTCTCTCTCTCTCTCTCTCTCTCTCTCTCTCTCTCTCTCTCTCTCTCTCTCTCTCTCTCTCTCTCTCTCTCATCTTTTCTCCCTCTCCCTCATTCACTCTCTCTCACTCATGTTGTCTCTCAAATTACATACTCTCCCTCTCTCTCTAGCTCCCTTTATTTTAATCGTGCGTGAAAGTTTGAATGTTTAAATTTATATTTCTAAATGTTGTATTTAATTATAAGTTTTTTTTGAAAGGTGAAATGTAAATTAAATAGTAATTGTAAATTTTCATGTTTGTATATATATGCAGATTATATTCACATAATGGATGAGTTTGACGTAGATGATCTATTAGGTCAGATGCCACCTCCACCCCCTCCACCTCCACCCCCACCTCCACCTACTCCCGAGCAGTTGAGGAAGAGTATAAGGAGGAATATTGCTTCCCTCTTGAGGGATATTAAGACTATTAGACATTATCCTCTTCCTCCTGCACATCTACTACACCTTGCAAATAGTATGCAAGGCGTTGTCCATTTTGTACATACATTGGATGGGCAGTTGGATAGATATTGCACGTTGAGGGAGTCCATGTGTTCTTATTATTCTAATGGCCTGTCTTATAAACGGGTCAATGAGTTGAAAATAAAATAAAAAATATTTGAAACGTTATTTTTTGAACCCGAAAACGGGTGAGGAGATAGATCCCAAGAAGCCATGTATATCTATTAGATGGTGTAGGCACCCACAGATAGCTGCACACTTTGGGAGCATTGGTGGATGGTATTTGACCATCCACCACACTCTAATCATGAGGTGTTGATATATTTTTTGAAAAAATTATGGGCTGAATTTGAATTGGGTAAAAAACCCAATTACTTTGAGTTCAGATCATTCCAGGGGGTTGGCTGAAGCATGCCACAGGATAGGCCAGGGGCCAAATTGAGTAATAGAGTTAAAAATTGTGTGCATGATGATCCCCTTGTTCCTCTTCCCACACCATTTGTTCCTACACCCATTCATCATTGAGCAGTTGAATCTGTTCTTGGTTCATTGAGTTCCCTTTCGGGCAATTTGTTAGAGAAGTTGCACCAGGTGAGGGTTACCCCCAACATAGCACATGTTTGCATGAGCTGTAGGGGTATATGTACAAGTGCCTAGAGTGATGTTTCCCATGGAGGAGATGGTGATCCTGTCGATGTTGATGCGGCCCATGGTGGATATGATGATGTTGGCGAGGGTGTAGATGATGATGTCATCTCTTCATATGTTAATCTTTTGTGTGCAGACAATGATCATCCTACAGAGGTACAAATTTATTTATATAATTTACAATGCAATATTAAATTCAATATATATACACATATGAACCACAACACGAGTCAATTTTTATGAACAGAGGAGGGTTCATACCATGTCATCGAGGGACCCCATCATCTTACCTTGGTACCTCGAGATGTCAGTGCCCCATTTACGGTATGCACTTTCATCTAGATACATTGAAGTACATTTAAAATAAACAATTAAAACTTGAATTTAATAATGTGTATGATATTTTTTTTCAATTTTGTAGGGTGTTTCATGTAACACTGAGGTTGGTAGTTCTTCGCGCCTTGACCCATCGATCACTGAGGCTCAGCCTCATATACCCCTAGTATGTTTTTCATCCATTAATTTTGAGTGTTTATATGCTTACTAATTTATGTGCAACTCTGATTCATGCCTATTTTTTGCAATTGTAGGCTTTTGGGTTGTCTGATGATGCATCACGTGTACGTCCTCACCCATCAGTGACTTTGGTTGCACATCAGACACCATATGTATGTTTTTCTTCCATAAACTTGTAGTCTTTATATAGTTTATAATTTGTGTATATACAAGTTTGATTTGTGCTTTATAACTATGGGATTGAGCCAAATGCAACCATCGACATTGTCATTTGAGGTCATGATTAAAAAAATAAATACTAATTTGTCTATTGTATACCTATCTTTTATAGGGATTATCAAAATTGATGTAATGTTTTTTTGTACAGGACTTGACTGCAACCACTTTTTTTGTTCATGAGAGTGGACCTCCTTGTACCACTGAGGGCATTATAGAGCACGGTCATATGGTAATTTATTTTAAATGTTCATTATTTAATTACTTTATAAGTGAATTGTGCAAGTCATTTGAATTAAATACACATAACTTCTTCTCATGTTATTTTTAAATAATGTACAGGAGGGCATAAGCACTGATATTGCAGACACACAGGATGGTGCATCTCAGGAGCACATCCAGCAGGATGATGCATCTCAGTCATCTTCACGTGGAGTGAAGAGGACTACAGATCAGGTGCACGAGAGCTCTTAGATTATATCATGGGTTTTTTATGATGACACTTGTTATGTTATCAGGACTTGTTATTTGGACTTGTTATTATGTCATTTCCTTGTTATTATTTTATCTGGACTTGTTATTATGTTATCGGGACTTGTTATGTTATTTGGACTAGGACTTGTTATTATGTCATTTCCTTGTTATTATGATATCAAGACTTGTTATGTGATTATATATATCATCAGTTGTTATGTGATTTGGTGCCCTCTAGTATGATTTTTTTGCACTTTACTTGTACAAGACATTTGTGTGGCGTGTTGTCATTCTAGGCTCACACATGCATCCTAGGTAGAAAATAATCATACTAAAGTTTTTAACACATGCACATGATATGACATTCTAAAACTATTAAAAACAAAGATTATATGACATGCACATATTCTCCAATATCATATTCCATTCTAGAGGCTCACACATGCACATGATATGACATTATTAAAGATCAAAGATAAAACTACTAATTATGAAAAGACATTGTAATCTTAACTAGAAGCATAGGTTGATGAAAAATATAATAGCTATGCAATTTTATAGAAATAAAATAAAATAAAATAAACTATGAGTGGAGAAAAAATTTAACCTAGAACAATGTGATAGGTAGTTTTCTTGCATGTTCGCATAAAGCTCATCAATTTTGTATAATAAAATAATAGAACAAACAATGCAATATAAACTCTAAACTTGTTAAAAGAGATGAGAATGATAATTGAAAATGTGATAGATAAGGAATACTCAACTATTTTAATAATTACTATTGACTTCTCCCTTTGGGTCAAATGATATGTTATGACTAGTGTGATAGTCTAGATCTAATATTGAAATGCTATACATATGGAAAATAAAACCTAAGAAAGATGTTTGTGATATTTGAGATGAATACATGTGCATATAGTCTTGTCCACTTGATGTGGTTACATCCTTTAAATATAATGATTTCAATGAAATTTAACATATGCTTAAATGTGTGTCAAAGACAAATAGGGTACTAAAAACATATTGGGAATTTATTATGTGTAGAAAAATCATGACACATTGTTGACATTAAGCCAAATATGTTTTCTAATATACATATAAATTAAAGACACACATGACATATATGTAAATGCTTATGATAATGTTGTATCTATTGACATAGATGTAATAAAAAATAATTGGTTCATTCTTCTTTTCAATCTAATTTGAATAATTACCAATGACTTTTGAACTTGTCATTGAACACAAAATCTTAAATGCTAGATCTATATTGGTTTAGCATAAATAGTGATGGGAAACAATTAGCCTTTAAAATTGACATTTTTGGGAGCAATAAAATTTGAATATGAAAAGATAGGATGAAGTTGTTGAATAGTTCACTAAATGATGTAATTTAAAAAGAATATATATCCTAAATAATTGAATGGGTCATTTTTACAACTGAAATAATAATATTCAAAATGAGTACTATGGTGGACTTATAACATAGACTTGTTATCATTTATTATTATGTACTTATTTGTTCATGTAATTGACAAGACGAATTGATTTTATGGGAACTAGATTAGAGTAGGAGATATACATACATATATATAAGCAAACATCAACTTATTTATATTGAATGAAGTTACATCAATTGACATGAAAAAATAACTATCAACATCAAAAACTATCATCATCAATTAGTGAACATAGGGCCAATGTACATAATTTATTTATTTAACAAAAGTAGATGAATACAATGTTGTTTATGAAACCAAAATAATATCAATGCACATATGTTCTTCTATGGGGTCCTGCAAAAAAATGAATGTTCAAATGTCATTAAAACTATATATTTAAAAGTAAAGTTCAATTTACGCTACAAAAAGTAAATGTATTTTATTCAGTCTAATGTACTCACCAAGTTGTATCTATGTCATCCATGTCATCAAGTTGTACTTGACGTCTCAATACCATAATTTCATTTTACCTATGTATATAACAACAATATATATGTTAAAGGGACAAAGACAAAAATTTATCATAATTAAATTGAATTCTAGGACCTCATCTTGTATTACCATATAACAACAATAAAAGAAATGCACTCACCTAGTATTACAATTTTGATTAGCCAAAAGTTGTAAAATGCACAAGTTTAGTGTCATCCATGTTACATAAAGTTGTACTTGACACCTGAACACCAAATTAATTAGCTACATGTATAAGAATAAAGAAGACATATATACATATAGAAAGTTACATATAAAAAGTTCACACAATTAACACAAACTTACATGCATAAATTCGATTCAACCTAATGTACCATCTGCAATGCGTCTATGATTGCCTCATGCTCTTCCATTGAAAGTGTCCATAATACCTTATTAGCAGGTCTCCCTTTGTATCTTTCTAATTTGATGTTTGTTGCCACCACCAAATGAGAATAATGTATAATCTTCTTTTCTGATTGGTAGTCTTCATAAGTTGGTAAGTCATTCCTTCTTGTTAAGTATTTGCGTAGCCATGTGCCAACTACCACAATGGACCTAACTGGATATTGAAAACCATCATCATCTACTTGATGACATATCAACTTTTTCTTAGGTCTACACCTCTAGCTAGCCAATACTTAGTCTGCTCATCATTATCCTCAGGTGCAACAACAGCATACACATGTCCTGGAAAACAAAATTAAGTACATGTAGAAATAAAACCTATAGAATTTATAATTCAAATACAATCATAAATTATATGAAAATACATAAATAATATAATTTAAAGTTATAAACAAGAAATTGAATTAAATTACTAGGTTGTATGAGGTTTGAAACACAATCATAATCTTGTAATGCAAATGCATGATATGGGTTTTCATTAGTTCTAACATCTTGATATTGTGTATTCTCGCATTCTTCCCATTCACCTGCAACATAAAATTGACAAAAAATGCAAGCTCCCTAGTCCATATAGTCCAAGTGTTAGAATTAGAACTCTTAAATGAATGCCATCTAGCTGACCCATTGATTGTATCACAATCATATCTTGGAAGGATATTCTCCTCTTCAACTAGCCAGAAGAAACGTCTGATTGTAGAGTTCTGACTTGATCCTGTGGATAAAGTTGCACTACACCAATCCACAATTGTACTTGCATTTTTAAATTTAGCTTTTTCCTCGAATTTGAGTTGCTCTCTACAAAGGGCTCTCTTAACACATGCACTCACACCATCATGTTCTCCTTTCCTGTGTCTAGCCTCAAAATAACTCCACATGTGTTCAATATTAGTTTTCTTTTGTATCCTACTCAACCAATAAAACATTCTAGCATTCTTGAATTGCCTTGTGCAATTATCTGACCATATTAGATGCTGTGTCATCTGAATTTCTCTCTCCCTCAAATTATCATAAAAGGTCTTGAAGCAGTACTGGACAAACTCTGATAAGTGTAATTTATTATCACTCATATATAAATGGTACTCTCTCAAAATTTTACGATCTCTTTTGTACTATCAGGTGCATGCCCATAGACAATATGAACAAAAATTGCTACTTGCACTGAATTGTAATATTGTGATTGGACCTCATCTTGTGGTGAAAGTGTGTAGTTATTTGTAAAGTCAACTACCAAAAGTATACTACCAATAGGAAATGTATTCTTACATATTCAAAACTGACCATCAAGCCATCTAGCATTTTGAGAGTGTTTAACATATTTAGGTATGATCTTACCTTTAGATTCATTCATAAATGCATGAACACTAACTTTTTCAGTAATTAGATAGCATCGTCTTCCAACCTTTCCATCCTTCAATGGATACTCAACAGTTTTAAATCTTTTTACATCAACTAATTGTTGTCCAAAATCAATTGAAATATTTTCATGCAAACATTCATCCAACAATGCAAGATTGCCACATATATCACATACACCAGAAACACATGCATTGAAAAGAAAATATTGCTCATTAGGTGGGTTGCAAAACAAACTTGATATAAACTCCTTTGTAGTTTCAGGTGGTATATTTATACCACATTCTTGCAACATTCCATTACTATTCATGGTAACATGTATATATCGAAATGCATCATAATGGTAACGAAATTGAACATGAGTTTTGCAACAACATGTGACTCTTTCCTTGTTAATCCGAACATACCAAGGTTTACACTTTTCAAAATACCTTTGACTAATGCTAATAGTTAACACCTTATCATCCAAATTAAAAATTGTACAATTCAATTCGAGTCATGTCCAAAAGGTGTTTTGGATGTGGATCACAAATTTTTGACCCAACTCTTAATTAAAGAACATCTCTAGCATTAGGTGATACTCTCGTATTATCATGCCAGAATGTTTCGATCAAATTTTTGACTTCACCAGTAAGTTTCATATCAGACCTTGGTAGTCTACCACTAAAAGTCCACAAATTGTTTGCCAGATCACTTTCAAAGTTAACTCTTCTCTATACAGCTCTTGACAAAGTTTTACGATGAATATTAAGATATCCACTTATGTTAGTCATCATTCTTTTATCAGAAGTTGTTATTTCTCATCGTGCCGCATTCCTATCTTTAGAACAACTTTTCTTTCTGATTGTATCAAAGGCACTAGCAACAGTCGATACAACTTATTTTAAAGACTCATCCTTCTTCTTGGGTTTGACATAAAAGCCTAACTTCTTCATCACTTTTTGCATTTTAGTCATTTTAATTAGTTGAAACATTAATTGACATTGAAACCCAAATTTCTTATTATAAAACAATTGTCTAAACAATCTATTTGCATGTGTCCTAATCTATCTCCATGAAACCAAGCCAAGAAAATTGTCTAGCACGTCACTTTTAATTTGAAAATATTCATTCATTTCATTATCATTCAAACATGTTTCTTTTTCAATTGGTGTTTCCATGTCTACATCCACATTATTGATTTCAATTGTTGGTTGATTTTCAATTTCAATTAGGGTTTCAATTTGAGTTTTACTTTCATTTGGGGTTTGATTTAATGAGTAACCTGCATCTACTAAACCACCAGTTTGTTCATGACAATAAACATGGGGTTGTGAAGACATACCTGTATCCAATAATGGATCAGAAGAGGCACTTAAATTTAGTTCTATTGTGTTTCCTTCTTCAACATTTATGGTGTCCTCGATGTTCTCCTCTATTGAAACGATTGTTGAACTTAAAGCTCCAACATTGTTCAATTGTTTAATTCTTGCTCTTCTTTCTCGTTGACGTTTTGCCTCCTCTCTATTTGTTGCAATGTCTTCAGTTGTCAGAACCTTCCTTTGCCTCTTTCTGCATTGATTTGATCCCATGGCTGCACCAAAATTCGAATTCGAATGGATCTCCTTGTCAAATCGATAACAAGACAAGAAAAGAGAATTATTTAACAAAATATTCTCTTTGCAGATCAAACATGTTGGATAATGATTGAATAATCATTCAATCATTGAAATGTGTCCTTGTGGGCTAGTTTTTTGCCCAACGGATCTTTTAAGAAACGAGCGCCCGTTATTTGAATGAAACGGGTGCCCGTTTTCAAATCGGATACATGTTTCTAAAAAACGGGTGCACATTTCACTTTCAACGATACAAAGCAAAACGGGCGCCCATTTTTTGAATTTCAAATAGCAGGTGCTCATTTCATAAAAGGTGGAGCGGGAAACAACCCTCTGCCTTGATTTTGGCTTCTGGTTAGGCTTGGTGGGACCAAGCCTAAAAATGGCTAAGGCAAAAGAATATCATATTTCTGTCTTGGCCTAATTTTTTGACGGCCTTCCTGATCGAATTTTTTGATGAAATGAAAACCCATTAAAGTTCTCAGTGTCTTGATTTCAAAAATGTAAATTTCATAGTGATAAGATTATTTTTACTATTTTTGCATTATTTATTAATCAAGAGTGGTACCTAAACCTAAAATACTAAGGTTCAGTAAAACTTTAATAACTTTTTTATTTTCAAGTTTTTAGAAAAATAAATTATATGAATTCAATCTACATACAATTCTTTTGAAGATTAAAAAAAAAATCAAAAATATGAAATTTTCATCAATTTATGGTGGTCATACACCCAATGTTTTGAAAATGTACTTTATTGTCAATTAAAAATTAATAAAAAAAATATACTCAATAAAAAAAATAAGAAAAAATATTTTCATCCATATTTGGTGTCTTAGGTATCGTTTCCCAAATATATTTGCAAAAATTCATTTATTTGCGTCAAAAAATTGTGGTTGTACACGTGTGGTATGGTCCTGAAACAGGCATTTTGAAAAAGTGGTTTTTAAACAGGCCTACTAAAAAGCAATTTCTACCATGTGGGTATTGAAATAAATTACATATTTGAAAATTAGACTCCGAGCACTACATTTTCTATTACTGAAGTTTTTTTAGATTCAATCTCTAAGTGCCTCAAATTTTGACATCAATCGACAAAAAATTTGAAAAACAGAGAAAACACTTCCACTTTTTGCCCAAAAGTGGGACTCAACTTCTTGCAGCGACCCATAAGGAACAAAGGGTAACAATATTAAGGATATGTAAACTAATGAGATATCATATTTTTTATATAGACTCGAGCTATAATTTAGTTTAAATTTAAATAATTATTTTTATCATTTTTTATATTTTTTATATTTATTTCTATCATTTTTTATATTTTTTTTTATTAAATCCACTATTCCATATTATATAACATTCACTACAAATAATTTTTTTCAAGATTTCTTTAAATTAGATCTGATAACCACCCTATACACCACGAAACCATAAATACAACAACCACTGAATATCTATATAAAATTCATAGTATGCCAACTACTATACCCTATACATCATATAAAAAATTCAACTTCTACTAATTATGCTACTAAAACAGAGATTATGAGACATTTTACAAACTACCATGAGATTATAGAGACAAAATTTAACCAAAAAAAGGAGACCCAGAGGGTTTCGACTCACTTATTCTTCCTCCCTAGCTTTAGAAGCTTGTTCACCCAATGATCCTCCAACACAAATTGGATTTCTTTCTTCCTATTCCTCACCACTCCTTTCACACCCTCATTTTTCTCCCCCTTTGTTCTTCAAAAAATATTTTAGCGCCTCCCATCCAATGTGTGCCTCTATGCGTCGCTCATCCTTATTGGATGTAGTGCTCCATCTGATGAAAGGACGCATTGTGGATCTAAATCACCAATCTACAACCACTCCCTATTACAGGCCAAACAACCAACCCTAGGTTGCGCCAGCTCCAATAACGCATCCATCCCATACAACCATTCCTTGCCAACACATTGTTGTATCACCCAACTGATATCCTCCTTGTTGCCCAATTTTGACCTCCATGCTATGACCATGGACACTATGTTCATGTTGGTTCTATAATTCTGTACAATGCTCATGAATTCCTCATCGAGGAGGATTTCCATAATATGCATGAAGATAGGCTCCTCAAATTTAAAAATACTCCTCACACGTGTGTGTCTCCAACGCCTGGCCCATGAAATCCAACTGTTATTTGGGGGTTACCAGAGAAAAAATTGCCTCCATCCTACATACCACCACCACTCATCACCTTCCTCAAACATAACTCACTCAAACTATGTCTATGTAAACTAAAAGGAACATTGCCATGTCCATAAATAATTTCTCCAAGCAATGCACAATTATTGCTCATAACTTACCATGATTACCATCCAATTTCGATGATGTACATACTGAAGAAATAGAATAGTGAATGTTTGATATGTCATTCAATGATGAAAGGGAGAATTCATATAGACAAGTACAAAGGAGTTGATGCGGTTGGGATAACCAGACTGAAGCAGTTGAAATAACTACATTTACACAGTTGTAATGTAATATACGCCAACATTCCCCCTTTTATTACATTGATCCTAATGTCTTACACAATAAAACTCGCTGATTACATTATATGAATATAGAAGATCTTCTCTTGAAGAAGAAAATCCAGAACCAAACGAGGCTCCATGAAGTTGTCTCTTGACCCTTGGAAAGGTGTAGCTCTGAGCTGTGTTCTTAAGCTCTCAGTCCTGAACTCTCGAATCACAATCTTGAATTATTCAACAATGATCCTTAAGAGATATGACAGATCTCTATCATTGTCTAATGATCGTGAAAGGGTATAATTCTTTATTATATACTCTGAAGCTCGCTCGACAACAATCCATATTGAGCTCAACACCAAATCTCAAACTTGTCTCCAAAATATAATCTTCAAAATGCATATATTCTTCAAATCTGTCAACATCAACAAAGAAAGCAAAGAAGGAAAACATAAACCAAAAATGTCAAAATTGCTTCTCATTCAAAACACCGTCTTAAAGTGAGAAGCTAACTCGAGATGATGGAAATTCCTCCATCCTCCAATGTCACTAGCTTCCAAATTGAACCTATTACAAATTATTCATTTGACATCTTAAATGAGTCTATGGAGGCCTCAATAGATGTACCAAAGACAACCCCAGAATTTGAAGAAAAACTATTGGTGACATTGATAAATTCATCTATATGGTACTTAAGAATTGTTAAGTTTTGGAATGCACTTTCCTTGTTTTTCTTTTCATATGATTGCTCTTTCTTCACTATCATCTTCCTGATCCCTACAAGTTTATTTGCTTCATTGATTATATAATCATTTGTGTAATCACTAACCAGACTTAACTCACCCATATATGTATTCGTATGCATAAACAAAGGTGTCATTGTTGATTAATAATACACCCATGATAATGTATTAACAAAAACTTCCTTATACCATCAATGAACACCTCTAATATATTATGTTAGTTTTCTTATACCAAACTTGTTCATGCAAATGACCAGGTGTGCACAAAGTGCATAACCAAACTATCATAACTCTCCAAGGTATGATTTTATAAAATGTACCTCACTTGTTGAGATGTCTCATGGCATACTTGAAGAACTTATGAACATGTGTTCTCAATATGACAAGCGTGTATTACTCTTATACGTTGGATCTTCTGATGTTGAAAAAACTGTATATCTCACCGATGTTAAATATCACAACCAACTAAAGATATCATGCATGAGAAAGTGAATCAAATAGTATTGTGAAAAATAAGGACAGGCCTGGAATATCCACAAGCTCTACTCATGAAAGCCTGGTTTTCTTCTATCTACTATCAAAACTCTAGATGAACTTGGACTGTTTGAAAAAATAGTTTGAAAAGATCTCATATTGAGTTCTTAGGGTAAAGAACAATTTAATGTTTGTGGTATGGGACCTAGGTGGACAAGAGCATCTTTGAGTAGCATATGGGCAACATACTACGGAGACACAAAATTGTTTTGCAACATGAATATCTTGGCATGCAAAGGCTTTAATCAAAGTGGCATTTCCTCCGTTAACCTCAAACAACATAATAAGCATAGATCGTGTTTTTAACAGTGCAACACCGCCATTTTTGTTTGAGACTAATATAGAGTACTTTAAGATAGAATACCCCTCACGTTACATATAATTAATGACCAAAAGCATTGTTAAAAGCATTGTTATGCCATTTGCACTTGTAAGCACATGAATCAATCAAAGATTAGTTGGTAGAATAATACCTCTTGCAAATCCTGTGATACCAATGTTTCTTTCTTGTTCTACAGTTGGTTTGTCTCTACCACGCATAACATTTACAATCCCCTGCAGCAACTACTCTAGTCTAACAAGTACGTTCACACATTTTTCATCCATTGTTGTCCGTTCCCCGTGTAGACTGCATGCAGAGGGAAACAAAGCAGGAAAGTTTATGAAGGATCTTTGCTGGTGTGCCAAAGTTAATCATAGGAGTGCACCACCTTCAATGCCTCCATCCTTATGCCCTGCAAATCACTATGCCTCACATACTACTTTGATACCAAATGAAGAAATAGAATAGTGAATGTTTGATCTGTCATTCAATGATGAAAGGGAGAATTTATATAGAGGAGGGAGTTGATGCGGTTGGGATAACTGGACCGGAGCAATTGAAATAACTACATTTACACAGTTGTAATTAAAATAATCTAGGAATCATCTTCCAAATGGAGATTTGGAATTGCTAATTTGAAAGCCAACAATGTTGTATGGGCTTCTGCTTCATTGTTTCTACCCTCCACCAGCTTCTTGGCACCTATTGTTAAGATGTCACCATTCCAATCCCTCACAACATACCCTATCCTCGAGGAACTCAAATTACCTTTAGTTACCCCATCAAAATTCACCTTGATTCATCTCATCTCAGCTCAAGTTTCTTCCACTCAACATCATTTTCTCCCTTATCAATCGAATTAACCTAGGTGGGCTCACTAATAGGCTTTTGAATTAGATTATTAACTCCATTGTCTAGAGCTAGAATAAATTTTGATAATTTTTTAAAATATTTTATTTTTTATTAATTTTTGAATTGGAATTGACAAAATTTTTAGACCTATATTATTTTGTAACACATTTCTCTTAGCATGTATATTTATATATATTAGTGTTAAGTGCTACCAAAGGCACAGCTCCCTTTCCATTAAAATCACTCAAAAAATAAATCAACTCAAAATAGAGCAAAGACATTAGTATGTTGAAGTCTTGAGAGAAAATAAGAATCTGAGTCCCTAAAAAAATCAAAGGCTCAAACAATATGAGTCGGGGAAATTAGCCCCCATATTAGCTAACAAAGA
The DNA here is from genome assembly GCF_030272615.1 of Cryptomeria japonica. Lineage (NCBI taxonomy): Eukaryota > Viridiplantae > Streptophyta > Pinopsida > Cupressales > Cupressaceae > Cryptomeria > Cryptomeria japonica. Next base: position 346,503,755 of record NC_081415.1, on the reverse strand, counting down.
AATTGAAAGTCTCTATATTATTCTAGATGATGCCTTCTTTAAATGGATTAAACACTTTACTAGTAACTTTGTTTAGTTTAACTTTGTTGATGTTGAAAATATTAGTCATTATTGGACTCAATCCTTTAGGATCACTTGCAAAACTTAAAATATGCCTTCTATAAGAGAGCAACAAGAGAAAAATATTTTCTAATAATAGGAACAATGTATTGGATTGATATTGGACTTACTACATCACAAAATATACATATGACGTCTTGCTTATATGGGAAGCTTGATAGGTATGATTAGAGCTAACTTGATCAATATTAAATGACCTAGGACAAAAAGTAAAATGTCAAGATAAGATAAGACAAAATCACATGACACCTAAGACTTCTAAAAAGATTCTTATCATGTGAATAGGATGTAGGTACTAGTGAATCGGTCAAGTAAAACACATTATTCACACCAACACTCCCCTTAAGTACAACTTAGGGAAAATAAAACAAATTCAAATGATGTAAAACATGAAGGTGATTATGATTATGTGTCCTAGCTACTAGGCCATGTTAGGTACCCATTTATAATGCAATCTCTCATCAATGGATTAAAACAAAAGACCGAGTGGGACAAAACTCCTCTCCAAAAGAGGTAATTGAAACAAATAAGAACAAATGTTAGATGAACACAAGAACCCATATGTATGAGATCCATCACAAGTATATAATTAATCATCCCTCCATAGGAAAGAACGAGAAAGAGACTATGTAGCTCACCCATAATGTATAATCTCCTACAAAAAGGGTGAATGGTTGAAGAAAAAATAAGATCTATGCCTATAAACTACATTTCTCCCTTTGGGAAGAAGATGGACCAAGTAAAAAATATAGGAATGCTTCCCATTTTGAATAGGAATTGATAGGAAGAATGATCCAAATTTAAGAATTTCGTGTCTCTAAAATTTGCTCATCTTGTCATGGCATTGGTAGATGATGATGCCACAATCCATTTAGTGGTACATCTATCATTCTTGGGGTGATTTAACATAAAGTTACCACCTGTTATGGAGAAACCTATCTATGCATCACACTCAAATACTAAATTCCTATGGGAACATCACAGTGCAATTATCACATTACAAAAAACAAATTGTCAGCAAGGTGACACACAAACTCAAATTGAATTTCTTTGAACATTTAAACATGCATAATGTAGAACCAGATGAACAAGATTGGGGATTATTAATGAACTATACAAATATATTACTATCAAGTGATGAACAAAAAGAATTCAACCAATCAATCCTCCAATTTTTCACAAATTATTTAGCGAGGATACACAACAACAAAAAATGACCAAACTACTTAATATCCCTATTGCACTTAGTGTTGCAATAACAACACACATAAAATAGAACATCATTAATGATGCTAACCAACTTCCCTAAGAAATGTTTCTTTCTAGAGGCCAACAGATCATGTTAATAATAAACTTGTGGATTGTAAATGGGTCTCTTGGGTACTAGATATTGTATGCACAGTTGTCTCTAAACCACCTAATTTAGCTTTTGTGCATAATGGTGTGATTTGATGTATAATGACCCACCATGAAACCAAGATGGCCCAAAAAGTATACCTATGGGAGAGGGGCCAGCAGTTGTACAACAAACTTGTGGATTATAAATGGTTCTCTTAGAGAGGCACTAAATATTGTGTACACTGTTGGCTCTAAACTACTTGATTTACATTTATACGTAGTGGTATGGTTTGATAATTATAATAGCTCACTGTGGAAACAAGATGACCCAAAACTTATACCTATAGGGGAGAAGGGCCAATAGTTGTTATAACACCTATGCTTATAATATTCAATCTTAGCACCTATGTATACTATATGTTGTAAAAAATTAGTCCAAATGTAAATAAAATAAAAAATTAAATATTGGTCAAGATCCACCCATACCTGAACACATGAGAACCTATGAATATTATATAGATATTTTTATTTCAAATAAAATATCATAATTATCCACTACAAGTGTGTCATTTATAAACTAAGATGTTCATTTAAACAAGTATTATTGTCATAGTGAAAAAAATTATTCTTAATGTGTACAACTAATAAGGTAGCAACATGTATGCATTTAAATATTTCATATTAATAGTTTTTCTTATCACAAACATGAAAGGTGAGCACAATAAATACCTTATATTTACCCATGAAATGTGAAGGATTGTCAAAATATTTTAGTATTCAATTATTGGTCTATTTGTGTTGGATATAAGTTGTACTTTAAATAATGTATTTTTTTGTGTTCAACTATTGGTCCATTTGTGTTGGATATTAAAGTTAGAGATAACAAAGATTTATGGTTACCAATAGATATTTGGTCCATTGAAGTTGCACATAAATTCTATTTTCAATATAAATATGATATTCTACTAACAAAAAATGATATATTTTGTTCAACTACTAGGGATACCATGATTGTGTTTCAATTGAACCTTGTAAAATCAAATTTTGGACACTTCTCACTATGCATGTTGTGTGATGAGTAACACCTCCAAGCCTTAGTTGTAGATAGATAAGAGGTTAATTCATATTTCTAAAAAAGGTCATATGATATTTCATGAAACCACTACATACTTGCAAAGTTGGCATGTGTGACTACTAACCCCTCTCCCCTAACACACATATCTCTTTAGGTCAACGTAGAAAAATATATATATATTATTAATGGCATGGACAATTGTTAGAATAATCGGGTCTTTACTTGATTAATTAAACAACATTTGTTTAATTAATTAAGTTCCCCTTTATCTCTTTTACACTTAAGCTAACATTAGGTGCATAATAATTAATTCTTTTATTAATTATTATGTGAAGCCTAGGGTTTTCCCTTTTAGAGTTTTTTTGACCTATTAAAGGTTGAATTCTTTTCTTTTGTGTCATTATTCTATTACACATTTTTTTGTGAATACAGAGCTCTCATATTCTTGAGCATTTCCTGTGTTTATGTTTTTTCTCTATTGCTTCTTTGCTTTTCCTTGTAACAGGTTTATTCAGCTTGCAGAGATCATTTGGGCTCATGTGGTGTTGTATTTATCAACTCTCACATGGTATCAGAGCTTCAGATCTGTAGCTACCTGTTCTTGTTTTGAGTTTTTTTTGCATTGGAAGCAGATCTAGGGTTTCAGAAGTTTTTTTGTGCACCTAGGGATAGGCCTTTTTTCTAAGCACTTTGGGCCTAAATAGACCTCACCATCGTGCTCAGAAGGCCCAAAAACCCTTATGATCATATAAAGCTTGATCACTTTCAACACCTGAGCCTCTGGAGGGGTATTTTTTTGTTTTGTACCAGGTCGTATGACCCTAGCACGCAGTTCGAGAATTTTGTTTCAAAAAATCAATTTTTTGCCTTTTTACGACATGCAGGCCAAAATTTGTTTTTTTTTTAAAAAAAATCATTCAAAATTTTTGCAAAAGTTTAAAAAAATAAAAAAAATTTGGGGTTACAACCCACGATACGCAAGGCACCGTGGGCCCCTTGGCCCTGCAGCAGGCCCGTACCGTGCGCCGTCAGCCCTGACAGCTCGAACCCCACCGGCCTGCACCCGCCTGCCGGAACACCCCGCCCGCCGCCGCTTCCCGGTCGTCGCCCCCTGTGTCACCCACTCCGTTGCTCCGCCACCGGAGCGCCGCCCCCGGGCCACCTCCGCCTGGCCCTGCCACCAGACAGCCTTTGTGTGCCCTCTCTCTTGCCTTTTGTAGGGGGGGTTGGTTTTTTCTTCCTATCTTGAGCATTCAAAGTCATTTTTTCGAAAATGAATAGGCGTCGGAAAGCTGGTTCCGAGCTGGACCTCGTGGTATTGAAATTTTTTTTTCAATTTTACTGTTTGACTATACTTTTTTCCAGTCAAAGTGGGGTCGCTTTTCTGCACTTCCGGGGTTGTAGAATGTGCAAACGGACTCCGTTTTTTTAAAACAAATAGGCGATGGAAAGCTCTCAGCATGCTCTATTCAGATATGTGATCTTGTTTCTCATATATTTCATCAGGTATATGAGATTTCAATTTGAATTTTTTTTGCTTATGCACTGCTTCATTCTGACCAGTATGTACTAGGGTTTGGGTTTATCTCTTGTGGGGGGATTTTTTTTTCTCGCTTTCTATCATTTATATCAAAAATCAAGAACACCAAAACTCTCAAAATAAACAAACCCTTCTGCATCTTCTGTCTATTCTGAAAGATCACATAATAATAAAAACACAAGCAGGTACAGGTGCAGAGTTTCATGGCAGACTCTTCAGTTGAGTTGTTGACATCACACAACTATCACACCTGGAAGCCTCGCATCACGAGGCTTCTCAAGGAATGAGGGTTGTGGTCTTGTTTGGATAAGGTTCAGCCTTCGTTGCAGCGTCCTTTTGAGATTCTTCAACACAGAAACAAGATGGATGAGGCCATGGGTTTGCTCTCATTACATGTTTCCGATAGTCTTTTGTTTCACCTTGATGATTTTCTCACTCCTCAAGATATGTGGTTGAAGTTTGACTCTCTTCAGGAGAGTTAATGAGATCCAGGCATTACAGATTGAGGCAGAGTTGGTTTTCTTGTTACCTGATTCCTTTCCCACTATTGAGGATTTTTTGAACAAATTCAAGGCTACCAGATCTGTTCTCCAGGGGTGTGGAATGTTGGTATTATGGATGTGTTGCATTGGTTTTGTCATTGATGTCAACACTTATCAACACTTGAGAACACTTAGAGATTCTTGGTTATGTTCACCGGCATGTTCAATGACTTATACACAATCACCGGTATCTGGTTCACCGACAGGTTATATTGTTCACTGACACTGAGGATGATCTGTTATCATCTGGAGATTACTTGGTTATGTTGAAGACATTGTTTGGACACTTGGTTTTGGTGATTTGATTATTGGTACAATCGAGTTTGCATATTTGTTGTTACCGGCAAATAGGTCTAGGTTATGGACCGACAAGCATTATCTATTCTAGATCAGCACGACACGTTAAGGAGATGATTTGTTATTATTATAAATGCATTGAGCCGACATCATGCATCGCATATTAATTCATTTGTAATTGATTTTATTGTAATATCTTAGTGAGCCAACCTACACAATTGGTCTTAGGTTTTGGTATATATGTAAGATCTCATTTGAGAGATTATGTAGAGTAGAGGTGTGGAAAAAGGATTGTAATAAGGTATATGTGAATATAAGAAGAGCTATACACGCAAACATCATTTGAAGATTCAAGGAAGGTATGAGGAAGACAATCAAAGCTTAACCGGTACTAAATCCAGCATATGAAGATGCTATTTTGAGCAGTACATTATCATTGGATTTAACCATCTAATTGTAGTCAGTGTGACTCCCATTTTGTGATTAAGCAGTGAGCTCTAGGCAATTGGTCTTTCTACATGTGCAAACCCCATTTGTACACACATACTATCTGCAGTAGTATCATCTGATTGTGAGTAAGGTTTCCCACCGTGGTTTTTCCCCTTACAGGGTTTCCAAGTACAAATAATTGTGTGATGTGTTGTGTATGTTATTTGTCTTTCTGTTTCATACATTAAACTTTACCGGTATTGCAATTAACTGTTAAACTATTTACCGGCATTAAAGTTTGGTTTACCGGTATTATGCACTAAGTTTGGTTAAGTTATATTTGGTTGAAATTAATAGACAACTGATTCATCCCCCCCCCTCTCAGTTGCCTCCAGGACCTAACATGGAAAGACCAAGACAGACCCAGAGTGCATTCACTTGATCCTTTCGAAGCTTTGGGGTCCTTTTTAGTTTTTTGCCTCTCCTTTCTACTCCACCATGGATGGCTTGGGTTCTCATTTTACCATGCCTACATTTGATGTGTTTTGTGAGCATTTGTCTCGTGAGCAATCTCACCTTTCTCAGCTGGACATGCTCTCCGGGTCCAAGAACAAAGCATTGGTTGCTCAGTCATCTAAGGAGAAGCAAAAGCAGAAACTGAAGCCAAAGAAGAATTCTGCAGGCAATGAGCATTCCTCCAAGCCACCTCCTAAGTCTGATTCTAAACCACCATTTAATCGAAACAAGGGAAATCTTCGAAGTCTAGTGAGTCTTCCTCCAAGAATAGGAAGAAATCAGGAGATACTTGCAGTTTTTGTGGCAAGGAAGGACATCCAATTTCCAGGTGTTGGAAACAATTAAAGGCTTTAGAAGAAGCCATGCAGCAGCATCACATCTCCTCACCTCAGGCGTCTTCTCCTTCCATAGGGAAAGGTCATGCTCTCACTGCTCAAGCTTCGACCTATGGGTCCACTTGGATTTTAGATTCTTGGTGCTTCTCACCATATGACTCACACTCAGCAGTTGGTTACTTCTCTTGCCTCTTGTGGTACTTCACAGATTGCAGTGGGTGACTCTGTTCAGCTTTCAGTCTTGGGTTTAGGTTCGGTCTCTTTGGATGGGGTTACTCTACAGGATCAATGAGATTTGATGGACCAGTTTGAGATGACGGATCTCGGTCTTCTGCACTATTTTCTTGGTCTTCAAGTGATTCAATCTTCTAATGGGATCTTCATTTACCATCAAAAGTATGCTCTTGACATGCTTCAATGCTTTGGCATGCTTGATTGCAAGCCTGCCCCCACTCCTTTTTAGTCAGGGGTTGTTTTGATTACTACTTGCCCCACTCCTTCAGTAGATTTTATACTTTATAGGCAGTTGATTGGCAGTTTGTTGTACCTGACACACACTCGTCCTGACCTTTCCTTTGCGGTTGGTCTTGTCTCTCGATTCTCCCATGATCCTCATGAGAGTCATTGGCAAGCTGCCAAACGTATTTTGTGGTACATTCAGGGCTCTATTTCTCATGGAATTCACTACACATCAGGGGAACCACACATTGTTGGCTACACTGACTCAGATTGGGCTGGTGATGTCAATGATCGAAAGTCTACTTCTGGCTTTGTTTTTTGTCTTGGCTCTGGTCCTATCACATGGTCTTGCAAGAAGCGGACTGCTCATGCGTTATCATCTACAGAGGCTGAGTACTGAGCTGCTGTGCTCGCAAGTCAGGAGATCTTATGGCTTCGACAGTTGATGACTAAGTTTGGTTTTCCTCCTGATAGTCCCACTATTCTTTGGTGTGACAATCAGAGTGCTATTCACATTTCTCGCAACCTAGTGGAGCATCAGCAAACGAAGCATATTGAGCTTCACATGCATTTCATCCGCCAGTTGATTTAGGATGGTTCTCTCATTTTGGAGTACATTCCCACTACCGAGCAGGTTGCAGACATCTTCATGAAACCTTTTGCATCGTTGCGCTATCTTCAGTTGCACTCTATGCTTGGGGTGAAGGAAGTTGTCCTTGGGGGTTCTTTATGAGGCCTTCCTTCCTTCCTTCATATTTCTTTCAGCATGTTCTTTTATCTTTTTTTGGAGAGGAGTTTTTTCCCACTGGGTTTTCTCCTTTTTCTCCATTTCATAGAGATTTCCTTGTATTTGGGTACCTGATCAGGCCTTATTGTCGGGACCCATCTTTCCTGCTTTCAGTAGTTGTTCTAGGTTTTAGCTTCTCCCTAATTCTAGCTTAAGGGGAGGTGTTAGAGTAATCGAGTCTTTACTTGATTAATTAAACAACAGTTGTTTAATTAATTAAGTTCCCCTTTATCTCTTTTACACTTAAGCTAACATTAGGTGCATAATAATTAATTCTTTTATTAATTATTATGTGCAAGCCTGGGGTTTTCCCTTTTAGGGTTTTTTTGACCTATTAGAGGTTGAATTCTTTTCTTTTGTATCATTATTCTATTACACATTTTTTTGTGAATACAAAGCTCTCATATTCTTGAGCATTTCCTGTGTTTATGTTTTTTCTTTGTTGCTTCCTTGCTTCTCCTTGTAACAGGTTTATTTAGCTTGTAGAGATCATTTGGGCTCCTGTGGTGTTGTATTTATCAACTCTCACAACAATTACTATACATAAATCCCAAGGACTAACACTCAACTAAGCAACAATTGATATTGGTAAAACAAAAGACAAGGATTAACTTTACAATATGTCTCTAGAGTTAAATCAATCAAGGCACTATGAATAGAATCACCATTCTCGTTTGATCGCTATTCAAGAATGAAAAACAATATTGACACATTTATAAAGAAAAAGGAAGAGTCTCAACTACATTTGCTCTCATTATAATAAGTTCAAGTACACAACTCACATGAGTGGTGTACTTGGCTAAGGGCTTTGGGTTCTTCCCATATAGGTCCTAATTAGGTCAATTCTTGTTGGTTAGAAGTACCTGTTGTTCTCAAAATCTGATTCCCCTTAAAAACCCTTATAATAAAATGATGAACTCTATTTGCAAAAGAGAGATAAAAGAGAAGGAAACTTTAGAGCAACATATGACAAGGTTTTGCAACCTTCTACACTTCGAACTTATCCAAAGTTCAGGCGAGTATACCTTATGTGAATTGACTTCACATTTTTAAAAGACAAATCCACAGTAAACCAGTCTGAAAACTAATGAATCCTATCGCCTCAAAACTAACTGAAACAAAGAAAGAAAGCTTATAATCATGTTCAGTATTGACCTGCAAGATATGTAAAAGATAACCACAATTGATACCAGTGCCTTATCCAGGCCATAGAGTCATCTAAAGTTTAAATAATACTCCCACAATCAAATATCTCCAGACATCCCATCACCTCGACTTCTATAAAACCCCACATATGTCTGACATACATAAGAGTTTATCCTTATGAAACTAGACTGCATTCATCAAATTCAAAATCTCCCATAAGGAAGTCACTGATAGAAATGCTTCATGCGTATTTAATTTCCCTCCTGGAGAGAAAAGCTAAGAAACGCCTCTATTAAGACTGCCTTACAATCCAATCCTCAAATGAATAACCCTAGATTACTCATATTTGAAAATAGTAAATATTTGCAAGTAGACCAGAAGACAACACAAAATTTAGGCTTGAAAGTTGATAGTCTGTATATTGATATTAATTTTGCAAAAATATTACAAAACTCAAAGTATTCTCCATAAGACTAGAAAATCCCAGATATATTTCTGCAGAGTTTTCTTACAAATTCTTGCGATCCTTTTTTTAGATGTCCTGGTATCCATTTATAATATCATGGATGCATACAAGCTTTGGACCTTTCAAAAGAAAGTTTGTTACAAACAACAACCTTTTCCAAGAAGCGGTTATAAGTCCTTTTTAGCATCTGCGGCTTCCTCTGCTTGTCACTCTGTTGCAACCTCTTGTCACTGCTCCCGAGCATCTTCTTTCTATCCCATATAATTATCTTTCCACTCCTGATACACATCATCACTAGGCCAAGTAAAACTAGCAACCTTCTGTTTCATATCTTCTAGCCGCTTCCAAGTGACTCGTACATGCCCAATCTCTGTTTCTATGAAACCATAATGAGATTTCACTTTTTCAATTTCCTCAACTGTTTGGACAAATAAGGATGTGTCATCAGTACTAATAATCTGATTGATCCTTAGGGACAAATTGTGGTCCACCTCCTTTAACCAAGTCTTCTCTTCCTTTAGCTGAATAGGACCAATGAAACCTCTTGGAAATATTTCAAATTTATGATCTGAATATTCTTTTCTATAAAGTTGGGCTTTTCTTTTTATACCTGTTCCTTCCACTGAAAGAATATTCATCTCTTTTATAAACTCACATGTGGACCTAAGATTGTCATTCTCTTCTGCATCTGCATGGGAGGAACACATGAGCTCTAACTCCTTACCTCTAGGTACCCACTTATTCAGGATTGTTTCCAAAGTGGCTTCTTCTTCTTTGAATTTGATCAAAATCTCAAGAATCCTCTTCAAATTTGTGTACACATTGGAGGTTTTGACTGAGTCAGCAAACTTCAAAATGGTGGCTTTCACCTTCTCCTCATATTTGTTTGCATACAAGGTCTGAGCTTGTTTCAACTTTTCTAACTCATGTTGGACATTTTCAAGTAATTGGGAACTGGAAGGCATAGGAGAAGGGGGGTATGCAATGATGGGACTAGTAGGAGGGGGCCTTGCTGGAGAGGAGGCTATCATGAGTGTAGAAGGTTCACCTAGATGATGTTGACCTGCCAATTGACTCTGGAGTCTAGCAATTATGTTGTCTATGTTGGCTATTCCTTCTTTAGCATCATTGTAAGCTTTAAAAATAGTCTCCAACTTCAGTTGGAGATTAGCCTTTTCTTGTGCCTCTTTCTCTGCTACTGCCACATTAAACTTTGTTGTCTCTAGTACTGTGCTAGCAGCTTCCACTACCCCTGTGTCTTGGACTCTTTTAACTATCATGCCTCCTAAGAGGCTAGAATCTGATGTATTCTTCCTTATTTTGTTTTCATCCTTCTTTAATGACCACATGACAAGAGCAGCATTATCCTTGTTGAATGTCACTCCTTCCATAGGCTTTGTTTCTTTCCTCACTGCATCAAGCACTAAGGCATCAGCTATATCCCATTCAGGGAGAATCAACACACCAGCCTGTGTTACCATCTCTCTTCCTTTCTCAGGGGTGATTGTTTTGAATTCTTCCATCATTTCTTGCTTTATTTCTTCTTCTACCTGAGTTGTATTTTTGAGAGGTTGTTCACTTTTCCTCTGTTCACATCTGACCCTGAATTGCTCCATGTTTTGCTTCCATACAAACTGCATAAAAGCTTCTGATGTGACAAAATTGCTATTAGCTAGGAATTCTTCACTAGCTTGCTTAACAGTAAGGTCCATTTCTTGGCCCTTTAACTCACCATCATTCAAATCCATTTCAGTAGTAGGTGGCTCTTCGGGCATCCCCTCTTGGGTCTCCTCATAGGTGTAGGCAATCTCACCGAGACTCCCTAGCTACAATAATTGTTCGGCCATAGCTTGTTCATCTCCAATGTGGATAGGAGACTGAGATGGAGAATATTGAGGCTCATCAGTTTCAATTTCCTTTCCCACTTTTTGTCTCTTAGGGGAATCCTGAATGTCAATGACGTCTTCAATTTTCCTATTCCCTTTTGAAGTGGAAGGCTCACCTGTCACTAGCATCATCACAATGTACTTTGACCTTTTGTGCATTACATAGTCACCAGGTGGGATATCTCTAGCAAAGGCAGGCTTAGCCAATACCATCTTAGCCTTATCAGGATCATTTTGCATTATGGCCTCCCTCTTTTCTTTTAAAGTCTGCATGAGGTCTTCAAAATAAAGAATCAAGAACTTAATTTTCTCCTCAAAGTTGAAGCTAGAGAGAGGATCATAGCTAGTGTCAAATTGATAGATAAAATCAAGGGCTTTCTTATATGCAACCCACTTCTCCTTCCTCAATTCCTGCTCATCTAAGCTGAATTCATTTCTAATCAAATCTTCTAGGAACTGGAATTGATGAGGCCTACCTCTGCACACTTCTCTTTTTCTAAACATGCCATTGAAAAAATCCTCAGGGTCTGCACATCTTGACACTGTAGTAGACAGCCTATATGGCTTAAATAATTCTTCAAAATATTTCCATCCACCCTTAGTGATCACAAAATGGTGAGCCATGGTCATAGTTGGGAAAATAGTCCCTTTACCTCTATTGGTTAGCTCTGCTTCTTGTACTCCCCCAATTTGTCTCAGGACTTCTGCAATCCCTATCTTCAATGGGACCTGATAGGGTAGTAAATAGGGGTGCCTCTAAATCCAAACACTCTAAAAATAGTAGACACAGGGTACAAATATATGTCTCCCCAATTGTGAACAATCTTGATATCCTCTGCAAACTCCTTTGGTCTGAGAAACTCCAAAAGAGCCTTAGGAATTCTAGGGTTTTCTTTGCATAGAAGAATCCTAATTTTAGATGCAAAGCATCTATCAAATTTTAGATAACTTGCATCCTCTCTATCCCAAGATAGAATAGTACTCCACAATTGCACTGGCATCTCCTCTTTATCCTTTATCTTGATCAGGTCCATTTCCTTTGAAAAATAATCAGGATCTTTGAACAAGAACATGTGCATTAACATGGAATACCATCCAAATGGCCTATCCACCTTACCATTCTTGATTCCTATTAGCCCTTTATGAATTGCATTAGCAAGGTATGAGGCATAATCAAATGTTACAACTAGGGAGGGGTTTAGAATTTGTGCAATCACTAACATATAATGGGTTGGCATATTCTTTTCAGTATCCTCTCCAAAGATCTGGCATAATGCCCAATACATACCTTTAGCTCTCAAAGTAAATAAGTTGAGAGAGAATGGTTCCATTGTGTTGGGGCTTACAACTATTAACCTCCTATCTTTACAAAGAATTCTTTCAATAGGCCATTTCTAAGATGATCCCTTTAAGCGTTGTACACCTGGGCTAATGACTCAAAGTCAATAGGCTCTAACAAATTGGAGGACTCACTGAGTTTAAACACTTTCCTGTATTCATCTTCATTTATCTCAATCAAGACTGATCCCTTTATGTTCCTGATGCATCTTGCCACAGAGTCATAATTCTGTGCAATCAGGGCTAACAGATCTACATCCATAAAAACACTTGGGACCACAAGCTTTCCTACATCTTGTTCCCATATGCCATTCAAAGGAGCTGGGGAATTCCTCTGCCCAAAACCAACTTTGAATAGTCCTAAGCCTGACAATCCTATTTCAGGGTCCCTCAACCAATTACCCTTATCATAAAGGCCATCTTCAATTTTTAGACGAGGTTTCTTGGGTACTAGCTCTTTGGCCTTGGCCCCAACATTGGTGGACATGGTTAATTGCTCTAAAAAATCATCACAGATATTTCGGTCCTGGTAATTCCCCTTCCCTATTAATTCTCTTCTGGGTGCCATTTGATAACTTAATGATGAACGAATAGTACCAAACCGGTACTAAGAGGGGGGGGGGGTGAATAGGCACAGACAAAAATACAGTCCAAAACCGGTTTGACAACAGACACTTCAAATGACTGGCAGACAGTGACACTGGTTTGAAACAGAGTGCAACCGGTAAAGCTAAGAATGTCTGAGACAAGCATTAACCGGTTACTCACTTAGCTTTTCACACAACTCGAGACTACACTACCATTTCACCCTTATACATAAACAGGTGATCTATCATTAGATCATAATAACAGCTAGTTCAACATGTTTTATTGATAGGCATAAAACACAGAACCATCATATGCTTGACAGACAATAGCAAAGCATCACAAGATAAAAGCATCACACATGACATATTTTTCACGTGGAAACCCAACTAGGAAAAACCACGGTGGGGATGAATACCCACAAGCTGTTTTTGAACTCTTTAGAAGTCCGCTCTGTTAGGAGCCTTGTCCGATTAGAGACATTACAAAAGGTTCTGCTAGGAACCGATCCTGATAGAGATCGCCCGGTTAAGGGATGGCTACAATACCCGGTTAAGGGTTAAACCCTGTTAAAGGTTACCTTGTTAGAGGATTTCAAGAACTCAATAGCTAAAGGATTCTGAACTCAGTAGCTCTGAGTTACCCTGTTAAAGGATTTTCAGCAAGCCAGTTAAGGCTACCCTAGTAAGGGATTTTCCAACTGTTGAGGTGGTTAGAGATCAACAGGTATTACAATGATCTGGTAATAGCACTTAATGCCAATGCAGATCCGCTTAGGCTCCTCTTCACCTTCTGCACTTACACTCTGCAGGTATCACTTCTCTCCTTTTGGTCTAGCAAGAATCACGTATCCCTTCTCTTGGATACACACACACAACTTTTGCCAACAACATCAGAAAGAGACACAACATCGACTTTATAGGAAAACAGATAGATTGGTAGCATAAACCCTAAACCCTAAACCTATTAGGTTAAGGAATTCAAATGGTTCAATCCTGACCATTGAGCACACTGCATTAAATGCAGTAGATCTTGATCCACACTCAAGACATTCTCCATCGTCCATTTCCACCGATTTTATGGCGGCTGATAACCCATCACATGTTATCACCGTTTTACAGACTTCGCACATTCTCGAGGTAGATAGAAACAATCTCCCTCATGCAAGATCCTTCACGCACACAGGCTTGCGTGGCAACATGATCTATTCTTCTTTACAATGCTAACTCATCACACAATATCATCGATTGAGCCACACAGGATTGAAGCACATCAACCGGAAACCTTAAAGTTGAGACTACCAACCGGTAGTCATACAATACTTCCATATGTCGGTTCCCATAACTATATGCTGGTTCATCATGAACAAGCACACCGCTTCACTTTGGCACAAATGTCGGTTCATAGTGTTATACCGGTTCTTCATCATATTGACATCAATGACAACATACTGTGTCATTATGTCTTCATACTGGTTCACATAATGCCAACAATCTCCCCCTTTGGCATTGATGGCAATATACAAAGATATCTCTCCGCTTCACATCTTCTCTCCCAATTTCTGCAGATATCTTCTCTGCTTCACATCTTCTCTCCCTTTGACAACAATACCAAAGTGGAGGCACAAGCTACCCTATTCCATTATGTTGCTCCCCCTGAGGAGTAGCATCCTTCAACACATCAATCCAAAATAAATTTGACTATGAAATATCTGACTGATGTGGAGCATATGCTTTTAGTTCACCTCCTGAAGGGGCAATACCCCTAATTCACCTCTTAAGTATATGAATGTAGTCTTTGGGAGAGGCTTGTTGAATATGTCTGCTAACTGCTCTTTACTGGAAACATGCTCCAGTGCAATCTCTTTGTTCTGAACCTTTTCCCTCAAGAAATGATACTTAAGCTCAAAGTGCTTGGTTCTAGAATGCAAAACCGGATTCTTGGAGATATTAATTGCACTAGTGTTGTCACAAAATATACTTACCGGTCCAGATACAGGAACTTTGAAGCCATTCAATACATTCTTCATCCAAATTGTCTGAGTGTTGTTCATGAAAGCTGCAACATACTCTGCTTCTGTTGTAGACTGAGAGATACAACTCTGCTTTTTACTCATCCATGAGACCAGTCTACCACCAAGGAAGAATGCACCACCAGTTGTGCTCTTTCGGTCATCTACATTACCAACCCAATCAGCATCTGTGAACACTTTCAGGTTAAAATCATTATTGTATGGATACCATAACCCATAGTCAATAGTTCCTTTCAGATACCTAAGAATCTGCTTGACTGCAACCAAGTGGGATTCTCTTGGACTTTTCTGGAATCTTGCAGTAATGCCAACTGCATGTGCAATATCCGGTCTGCTATGCACTACATAATGCAACTTACCAATCATTGATCAGTATTCCTTCTCATCAACCAATGCAGAGTCATCCTCTTTGGATAGTTTACAACCGGTCACCATCGGTGTACCAACCAGTTTTCTATCTTCCATGCCAAAGGTCTTCAACACCTCTTTGACATACTTGGACTGAGTGATAAAGATTCTATCCTTCATCTGTTGGATCTGCAGTCCAATGAAGAACTTAATCTCCCCTATGAGTGACATCTCAAACTCTTTCTTCATCTCATCTGCAAATTCATGACTCATCTTGTCATCTCCACCAAAGATAATGTCATCAACAAATACCTCATAGATCAGGATCTGATCTCCTTCAGACTTCAAGTAGATATTGCTATCTTCACTTGTTCTCTCAAATCCAATCTTCACAAGATGGGAATGCAAGCGTTCATACCATGCTCTAGGTGTCTGCTTTAGCCCATATAAGGCTTTATGTAGCCTACATACCATGTCACTGTCTTCAGATAGGGAAAACCCATCTGGTTGCTCTATATACACCTCCTCTTCAAGTACACCATTTAGGAATGCAGATTTTACATCCATTTGATATACTTTGAAGCCTTTAAAAGTTGCATATGCAAGAAGCATATGAACTCCTTCCAATCTGGCTACAGGAGCAAAGGTTTCTCCATAGTCTTCTCCTTCTTGAGCATATCCTTTGCATACCAATCTGGCTTTGTTTCTAATCATTGTGCCATCCTCATTCAGCTTATTTCTGAAGACCCATTTGGTACCAATGACATTTTTATGCTCTGGTCTGGGTACCAAAGACCATGTACCATTTTTCTCTATCTAGTCAAGTTCTTCTTCCATTGCCTTGATCCAGTCTTCATCTTTATGTGCATCTTTAAATGATTTAGGCTCAAATTCAGAGATCATACATGAGTTTTCTCTGACCTTTCTTCTTGTAAGGATTACTGCATCCTTATCTCCTATGATCTGATTAGGATCATGATTCAGCTTGACATACCGAGGAATGGTCTTGATAGATTCCTCTTGCTTTTCTTCTTCATCCTCATCTCCATCAATATCAGCATCTACATCTGTCGGTGTAGGAACACTCTTACTGGTACTCAGTTGACTGACAACCGGTTCCCATAAGGTTGCAACCGATTCATTTACTACTTGCTCACTATCGATTTCCTCAGTTTTCTCAGAGGTTTCATCAACTCTTACATTGATGCTTTCCATAATTGTCTGAGTCCTATTGTTGAAACACTTGAGAGCTTTGCTCTTGGTGGAATATCCAAGGAATATTCTCTCATCACATTTCGGATCAAATTTGCTCTGGTGTTCACTCCTCTTGATGTAACATTTGCTACCAAACACTCTAAAGTAGCTAACCACAGGTGTCTTACCGGTCCAATACTCATAAGGAGTTTTCTCCTTACCTTTCTTGATGAGTACCTAGTTCATTGTGTAGACTGTAGTGCTCACCGCTTCTCTCCAAAAGGTGCGAGCTACCTTTCCTTGAATCAACATGGTTCTAGATGCTTCAACCATAGTCCGGTTATTCCTCTCTGCCAAGCCATTCTACTGTGGAGTCCGGGGGGCGGACAATTGCCTCTTGATGCCATGTTCTTCACAGTACTTGTTGAATTCACCGGAAGTGAATTCCCCTCCTTGATCAGTTCTCAGGCACTTGATCCTTTTCCTGCTTTCCTTCTCCACTAAAGCTTTGAAATCTTTGAACTTTATGAAGGCTTCAGACTTGTCTTTCAAGAATGTGACCCACATCATTCTTGAGCAGTCATCAGTAAGAATCGTGAAGTACCTATCACCCTGCACACTTCTAGTTTTCATGGGACCACACAAATCAGTATGCACAAGATCAAGCAAGTTGTCAGTAGTGAAAAATTTACCTTTAAAGGTTGAGGAAGACATTTTCCCCAATTGACACTCTCTACACAAGGTATTATCCGGTTTGCTTAGCATCGGCAACCCTCTAACTACCTTGATCTTACTGGCCTTTACAATGTTATCAAAGTTTACATGGCAGAGTCTCCTATGCCATATCCAGCTATCATCAAATTTATCCATAAGACATGTACTTATATTTGCATTCAGATGAAATAGGTTACCTTTGGTCTACATGTCGGTGGCCACCAACTCACCATTCTTTCCTTTGATTCTGCAAATTCCATTCTTGAATTTCAGAGTGAGGCCACTGTCATTCAGCTGAGCAACACTCAGAAGGTTGTGTCTGAGACCATCAACCCAATATACATTGTCAGCACTACTCTTTCCATTCAGAGAGATGGACCCTCTGCCTTTGACCATGCATGGTGCATCATTGCCAAAGCGAACCACACCACCATCATACTCCTCCAAGGATAAAAACTTGCTCCGATCACCAGTCATATGGTGAGAACAGCCGCTGTCAATGATCCACTCATTGAAATTATCAAACCGGGAGACAAGAGTCTTCTTGTTTGACACATCTTCCTTGACAGCAACAAACACAATATCTTCATTTTCTTCATCCTCTGATTCTTCATCTGTGACACCTTCATCAACTGCCACAAAACAGTTTCTCTGGTTTCCTCCTTTGAATTTCTTGAACCTTTCCGGTTTGTCCTTGTTGTCGCCTTTAGGACAATTTATAGCAATATGTCCTATCCGGTTGCAAGAAAAGTATTTCAAAGGTAGCTTACCTTTGTATTTGTTGGTTCCTTTAGGAAGTTTCTTGGCAAAGAGAGCTTCAAATGCCATCAAAATCTCCTCATCATCCATTTCACTGCTCTGTCTTGGTTCACCACTAGCGCTAGCTTCTTTTCCTTTTCTGGATGGTATAGCAGAAGCTTTAAAAGCTGATTCAGTCTTTTGAACACTGCCATCAAAACTATTTAGCTCATAGGCTGTCAACTTTTCTATGATGGAATCTAAGGATACCTTAGTCTTGTCTATTGATCTCAACTCCTGAATAGCAACAACCCTTATTGCATAGACCGGCAATAGGGATCTCAGGACTTTGCTTACAACAGTGGCATCTTCTATTTTACCACCTATACTCTTGATATCTCCAACAACGGTTTTGATCCTTATTCCATACTGTTGAATGGTCTCACCTTCAACCATCCGCATATCTTCAAACTTCCCTCTAAGGCTTTCTTCCTTAGCCTGTTTTACATGCTCATCACCACCATAGATATTTTCAAGAGTGTCTCATACCTCTTTGGGATTTACCTTATCCTGAACATCAATAAACTCAATGTCAGATAAACTATTGATTAGGGCTTCCATGACTTGCCCATTCTCCTGCATCTCTCTCTTTTGGTCATCGGTAAGGGTACCGGTAGGAGCAACATAGACAGTCTCAACATAGCTCCAGTGTTGAGCACCCATGCTTCTGATGAATATCTTCATTCTGTCCTTCCATATACTGAAATTTTCTCTGTTAAACTTTGGACCTTCCCTCTTCATCATTAGACTAGGATCTTTACCTCAAGTGGTTAAGCTTATAGCACAGAGGACCTGGAGAATGCTCTGATACCAATTGATAACTTAATGATGAATGAATAGTACCAAACCGGTAGTGAGAGGGGGGGGTGAATCAGTACAGACAAAAATACAGTCCAAAACTGGTTTGACAGCAGACACTTCAAATGATTGGCAGATAGTGACACTGGTTTGAAATAGAGTGCAACCGGTAAAGCTAAGAATGTCTGAGACAAGCATTAACCGGTTACTCACTTAGCTTTTCACACAACTCGAGACTACACTACCATTTCACCCTTATGCATAAACAGGTGATCTATCATCAGATCATAATAACAGCTAGTTCAACATGTTTTATTGACAAGCATAAAACACAGAACCATCATATGCTTGACAAACAATAGCAAAGCATCACAAGATAAAAGCATCACACATAACACACATATTTTTCACGTGGAAACCCAATTGGGAAAAACCACGGCGGGGATGAATACCCACAAGCTGTTTTTGAACTCTTTAGAAGTCCGCTCTATTAGGAGCCTTGTCCGGTTAGAGACATTACAAAAGGTTCTGCTAGGAACCGATCCTGTTAGAGATCACCCGGTTAAGGGATGGCTACAATACCTGGTTAAGGGTTAAACCCTGTTAAAGGTTACCTTGTTAAAGGATTTCAAGAACTCAATAGCTAAAGGATTCCGAACTCAGTAGCTCTGAGTTACCCTGTTAAAGGATTTTCAGCAAGCCGGTTAAGGCTACCCTAGTAAGGGATTTTCCAACTGTTGAGGTGGTTAGAGATCAACAGGTATTACAATGATCTGGTAACAACACTCAATGCCAATGCAGATCCTCTTAGGCTCCTCTTCACCTTCTACACTTACACTCTGTAGGTATCACTTCTCTCCTTTTGGTCTGGCAAGAATCACGTATCCCTTCTCTTGGATACACACACACAACTTTTTCCAACAACATCAGAAAGAGACATAACATCGACTTTATAGGAAAACAGATAAGTCGGTAGCATAAACCCTAAACCCTAAACCTATTAGGTTAAGGAATTCAAATGGTTCAATCCTGACCATTGAGCACACTGCATTAAATGCAGCAGATCTTGATCCACACTCAAGACATTCTCCATCGTCCATTTCCACCAATTTTATGGCGGCTGATAACCCATCACATGTTATCACCATTTTACAGACTCCACACATTCCCGAGGTAGATAGGAACAATCTCCCTCATGCAAGATCCTTCATGCACACAGGCTTGCGTGGCAACACAATCTGTTCTTCTTTACAATGCTAACTCATCACACAATATCATCGGTTGAGTCACACAAGCTTGAAGCACATCAACCGAAAACCTTAAAGTTGAGACTACCAACCGGTAGTCATACAATACTTCCATATGCCGATTCCCATAACTATATGTCAGTTCATCATGAACAAGCACACTGCTTCACTTTGGCACAAATGTCGGTTCACAGTGTTATACCAGTTCTTCATCATATTGACATCAATGACAACATACAGTGTCATTATGTCCTCATACCGGTTCACATAATTCCAACACCATTCTGGTCAAACAATTATACCACTAGAAGCTAGCACAGACCTCCAATGAAGTAATTCACACATCAGTATTTGAGAACAAACCAAGAGTTATCAAGAAAAGCACAGAAAACCTGATTATTCACCTGAAAAAAATCGCCCTGCAACAATTCGCTCTGCAACAAACTTCGATGAAACAATATTTAGCAATCAAGTTGATGCGGACTCAATAGGACAAGTTGGCATTTAAGTTTTTTGGAAATTAACTCTGCATGCTTTGGCTTTCTTTTCAAAATTGAATTCGCCAAATCGAATTCAAAACTGGCTCCAACGGGTCATAATTTCTCTAAGTCTTTCCTCTGTTTCGCTCCTTCGCTATGTCGCAGAACATAAAACTTGTGCTCTTTTCTTTCGTGAAACAACGCCGGTCGTTGGATCACGAGAACTTACATCACCTTTATCTCCATTTTATCTCTTTGCTTTAGTGTCGGGCCCTACCTCCTTTTCGCCACTTCGCGGACTTTAAAAGTCGTTCACTTTTCCTTTGCGAGGCCACGCCAAGCGTTAGATCAAACTCAAATCACCCAACCTTTAACTCCAACCGGGACTGTCAATTTTACTTACTAACTGCGCCTCATCTTGACGGCTAACGGTTTTTCACCATTTCGTTGAAGTTAAGCTGCGGGCATCTTCGGGCCACGAAACAACCAGAAGCGTTGGATCAATCTTGAGATGAATGCCTTTTAAGCGGGCCCTTTATCCGAGAATTACTTACCCCACTTGTTCTCCGGTTAAAAAACACCACATGACAGTCGGTCAATAGCCCTGGAAACTACCCTAGGTTCCACCTTTGATCTGCCACGTGCTATCTTTATTATTCCCACATAACTATTGGTTACACCTAGGTAGGCCCTCAACCACTTTTAAAACCACGTGTCACCCGACACATCACTATCGAGCTCTACAAAAAGCGGCAGCTGTTATGCCACATCACACCTCCGTGTGATCTCCACCTGTCTTTCACGACTTCGCGAACATTATTCTTCATTTGGCTTGCAACCACAAAACTACGAGAACAGCTAGATCAAAACAGACCTTATCTGCTTTTAGCTTCATGCCCTGCCTGTCCCTTGGGCCCACCAGCCTTTTCGCTATTTCACTGAAGGTAGAACTCATGCATCTCCCGGCCACAAATCAAAGCGAGTCGTTGATCTCTTTCCAACCCGATCATTCTTTAACCAGAGAAGATCGCTTGTCTCGGGGACCCACCAAAACCGTTTGCCATTTCGCGAAGGTTAAAACACGTTTAGCTTGATCTCACGAAACCACGTCATTTGTCCGATCAGATGAAACTTGATCGGTGTTTAGCTTCAGTCCAAACCTATATACCGAGTCCACTTTTGCCTTTCGCTACTTCGCGGAAGCTAACTTTCGAGCACCTTTTGGTCATGAATCAACGCGGGCCGTCAGATCAACAGAAAGTTGCATGATGCTTATAAGGCCCGACAGACATTATAAAAGGCACATTAAAAGCGAACAAAAAATTAAATATTTAAAAGGGACCGCCTAGGTAAATGACAAGGGGGGAACACTTTTATGATAAATGGAGCCATCACTTAAGTGAATAAAGTAACGCCAAATTAGAAGCAAAAGGGGTTTTTATCAAACATTAAAGCGATTAAAACCTAAACCCTAAACCCCTTTGGACTTAAAACAGTTTTGAAGCAACAAGGGCAATATCAGACTCAAAATTTTCAAAAACTTAGCCAATTATGGACTGAGAATATCCATTTTTAAAAAAGTTTTAACAGTACCCAATGGGTGTGGCTTGCAGGCAATTGCATCCATCCCCAAGGGATTAGTCTTGCCTCATCTCACCCCATTGGCACCCCAAGTAAGCCCAAGGCAAGGTCGAGTGGGAATCGTTGGGATGAATCATAAGTATACATTTTATGCAACAACAAAAAAGTCTAGGTGTAATTTTTTTAATTTAACCTTCTATACATATATTTTCAATATTTTATTATTATCATTTCATATTATGTGCTTTACAAAACCAAATCTAACCTCATATTACCAACTTCATGGTGTATATGTGTAGGCTTGACATTCATCCATTACTGCATCAAACAATTTTTCTATGTTACCAAGATTATATTTTCTCACTTATAATTTATTTTATTAATTCAATTTTTTTCTACACTTTGTACTTTTAACTTAACACCAACCATACACCTAATGATATAAGTCCCACTAACTTCTTGTTTTAATGTGTAGGAATAAAAAAAATGAAGAAGCAAAAAACTCTTCCCAAGCTCATTTTATGCAAGAAAAGAGAATCATCAACTACAAAAATATTCACAATTGAAAATGTTACAAATCTTTCGTTCAATTAACTATAAAAAAAATATGTAAAACAAAGATATTTCAAAAGTTTCAATAAATATTGTATGTATCTCAAAGTTGTATGACAAAATAACTCTAAATGGTGGTATAGTTGGTTAAAGGCTTTTTGTTTATCCCATTTAGATCCCAAAATCAATTATCACCATCTCAATTAATATGGTGGTATGGTGGTTGGCTTATTCAGACCTGATCCATTACCTAGAAAGGTTATAATGAACTACTGAATCGTTTCAATTACCCATAAAAAATTTACTACAAAATTATATACAATAAAGAATACATCTTTAACATGTTAATTTATATATCTTACACCTCCTTTTGATATAAATACTAATTAATTAAAAAAATATCGAATTGTAATTCATTTACGACAATAAATGATTATCTATTACACTAGTTATCCTCCCAATAAAGCGCACACTCGTTTCAACAGAGAAAAATAATTGTTCCATAAATTGAAGAGAATTCCCCAAGGAATATCTTAATCACCGCATTTGTACGTAAATTAATTATTTATCTTGTCAATTCGTCGGACGTCCTTCCTCTACCACGATGTATATATTTATTTTTTTGTGTGAGAGAAAAGTGCGCGAATCTTTGAAAGTTACGAGCGCTGTCGGGCACTAGAAACAATTCATACCCAATTTCATTCGCTACCTATTACTTTTCATAAAGCAGATAGAAGGACAATCTTTGCTTTGCCTCCCCACTCCCACCCATGGCCGCCTCAATAATTTATTATTACCCCTTTTCTTTTATTTTCTTCGCTTCCAAACCCAACTGCCTCAGATGGACCGTTAAAACCCAGCCAGCTCAGAACCCAATTCAAAACTTTATGTGTATGATGTTTAAGCTTGCTCTCCTTCTAACAATAAATGATGAAATAATGCATGTTCGAACTATCAATCTCTGTCCAATCAAAGGATTTATTCGGTGCTCATGGTTGATTCAATGAATCAAATCTTGTGTCTATGACTGAGTATAGATAATACAATCAATGTTCGCCAGTTCTTTTATACACACAATCATTTTCCCATTCAATCAAGACCAGTTCTTTTATACACACAATCATTTTCCCATTCAATCAAGAGCTTATTTGGGTACATTCATTATCACTTTCCTATCCAATCAAGAGCTTATTGAGGTAGTCATAGTTGATTCAATGAATCAAGTCTGATCATAACTTTGCGACTTAATTAGATAATAAAATAAAATGTTAAACATTTCTTTTAGTTCTTTTGTGCCTCACCACTCTACTATCAAATTAAGAGCTTACTTGGGTGCTTATGGTTGATTCAATAGACCAAGTTTATCATATTCACAACTTAATACAAATGATAATTAAAATTAGACGAATTTTTTAATTCTTTACTATGTATATATTTTGTATATTAATCAATGTGGCAGTCTCTATTTTAATTGTTTGCTAATTAGATTGTGGACTCCATATATAGCTTGTAAATTTGTCCCTTTCTAATTTAAAAATTCAAAAACCAGATCTGGCTCGCCTAGTGTAAATTTATATAACTATTTCTGATCTTTAAATGCACATTCAAATTAAAATAGGTTACGAATGCCCATTTACAGTATCATTCAATTTGAGGGGCTCGATCTACACATTCTGTCACATCATGAGAATTCTTCAAGGTATTTTTACATACCTTCAAGTTCCAAGACATTTAGAACAAGCATAGCAGAAGATAGAATATCAGATGAACTTACAGAACAGTAAAATAATAATTATTAAGATGAATCAAAACCTTTCAGCATATAGATTTTTGGCCACAAATTCATCTCAAACCCACGAACATCAAATAAATTCGAAAATTTCATCTTTTAAATTTTCATTTTTCAATTATTAAACTAATTATCATCAACCTTTTTATTCAATTTTCAGAATACAAATTATCAAATTACCATTCTCAACTACATGTCACTTACCCATATTTAACATTATAGTCTGATTGTGCTTATTTTGTGCATTTATTAACCTTAATTAGGCATAAGGAAACCTTACTTCCCTTCCAATATTTGCAGAGAAGTTGTAGGAAGAATCAAGAATTCAAAGATTTCATTTAATTATGGCCGAATTTCCAACCAAACACTGTCCATTACCCTAGATATATGAGGGCTTGGAAAAAAATGCTGCATACAAAACTGGTAACAAAATCAGCAACTCTTCTGAATTCAAAGCTGCAGACAAGAGTATGTATGTATGTTGAATCAGTGCAATCTACACTCACTTGGTGAAGAAATAGGTATGTTGTTCAATTTTAGCTGATCTTCTCTGCTCTTCTGGTCACCCAACAGAAGTACTCATTTTCTCTACAAGGAAAAATTTCTTTCACCACAAAAATAAAGCATTATAAAGCATAACAGCAACGAAGAGAGATTGAACTTGTGGAAGAAGAAGCTGTGGACTGCTGTTAGCGGTGGAATTGGAGAACGCTGGTGATGTGGTACCATTCGCAAAAGTTCCATTTGCAGTAGCTCTGTGGTCAAAGAAATTTGGGGACAATTGCAAAAACAAATTATTAGTTCAGGATTCCACTATTACAGAGAAACTCTTGACTAACTGATACTCTAGCATTCCACTATCACAGAGAAACCCTCAGAAACTGATACTCATTTATACACAAATTGCACAATCAATGTTTCTATATATAGACAAAAACTCTGGCCTGTACAGAAAAGATTGCTTACCTTCCTGGAAATATACAGGAATCATGACCTGCAGAATATAAACAAGAAAAATATCAATGAGTTTTCCCAGCTTAGCAACTCTTTAGAAATCAAGGAGACCATAAGATTAGTTTTGAAACACTGCAGAGTGGTAAAAACTAACATTGAAGACATCTACCACAATTTATTTTAATTGCAATATGATCAACCTTGTTGAAGTCTACCACAATTTATCTTAATTGCAATATGATCAACCTTGTTGAAGTCCCAGATTATTGTTTCTACCTTATAGGAATTCAACATTAATTTTCATCAGGACACTCATGAGTAGTGGTTCGAAAGAATCTCAGGATCACTAGATCTCAGGATCACTAGACTTGTTAGACTTGATGAATAGTGTTTCACACGAACCTGTCTCTCATGAACATTATGGAGTATTGGAGGTGGGGATGGAGACTTAGTGATTGGTGAACCTAACCTCTGTTTCCTACTTCACATTGGGGTGGGACCATGGGTGGGTGGTTGAAGTTCGGAAGAATCTATCTCATGGCCATCTATGATCCATTTGTCATTGCGTACAATATTTAATAGTTTAATGCATTGTAAAAACAATATCACTTGAAACTATACTTGTAAGTGTTAATTTTGATCTGGGTCATGAAGCAGACCCGGGAAAACATACAATGTGTAGATGTGTGAGAAGATAAGTAGAAAAGAAATTGGAGAAAGAGAGATAAAGTTACTTGGATCCGTTGTAGTTACTGTAGCCATCCCTTTGAAGTCACAAGATCCAGATGCCATGCCCATTTTGTGGTAGTAGGCATCAAATGCATAAGAAGCATGCTCTTGAACGGTATCAGGTTCATAGCAGAGTTGATCCTGGTTAATAGCGGTGCAATCAGCTTGGCCTGGACCACATGCCCAATCCAATGCAGCTTGGAGAAGCTTGGCGTCCACCCCATCCATTGCTATGCAGTAGGTCTGATTTGTGGTGTCATTGGCAAGCACCACGCCTGAACCTGTTAGATGCATAGTATAAACTGGAGATAAATTCTCAGGATTGAACAGTCCCCAGTTCTGCTCCGAGGTGGCACCAGGTTTCTCATCTTCATTGAGCAGTTCATAGATGTATGTGTTGATAGGGATGCCAGGATGCTTGGGAGTGCCAGTGTTGTTGAGGACATGGCGGACAAGATTGCTGTTATAAGAATTAGCGTTGTCAGTGGTAGCAGCGGGCTCATTAGGGTCCCCCTTGGAGGGCCATCCCGTCTCGCCCACCACCACAGGGATGTTAGTGAAGTTGAGGTCGGCCATTGCAAAGAAGGCAGAATCCACCATGGCATCAAAGACATTGGTGTAGTGAAGCATGGTGTTTGAGTCCACCGCCTCCTTGTTAGGAGGCAGGGGCCGGAACAGGGCATAGTCCAATCCCACCACTCCATTCCCTTCCATGTACACATAATAGGGGTAAACATTCAGCATCAAGTAGGAATCTGTCCGCCTCAAGAAATCCAACATGGGTACCAACACCGATTTCCAGGTAGCATTGAAGAAGGCCTGAGAGGGCGGGAAGGAGTCAAGGATTATATCAGAGGCCAGGGGAGACGAGACCTTCACCTGCCCATCTAAATTAGCAGCCACCAGAGCAGAGTGGACAAACTTCATGGCCGACACCAAAACCAGGGCAGCATTGGGAAGAGTGCTCAGCACCTCACTGCCCACACAGATGCCTGTGATGTTGGTCTCTGGAACATAGGCTGCAACATTTTTGTTCACCCAATTGGCTGCCGTAGAGTTTGACTGCCCTATGCCCAACAACTGGTTATTGGGCACTGTTACCACCACCTCTATGCCCGTTCTCGCTAGTGCTGTCAACATTCCTCGATCAGCATCATACAGCTTTACATGCTTTATCTGTTGTGTTTTCAGGAGAGCCACCACCTGTGTTGCCGATGGCATGTCTCTCACCGCTGTCCCTATGTTAACACCCACAAATGCCCCTGCCATGCCCCAAACCCTATGTTACTCTCAAGGTCTAACCACTGAAATCTACTCAATATCTGAAACACCACAAGAGTTACAAATCATAACATTCATACATACATACCTCCTAAGCTGCCAGCAACAGATGAGAAGACGCTGAGCAGAACCAGCAACATTTCAGAGTATAAGCTGTGCATAGCCATGGTCACCATCACCGATCTTGCAAACCTCCTATTTTACAAAGATTTAGAGAACTATTTTTCACCCAGCTCTTTCATGATCTGTGCCCGAAATCCGATCTTATTGCCCCTGGAATGAGTCTCGGATGTAGATGCCTCCCATTGCTCGAGGTACTATCCTATTTGTTGGCTGATTGCCGACGATCACGTGCTTTCTTGTCATACACTCTCTCTTCTGTCCACTTAGCCTGAAGCCTCTGATATAACCGTTTGACGGCGCTTACCTGCAACAGCCAGTTTTAAACGGTGAGAAACCCGGTGAACGAGGCACAGAAACCCGTTTCCATTACCCATTTTACCAACGGTCATATTGTCTGTGGGGGGATTTTTCCAATGATAGATGACAGCTAATGTGTAAGATTTCTTCACACGGATTAAAACAACGCCGTAGAATTGACTGTGGGTGTGGGCCCACCGTACCTTAATTTGCCTCTTTCTGACAAGAACAAGGCCCCGAGAGGTATATATGTGTCTATCTGAAATTTGGATGTCTTTATCCCTTGTCTGTATCTCTATCTTCACATATCCCAACATATTTTTTTAACTAGAACTTGCCTCATTGCAGCTTAATTTATTATCTTTTTCGACCAGAACAATAGTGGGGAAGTGTATTTTGAAAAAAAATTATAGAAACAATTATATTAAATAGATATTTGCATCTGTCTTTATGCATTAGATTATAATAATATGAGATCTGTTTTTTATGTAGTGGATTAAAATAATATAAGAAAGAATACATCTAAATTAGAAGTCGTCTTTGTCTAAACAATGATGTGTAAAGAGATCTTGTGTGCTAAAGTCACCTAGAATTATATTTGGCTTACCATCCAAAGAATTCTACTAATTTCATGGACACGGTTAATTTTTAGGATAAGATAATTTGGAGCCTCAATTATAGGTCCTTCCTAATGACCCGCAAATTGGAAACAAATTGCACAATTAATAAACATGTTAGATTAATCAGTTAGCCTTTAATTAATCAATCTATTAGAGTAAACTAACCCTAAGCAAGATATATTTGAATGACATGATTAGTTATGTGGATTATGTCATACGTCATTTTGGTTAGAAGATGCCTCGTAGTGGACTACTCACAGACGTTACAAGATCCTAGGGTAATAGACACGGGCAAACCTAGCTTGAGGGCACCTAAGAGAGTTTGGATCTCGGTAGATGTTTTTTTTAATCATATACCACCATCTTCACCAATCATGTTTAGCCAATTAAGCTACAAACCCTTTGGCATGTATTCTAAATTTTGAATGTCTTTATCTCTATATTCGCATATCTTAACATATTTTAACTAGAACTTGCACCTCCTTGAAGTGTAATAGTTAAACATATACACACATACATTTGTGTGTGTGTGTGTGTGTGTGTGTGTGTGTGTGTGTGAGAGAGAGAGAGAGAGAGAGTGAGAGAGTGAGTGAAAATATGTTAAGAGAATGCAATTTTATTTGTGCATAGAAGAAAAGAATGGACAAGAAGGCAAGAGGCAAAAAAATAAGGTTAAATTTACACAAAATTAAGTCACTTATCAAAATATACATGTTCTAGAACATTTCCCTAAAATAAACACAAAGCTAAGTGAAAATTGTATGTATATGTGTGTATGCATATACATATACATACATACATACATATGTGTGTATGTGTATGTGTATGTGTATGTGTATGTGTGTGTGAAAAATGGATAAGTATCTGCAAGTTGTAAGACACAACACTTCAATTAATTCATTGCATGCATGGTTAGACAAATATAATCATGAATATGAAAACCATAACAAATCGACCTATTGCCTTCTAAAAGATGCGAGTATAGACTTGCTCTCAGATTTGTCTAAGCAATACCAGTGACTAGACTACACCAAGACGAAGGATTTAATCTATATGAGCACGAGATTAAGCTAAATGTATGCAAGATAAGCTAGATATGCAAGATTAAGCTAGATGAATGAATATTAAACTAGATAGATGCACAATAAGCTATACGAATTCAAGCAATCATCATTAAATTAAATATGCAAAAAGCTAAACTAAGATGCAATAATCTCAAAGCATAATATTTTCAATGACTCCAAAGCAAAAACTGCATAATAACAATAAATCTCCAAGGTCTTTTCAATGAGAGATGAAGGCTGAATTTATAGAGACTCAAAAGAGAGACCAATGGTCAAGATCGATTAACAATGAGCGGTTGAGATTCCTCAATAAAAAGCACATTTCAGGATAATTGAAATAATTGAGAGATCAGATTCAGTTAATCTTGAAATAGATTCTAATTATAGCTTGATTGAATGCATTCAGATTATAAATCTGAGTTTGCATTAGAGATAAATTTAGTCGATTCCATGCACTTTTCTTTAATTTGCTCAAGATTTTTATTTAGAAAAAGCCTTTTAAATGCAACTGAACCTCTTTTCTCAAAAAGTTTTGAGTTTTAATTTTAAAGAAAATGATTAATTCAATTTAATTGTTTTTCTGATTTCTCAAGTTAACTCAATTTTAGAAAAAGAAATATCTAAGTTTGATTTCTTCTCTCAATTTAATTCTTTTGTTTTGTTTTCAATTTAACTTTTTCTTTTGCAGATTAATTCCTCTTTTTGTGATTAATATCTTTTTATAAATTAATTCCTCTTTTTTTTAAATTAATTCCTTTTTTTATGATTAATCTCTTTTTGTGAATTAATTCATTTTCTTCTTTAAATTAATTCCTTTTTATTATTAAATGGCAAATTTATTTATTAATTAAATATGCTAGAATATTTAATTAAATAGATAGGATAATTGATTAAAATGATTTACTTGGAATGATTTAATTAATTAAAAAAATATTTAATTAACATAGAGTGATTAACTTGTCATCTAACATTAATGATTAAAGAATTAATTAATTAGGTGCTCAAGGTTGATTTAATTGTCTTTGGTAAGGACCTCGATGATGTTGTCGAGATTAGGGGCCCATGGTTTATGTTGGACCCTTAATTTTTAAGGTTCAAGATTCATACTAGGAAGCAAATCTCTCTCTGCAATTATTTAGATCAAGTATGTATTCCACTCCGAGTTCCCTGCAACCTACTTTGATGCATGAACAAGGTAGTTGATTTCCAGGTATGTATATGGTTGCAAAGGCGAAATCATTCCAGGATGACAACATTGGTCAGGAGCTCTTTTTGGAGTTTATTATCTTTTGGCCTGATCGATTTCAAAGGCAGTTTTCAAATGTTTACGCCAGTGAAATTTTCAGAAATGAAAAGTTGTCAACTTTGGTGATCAAAATATTTGCACTCAGTAATGATCTCAAGAAACCGGTTGGTGAAAGGTTTGTTAGTATATTGGATTATGACCCTGAGCGATTTTGCAAGGATTGAAGAAGTTCTGATATGCTTTTTAATTGTTTCCTGACTGATCTTGACATAAAAATGCGTCGGAATTTTTTTTTAAATTTGAACGATCGGAGGACAACCCACCTAATATTTTTATGTCCATCGCTTCCAATTTAATTTTCATAGAGATCAGAGGTCATTTGATGTATTAATTTAAAATTTATATTGTCCACGACTAGCTCCGACAGGCCAATTTACAAAGCAAGTACCAAAATTTGGCGAGCTAATTGAAATTTGAAATAAAACCCATGTTTTATTTAAATTATTATAACTTTTGGCCAAGTTTCTGTTGGCAATATAGCATTATAACAGACAATGAAAGATTGTTGACATTTCAATAAGGATATTGAGAAGGTTGTTGATAATTATGGATATAACTGATTAAGGATGTTTACTGTCTTGATATTATTATTTTGTCACTGATGTCAAGAAATTGATTTTCTAACTTAGTCTGATGTTGCCATATCTTGAGAAGTATGATTTGAAGAATTTATAAAGATGTCGGTAAAAGACATAGAAAAGATTATGGTGAATAAGGGGATGAGTAAGGTATTCAATGGGCAACTATTACCAAGTCGGACAATGATGAGATCATGATGTTTAGATTGTTTTAACATCATACATATGTTGTAAGTTGTAAGGTTAATACTATATTATGTTACCAAGCAAAGAACCTAGTCGGTAAATCCTAAGGATCCTAGTCGGTAAACCCTAAGGTTATCGCTATTGGTTAATGAAGGTGGAATGTCTACCGAGTGAAGTTTAGTATTTACCGAGTTGTAACCGAGCTATAACAGAATGCATTAAATGGCTACATGTGTTATTTAATGAAGGAAGCTGATGAGCTGGAACTTATTAAATGATTGGTATGTCGTGCATGAAGTTTGTTAAGAATCTAAGGCAATGGAAAGTCAGTATGAAGATCTACAGTTCAGATTGAACCGCAATACCCTGGCACAAGTTCCAAGAAATATATGCAAGTTCCAAGGCGGGGTAAAACGTTTTCAGATCGAAAGATGCATTGAACCTGGACAAGATTCAAGATTTGATGGCTATGATTGATCATGGGAAATGTGATCAAGGAGATTAAGCGGTTAGCTAATTGTTTATAAATAGGGAACTGTTGATAAACAATGTATGTGGGCAAGTGTATGCACAGGGATGCTACATAGTGATTACCGAGCACACAAGCTTGAAGACCTGTTTGAATAACAGAGTATAGAAGCCCAGCAGATGGACAAGATTAGTTCTATGTCTAGATTGTATTGAACAAATAAGAATCTGCTTTAGCATTTTAGATGTGAAGTTGCAGATAGATTTTTATTACTGTTATTTTGTGAAAGTGACAGAAAATCTCTTAACCGAGTGGACTTAACAGTCTTATTTGTAAAACCCTCTAGCAAGGTGACATTCCGATTGAGTGTTTGAAATCCTTTAACAAGGTCACTTCTAACAAGGTGAAGATCCTAACAGATCTGAGGGAAATCCCTTAACCGGGTCACATCTAGCAATGTGTTTGTAATCTTTAACAGGATTTGCTTTTAACTGAGCATACTCTAGAAGAGTATATTTCTTAGTGGGTCTGAAATCCCACAGTGGTTTTTCCCTATTTGGGTTTCCACGTTAAATCTGGTGTTATGAGGTTTATGATGTTTATATGCTTTTGAGTTTGCATGTTTAACAGTTTTGGATATATTACTGAAATATATGTTACCGAGGTTGAATCTGATGTTTTTATGGAAGATTAAGTTTGTATGATTCACCCCCCCCCCCCCTCTCATCTTGTTGGCTATTGGATCTATACTTACATTTAGTATCAGAACTATCAATTGGTATCAGAGCTTTGGACTCCGGAAGAAAAGTTTAAAGGCACTTGAGTTAAAGATCCAAAGATGTATAAGAGGGATGCACCGAAGCTGAACAAGTCAAGTTTCTCTACATGGCAGAAAAGGATGAAGTTGCATCTATCAGGAGTTGGAGAATATGTTGTATACTATCTGGAGAATGATTTTGTTACACCGAGCACCTATCCATTGACTATGGAAGAGATAAAGGCAAAGCAAGAACATATTCAAGCAATGATTGAAATAACATCTGCATTGACCGACTCAGAGTTTAATGACCTAGAAGGTTGTAATGATGCAAAGGCAATGTGGGATAAGCTCATATCAGTGTATGGAGGAGATGAACATGTTCAAAGAGCAAAAGTAGATAGTCTAAGAGGACAACTTGAATCTATGAGGATGAATGAAGGTGAGAACATAACTCAGTACAGTACAAGACTAAAGGAGATTGTCAATCAAAAAAAAGGAGCAGGTGGAACTATTGAAGAAAAGGATATAACAAGTAAGTTGTTAAGAACCCTTCTACCAGCTTATGCAATCCAAGTTTCTGCAATCAATGAATTAGGGTCTGTACCTAATATGTCAGTTTCTTTAGATGCTACTATTAGTAAGCTACATGCATTTGAATTAAGTAACTTTGATAACAGTGGATATTCGATAAATAAAGTTGAATCTGCATTTAGTTCTTTTCATCTTGATGAATCTAATAATTTCAATGAAAGAAAGTATAAGTACTCTGAAGGAGATCATAATGGAGCAAGTGAAATATTTCGCAAGAACATGGAAGAAGTACACAAACTGTATGAGGAAATCAGAAAGCAAGAAGAGTTTGAAGCACTATTAGCTAGAAGGTTACCGAGAGGCAAAGGTAAGTATAAAGGAAAGCTACCTTTGAAATGTTTCAATTGTGATAAGATAGGACATATAGCTTCTAACTGTCCTGACAAAGATTCTACTGAAAAGAGAGATTATCGAGATGACAGACAGAAAGATAATCATTACAGAGGACACCGAGACTTCAGAAGAAGAGATAGAAAGACATGCTTAATAGCTGATGAGGAATCTAATGATGATAAATCAGATGAAACTGATACAGAGGAAGTAGTTTATGTGGCTATCAAAGATGGATCAAATGAAGAAAGGTATGAAGAAAAAGTCCTAATATCACACATAAACACTAATGATTCTTGGATCATAGATAGTGGATGCTCACATCATATGATAGGAGATAAACACAAGTTTGTTATATTAGAAGATTATGATGGAGGCTATGTTAGATTTGGTAATGATGCACCATGTCCGGTGAAAGGTAAAGGATCTATAACACTTCTTGATAATGCTAGATGCAATGATGTTTATTGGGTTGAAGGTTTGAAATACAATTTGTTGAGTGTAGCACAGCTAAATAACACAGGTTACCAAATAGAATTTCAGAAAGGAATTGTCAAAGTTCATGACAAGAATGGAAAGTTAGCTGCTACTGGGACACAAACAAAAGGTAACACATTTCACCTTGACTCAACTTGTAACAAGTGTTTGTATGCAAAGATAGATGATACCTGGTTATGGCATAAAAGGTCTTTTCGTGTAAATTTTGATAATCTGATCAAAATAAGCAAGAAGCACCGAGTAAGAGGTCTACCGAGTCTTGAAAAAACTAAGAATGCTATGTGTCGAAAATGCCAGATGGGTAAGATGACAAGATCAAGCTTTACAAGTAAGTCTTACACTTCTAAGGGAATTTTAGATCTAGTGCATACTGATCTTTGTGGTCCTATGAAAGTTCAAAGTTATTATGGTGATAAATATTTTATATTATTTGTGGATGACTATTCAAGGATGATGTTAGTAATGTTTTTAAAAGAAAAATCAGAAGCTTTTCAAATGTTTAAATGGTACAAGGCAAGAGTTGAAAATGAAATAAGAAGACAACTGAAATGTCTTAGATCAGATAGAGAAGGAGAGTTCACATCTGATGAATTCAATTTATTTTGCAATGATCATGGTATTAAAAGACAAGTCTCTGCACCGAGAACTCCACAACAGAATGGAATAGCTGAGAGAAGAAACAGATCTATTGTGGATTGTGCTAGAACATTGATGATTGAAAAGAAGGTGCCACAAACATTTTGGAGAGAAGCAATAAGCACAGCAGTTTACACCTTGAACCGAGTACAATTGAAGAAAGGTACTTTGAAGACACCATATGAAATCTGGTATGATAAGAAACCTAATGTTAGTTATTTTAAAATCTTTGGAAGTAGATGCTATGTTCACAAAGATGATAGAAATGGCAAGTTTGATCAGAAAAGGGAAGAAGGAACATTTCTAGGTTATTCTTCTAGAAGCAAAGCATTTAAATGTCTGATCAAATCATCTAACAAAATAGTAGAAAGTGCAAATGTGAAAATTGATGAATTTGCAGAAAGAAATGATGAAGGAAATTCCAAAGAACTAGAAGACTATGATGAATTTATCTATGTTCAACTGAGAAGTCTTATCGAGAAGACTGTTGAAGAAAATGAAGAGAAGATCCAGTTACTGAGTGATGAAGAAGATCATACAGAGCCTACCGAACCTGTATTAGCCAAGTATGTCAGAAGACATCATGCACCAAGTCAGCTCATAGGAGATAAGGATGATCCAGTGATGACAAGGAACAAACTGAGACAGAACACATGTTTGATATCTAAATTTGAACCGAGAATAGTGAAAGAGGCATTCAATAGTGAAGATTGGATAAATGCTATGACAGAAGAGATTGATCAAATAAAGAAGAATGACACATGGACACTAATCCCAAGACTGAAGGACAAAAATGTAATCGGTACAAAGTGGATTTTTCAGAAACAAGCTAAATGAAAAGGGAGAGGTCATTCGAAACAAAGCAAGACTAGTTTGCAAAGGTTATGCTCAAGAAGAAGGAATTGATTATGGTGAAACTTTTGCACCTATTGCTAGACTTGAAGGAGTAAGAACATTGTTGGCCTATGCTGCTTTCAAAAACTTCAAGGTATATCAAATGGATGTCAAATCTGCATTTTTGAATGGAATATTAGAAGAATAAGTTTTTACTGAACAACCTGAAGGATTTGTTGAAGACAAGAATAAAGATCAGGTATGTAAATTGAACAAAGCTTTATATGGTCTGAAACAAGCACCTAGAGCATGGTATGAAATATTGCACTCTTATTTGATTAAGATTGGTTTTATAAAGACAAGTGAGAACAACAATATGTACATGAAGAATGATGAAAATGGAGTACTGATCTCAGCCATATTTGTTGATGATATTATATTTTGTGGTAATGACTCTTTATGAAAGAACTTTGGAAATGAAATGAGCAAAGAATTTGAGATGTCATTAATTGGTGAGATAAAGTATTTTATAGGTTTACAGATACTGTAAATGAAAAATGAGATTTTCATTACTCAATCCAAGTACATAAAGGAAATCTTGAAGAAATTTGGAATGGAGGATTCAAAACCAGTAAGTACTCCTATGATACCAACTGTAAATTATCAAAGAATGATGAATCTGCATCTGTTGATGAGACACTTTACCTATCCATGATTGGAAAGCTACAATATGTTGTTCATAGCAGACCAGACATAGCACATGCAGTAGGTATAGTTGCAAGATTCTCTGCAGATCCTAAGGAAACACACATGACAACAATCAAAAGAATTTTTAGATACTTGAAAGGCACAGAGGATTATGGCTTAGTATATCAGAAAGGAAATGATTTTGATTTAAAAGTTTATACTGATGCTGATTGGGCAGGCAACATTGATGACAGAAAAAGCACAAGTGGAGGAGCTTTCTTTTTAGGAGAAAGACTAGTGAGTTGGCTTAGCAAGAAACAAGGATGTGTTTCACAGTCAACAACAGAAGTTGAATACGTTGCTGCAACATTGAATTGTACCAACATCGCATGGATCAAACAACTGTTGGAAGGTATAAATGAGAAAGTTACCGAGCCAGTAACTATATTCTGTGACAATACTAGTGCCATTAATATTTCAAAAAATCCTGTTATGCACTCTAAGACAAAGCACATCTCTATCAAATATCATTATCTTAGAGAAGAAGCTCAAGAGAAGAAAGTGGTGTTGGAATATGTTAGCACAAAGGAACAAATAGCAGATATCTTCACCAAGCCACTACCAAGGGACACTTTTGAATATCTCAGAAGTAAGTTAGGGGTCCTACCCCTATCTTCTACTCACTGACCGAGTTTGGTGAAAGCATCAATCTGATAACTCTATCGAATATCTTTTAGGAGTTGATGTTGCATTACACCCTTTAGGATGTTTTCTAAAGGTGTACAAGAATTATTATAGGAAACAATACAGAGAACAGGAATTGAAGACAAAATGCTCTGACCGAGACAGAATTGACACACAACAACAGGAAATCACTTCATACAGAAATAAATTATGTTTTAGTTCTTTACTTTCTAGCATTGTTGTCAAAGGGGGAGAAGACTACAGATTGGAAAGAAGACTGAAGCAAAGAGGAGAAGTCTAATGTATGGGGGAGAGCATTTCAACGTTTCAGAATCACAGCAATCTGAATCTTTTAAGGTCAAATCAATTGGTTTTGCCATCAATGCCAAAGGGGGAGATTGTTGGCAATATATCATTATAACAGACAATGAAAGATTGTTGACATTTCAATAAGGATATTGAGAAGGTTGTTGATAATTATGGATATAACTGATTAAGGATGTTTACTGTCTTGATATTATTATTTTGTCATTGATGTCAAGAAATTGATTTTCTAACTCAGTATGATGTTGTCATATCTTGAGAAGTATGATTTGAAGAATATAAAGATGTCGGTAAAAGACATAGGAAAGATTATGATGAATAAGGGGATGAGTAAGGTATTCAATGGGCAACTATTACCAAGTCAGACAATGATGAGATCATAATGTTTAGATGGTTTTAACATCATACATATGTTGTAAGTTGTAAGGTTAATACTATATTATGTTACCAAGCAAAGAACCTAGTCGGTAAACCCTAAGGAACCTAGTCGGTAAACCCTAAGGTTATCACTATCAGTTAATGAAGGTGGAATGTCTACCGAGTGAAGTTTAGTATTTACTGAGTTGTAACCAAGCTATAACAGAATGCATTAAATGGTTACATGCGTTATTTAATGAAGGAAGCTGATGAGCTGGAACTGATTAAATGATTGGTATGTCGTGCATGAAGTTTGTTAAGAATCTAAGGCAATGGAAAGTCAGTATGAAGATTTACAGTTCAAATTGAACTGCAATACCCTAGCACAAGTTTCAAGAAATATATGCAAGTTCCAAGGCAGGGTAAAACATTTTCAGATCGAAAGATGCATTGAACTTGGACATCATTGAAGATCTGATGGCTATGATTGATCATGGGAAATGTGATCAAGGAGATTAAGTGGTTATCTAATTGTTTATAAATAGGGAACTGTTGATAAACAATGTATGCGGGCAAGTGTATGCTCAAGGATGCTACATAGTGATTACTGAGCACAGAAGCTTGAAGACCTGTTTGAACAATAGAGTATAGAAGCCCAGCAAATGGACAAGATTAGTTCTATGTCTAGATTGTATTGAACAAATAAGAATCTACTTTAGCATTTTAGATGTGAAGTTGCAGGTAGATTTTTATTACTGTTATTTTGTGAAAGTGACAGAAAATCTCTTAATTGAGTGGACTTAACAGTCTTATTTGTAAAACCCTCTAGCAAGGTGACATTCTGATTGAGTGTTTGAAATACTTTAACAAGGTCACTTCTAACAAGGTGAAGATCCTAACAGATCTGAGGGAAATCCCTTAACCGGGTCACATCTAGCAATGTATTTGTAATCTTTAACGGGATTTGCTTTTAACCGAGCATACTCTAGAAGAGTATATTTCTTAGTGGGTCTGAAATCCCACAGTGGTTTTTCCCTATTTGGGTTTCCACGTTAAAACTGGTGTTATGAGGTTTATGATGTTTATATGCTTTTGAGTTCGCATGTTTAACAGTTTTGGATATATTACTGAAATATATGTTACCGAGGTTGAATCTGATGTTTTTATGGAAGATTAAGTTTGTATGATTCATCCCCCCCTCTCATCTTGTTAGCTATTGGATCTATACTTACATTTAGTATCAGAACTATCAGTTTCGTGGTAATCGGATGCTTGGTTAGTCGGCAATGAAATTACACCAGAATGAGCCACAAGAAAAATTAATTTTTTTTAGTTTTTTGCATAGTTTGAAGTAGTTTGCAAAAGGAAATACTGAGTTTTTCTCAAAAGGAATAAGGTGCCAATATTAGATGGGAAGAATATATTTCTTGAGTTATTTTAATAAATGATTTAAGAATGTATATTATGAAAGTATCTTTTGAGAAACATATATTTGATCTTTTAAATAAGAGACTAAATATATTGCAAAGGAAGTAATGAATGTTATGCCCACAAGGCACTTGTTGTATCCAACCAATTTGGTTTCAACTTTGTTGCTCATTACCGAGGATTTTGTGTTACTAAGATTGTAGGTTACAGAGGAGTTGAAAGGTAATCCACATAAATCATTGGCAGTTCAAGATGCAAACATTATGGATAATGATAGGCAACATCTCTGAATTTGCCAAAGGAAATAATACGGATGTGTATGGAACAGCACGTTGTGCTTCTACCTCCTTGAGACACTATGCATTGTGTTTTCAAAATGGAGAATATAATGTGCAACTCCACTTTGCGAGACAGTAATAATCCAACAATTGATAATGCATTTGAGGCATTGGCTGCTCGGACAATGTCAGAGGCTGAATATAGATCAATTGGAGAAGTTTAATACATATCAACTAGAGAAGTTTCAGAATCATCAAGCTTTTATCATTATAGACTTGCCTTGGAGTTCTACACATATTTCACGTCTCCATTAATAAGATGATATGTTGACATTGTTGTGCATCAGATGTTTGTTGCATCATGTTCAAACACCATTTCAAGCAAGGGATCTGTGAACAAAAAGAATATTTGATGATTCAAGTGTTTGACTATGATTATGTATCAGTTGATGATAGTTCTGGTTTCACAATAGTACCTATAGCACCAGTGGTATCTGCATATATAAAAGTGGTCTTTGTGAACCCATATCATACAAGGTAGAAATGGAATTGCTAGTGGTCCAGTAGATTATGCATAACTTCCACAGATTATGTTAATTGCCCATGCTCAAGGTTTTCTCCGTAAGAGAGAAACAAATGCCAAAGAAGGAGGAATTTAGTGCGTGGTTGTCAAAGTTTTAATTCATGTGAACTCAACTTCGTCCAATCCAGTTGTTCTGGATGAAGAGACGGCAGTGGAAGAGAAGTTACACTAGAACAACATGAGAAGTATTATTCATCCATTTCAATGCACTGTATTCCGATCATTTATGGAAGTCTTATTGCAAATCACCACCTGCAGCCCTAACCCTATCGGGTATCGGCAATAGTATGAATACATCACTCTGATGGACAAGAGCTACTCTAATGGAGTTATCAAGCATCGGGGTAGGTGGAAATGATATCCCCCAACATTGCAAGTTACCCCGATGAAGATATCCAAAGACGAGGAGTTTTCATCGAGCATCGACATAACATTTTTTGCCCTCTTCCAATGCCCGATGAGTTCCGATGGAGATCATTAAGGTAATGAATTTTAATTTTTAATTTGGTTATTAGTTGAGTATGAAAATATTCTGTTTGCATCCTTCTAGGGTAATAATTTATATTTTCCTGAAATCCTTCTAAGTAATGTTTTTATTTTTGATCTTTTAATGAAATGTTTTCAAAGATCATTAATTATGCATGTATATTGGAGAATTTTTAGGATCATCAAAGGTATTTTTTATTTTTATTTTTATTTATTTACATCCTGCAATCATTACAATAATTTATTGAAAGCATTTTGTCCCATATTGATTACAATATTTTTCGAAGACAAAGTTTATTTTCACTAGTTATATTTTAGGGATTATTTATTAAAGATGTTATATTTAAATATCCCTAATGTATAATTTTATTTACCAATAACATTTTATGCCATCTTGGGTGCAGATTGATTTTATTTATCTTTCCTCAGACAGGGAGTATTTTTCACCAAAAGTTTAATTTAATGATTTATATTATCATTATCTTTAAAATGGCATTTTTGTTTTTGATTAATGAAAAAGCAGGTTTTGAAGGGGCCCTGAAACCCTTTACAAGAAAGACTTAAACAGAAAAGTCATGAGAAACAGAGAGGAACAGAACCAAAAAGAAAAAGCCAGCAGAAAACCGAAGAAAACCCACAAAAGCCCCGAAAAGCCAGCAGGCCTTCCAGGAATCAGATTTTTTCCAAGGCTTTAGCCAGGGTGTTGCTAATTTCTTGCAACTCTTTGATGTTGTCTTTGAATTTGGGAGGATCCTTAGCAGCAGCAGCCACAACTTTCTTGATACTGTCCCTGGTTCTCTTCGCAGTCCCGCCCGCAGTCCTTCCCGTCTGGGTAGCATCACCACTTCCAGTTTGGATGGTCTCCTCCTCCAGGTCAAGATCCACAACCAGTTTAGGAGTATGGTCAAAGACCTTGGCGATGTCCTCCAGGTTTTTGGTGACAGCAAAGAGGATACTTGGGATAACTCCCATCAGATTTTTCATCGCTTCTTTTCCCTCTTCCAACAATTTTACCTTTTTCTCCATTTCCTGCTTCCAATTAATATGCTCTCTATTTTCATCCTCCCTCTTTTTATCCGAATTTATCCCTTTTTTTCCAGTTTTTTCAGGGTTTCGTAGGTCCATCTGTTGAAATCCATTTTGGCCTCCGAGAGCTTCTTGAGATTATCCAAGATAAGCCCCTCACCAGCACTTTCCTTGTCCTTGCTATCCTTGTCCTTAGTCAAGTTCTTCTCAGAGTCTTTGTTTATTTCCTTCTTAGAATTAACTTCGGTTTCCTCATTATCCTTGGGAACTGTTTCTTCCATCAGATGGCTATTGTCCTTACCAAGGTGATCGCTTGGAATAGGGCTATCTTGGTCAAGCTCAAAGTCTCCACTTTCTTCCTCGTTGCCCAGCTCCTCTTCTTTCCAGTTGTCTTCACCGTTAGATTCGTCCATCTCCATACCACTGCTTTCCTTGACAATGTCCTCTGTTTCCAACCCGGGGGCACTTTTCCTTTTCTTGCTGGATGACGCCTTCTCCTTGCTAGTTTCTCCCTCTTCCATCTTTCTCTTACCCGGGGAAGCGGAAATCCGCTTATTTTCCTGCAGAGTGAGGGTTTTTCAATGCTCATAGATGAGCAGCAGGAGCCCGCAATGGAGAATCGGGTTGGAAGGGTTAGTCCTGTATTTGTTGAGGGACCTGGAAAGGGACCGAAAAAGGTAGTAGGGCAGAGACACCTTTTTGTCATGTCTGAAATGGTTTAAGAGCACGAAGTGGTAGGTGTGGGCCCTGGAGAAATGGCCTTCAACCGTGATACTCCATGATTGCGTTCAGGACCTAGCCCCACAACTTCTTGATGTTTGCAGCTTCGTAGTAGCCTCCGGTAGCCTTGCCAATTTTAGCCTGCTCTTTCTCTTTCCGCAGGAACAGGTTAACCGCATTGTTGGAGACCTTGAGGTCTCGAAAGAAGTTAAGCCCAGTGTGGGGCATTCCAGTCACAGTTGAAATAAGCCCAGCATCCAGCTTAAATTTAACTCCATAAAGTTTAAAAGAGCCATTAGACCAGTTTTCAGAAATCTTGGAAATGACTAAGTTAACCCTACCTTTGTCATAGTCCTCGAGCTTTTCCATGAAGCTAGTAAGAGAGCCCTTCTCCAGTTTTGCCCGGACTTTTGGCATTGCTTTCCAGGTCGACGTGTTGTTGGGTTCTTCACGTCATAGGTCTCCTCCCATTTTCAGTTGCAGGCTATCTGCTCTGTTTCTCTGCAAATTGAGACCTTCTTTCACGATGCTGCTCAAGTTTTCGCACTAAGTAACCCACAAAGCGTGCGGCGATTTATTGGAGATAGTAGGAGATCTGCCGCAATGCCAGGTGATGATGGCCTTTCCAGCAAGGCATAAATGATGCTTTTTACTTGTCATGATTTAATTGTCCTTCTCTTCCCGTATAACGGTCCTTTCTGAGGATCTCTTTAATATTTAAATTGAGGTCATCCTCGTGCCAAATCATTTGAGGGTCAGAGTTAACTCCAGTATTCGCTAAACAGTCAGCAACACTAATTTTCTCTCTGAAGGCATGTTGTATAATAATTTCTTTGAAACTGGCGATGATCTCTCTAGCTTTCATGATGATATTCTCAATAGACCAAGAAGGCTCTGATTCCCCCTTTAAGCACTTAATAATATTAAGTGAATCCCCCTCAAGCCATATTTTATCATAATTAAGATTTTTGGCTATAATTAAGGTATTCAAGGCAGTAGAGGCTTCAGCAAAATGGCTAGTTTGATTCCCCAGAGGACCAACCACCACCTTAAGACAACTTCCAGCAAAATTCCTGACAATGCCCCCATATCCAGCTTTACCCGGATTCCCTTTAGAAGCCCCATCGAAGTTAGCCTTAATCCATCCCTGCAGGGGAAAACACCAGACAAGACCTTCTCTACCTTTCTCCTTGCTAGTAGTAGTAGTAGAAAGGTTCCACCTATCTTTGAAATCATCTTTAGCAGCAATTCCCTGATCAGTACAAAAGAGGGATTAAAAAATACTCCTAAAGATTTTATTTGCAACCACTTCAGGAATAGCCCTTTTATCTTTGAAAATCTTGTTGTTGCGCTCTTTCCATATATTCCAAATAACAATCGACAGAGTAAGTCTCCAGGTCTCCACAATTTTAGGATTAGAGTTAGGACAATGTCATTGAAGCCAGGTGTCACCAAGAGTGTTCGGGAAGGCCCAGCTCAGGTTCCACCTGGAAAGGATGATTTTCCAGATATCTTGGCTAAAAGAGCATTGATTGAGAATATGGCAAGCAGTCTCTTCTTCCCTGCAACAAAGAGAACACCTATTAGAAAAAATAATGCCTCTTTTATGAAGATTATCCATGGTTAATATCTTATTTTGGATGAAAATCCAAAAGAAGATGTTGACTTTGGGAACTAATTTCTTATTCCAAACTTTAGCCTAGATGGGAATATCTTCCATCGGGACATTGTGAATAGCCATAGCAGAGGAAACAGAGTATTTCTCATCCAGAGTTTCCCCCATATCAGTATGTCATCTTTGTTGTCTCTAGGGATTTTAGTAGAGAGAGCAATCTGAAGCTTGAGATCCAGACACTGCTGGCTAAAGTCAATCTAGTCCCCATTTCTCTAGTAATCTCTTACCATTTCACCATACCTGCATTTGAAACTGTCTTTCCAATCTTTGAGGATAGG
This sequence comes from Cryptomeria japonica, assembly GCF_030272615.1. Taxonomy (NCBI): domain Eukaryota; kingdom Viridiplantae; phylum Streptophyta; class Pinopsida; order Cupressales; family Cupressaceae; genus Cryptomeria; species Cryptomeria japonica. Next base: position 346,459,582 of record NC_081415.1, on the reverse strand, counting down.
AATTTCCTCCAGAGGTTTATCTAGGATCCATCTATCTTCCCAAAATCTTATTTTCCTCCCATCCCCAAGGTTCCAGGTTCTGCCAGCAGCAGCCCAACCTTTAGCAGATTGCACGACATTCCAAATGGCAAATCCATCAACAAAGAAAGAGTTGTCAAAGAATTCTTCCTCAGAAGGTTGCATATTGAGATATTTGTTTTTCCAAATAGAGTTCCATTCTCTTTCCTCCCCTTTGAATCTCCATATTTGCTTGGCTAATAAAGCTTTATTCATAAAACCAATGTTCCTTAAGCCCAACCCACCTAAGGCCTTAGGGGAACAAATGTTATTCCAGACAATAAGGGGGATTCTGTTTTTAACTTCCACACCCGACCAAAGGAACTTTTTTTGGATTCTTTCAATAGCTTCTGCAAACTTTGAGGGGATTTTGAACAAGCTAAGAGCATACATAGGAAGATTTTGGAGAGTGGCTTTGAGCAGAGTGACTTTACCAGCTTGACTAAGGACAACCCCTTTCCAGCCAGCGAGTTTCAAGTTAAGTCTGTCTATTAACTTATTCTAGAAGGAATCCTCAGGCTTGAGACATAGAGGAAGCCCCAAATAGGTAGAAGGAAACTTAGATATGTTGCAACCAAGAATCCTACCAATCCTTAATTGCCTTTGGGCCAAGGTGTTGATGAAAAACAGAGAGCTTTTATCCCAGTTGACTTTTTGACCAGAGGCAGATTCATAGGTATTCAGAATAATCTTCATATTTTTGGCTTCCAAGATGGTGGCTTCCCCCATGGTGATAGAGTCATCAACGAATTGTTCATGGGAGCAGACTGTATTGGATGAAGAAGGTTTCAGACCCTTCAGATTGCCTTCTTCCACATTTTTAAGGATGAATCTACCCAGGCATTCAACAAGAATGGTGAACAGGATAGGGGAGATGGGATCTCCCTGTCTGAGACCTCTGGAGCTTTTGAAGAAACTAGACGGGGAGCCATTAACAATAACAGCAGAGGAGGAAGTTTCCATGAGTTGAGAATAGAGCTGGATAACTTTGTCACCAAAACCAAACGATTTCATGATCCTAAGGAGAAACTGCCAGTTCACTCTATCAAAAGCTTTAGCCATGTTTAACTTAAGGAAGAATCCCTGGTTATTCGCCACTTTCAGGGAGTGGATATTTTCATGAACAGAGATAATAGAGTCCAAAATATGTCTTCCGGGGACAAAGCCATTTTGTTGGACAGAAATAATCCTTGGGAGAACATCCAGCAACCTGGAAGTCAAAACCTTGGAAAGGATCTTGTAGACAGAGTTACACAAACTGATGGGTCTAAACTTGTTAAGAGAATCAGCTCCGGGGTTATTTGGGATTAGGACAATGAAGGTGGCGTTCAGTTCCTTAAGAAGTCTTCTGGAGCCAAAGAATTCCTTAACACCATTGCATATGTCAACCTCCACAATGTGCCACAATGGCATTTTTGTTTTGCAAATAATATTCCAATATTTATTTTTATTATCCTATGAAAATTAAAAAAGAGATATTTTGTTAAAAGGATAAAGGAATATTATGTTCTTAAATGCATATTAAAAATCATAATATGTGTAGATCATTTTCTTATAAATACTTTTACCCTTTGAATCATTAAATTTATTATATGTTAGGGTAAGTATTATTAAGAGATTAAAGTAGAAATACTATAATTACAAAGAAACATTTTATTAAAAGAGAAAATGCATTTGTGTTTCTTTTATACAAATGATAATGACAGATAGTATTTTTGTATTTTGGGTGTTATGAGGCCATCTTTTCATATGATATTTACCCTAAGCCAATATATTGAAAATGTTTACTCTAGGGTAAGATCATTTTTCCAAAAGAAATGATATATTTACATCATATAATAATGGTTGGATTGGTTTTTTGCAAGTATATATCCCATATGATAAAGTACTCCCGAGAGAATTGGAGTTGCCCTACAAATGTGAAAATATATTCTCATCACATGGTTGGAATATTTGTTCACAGATATCATTTTTAAGGGAAGTATTTTCTTTTATATTTGATATAAAAATCGTTTACCTTATATAAAAAACTATTATTAGGGTAAATTATTATCTTATATCAATGGATGTTATATTTGCAAATTATTTTCTTAAAGGATTGAAATACTTTGATTTAAATGAGTTATTTTAAACAAGTATTTATATAAGGAAATAAAGATTATTGATTCTTTAAATTAAAACCTAATTGAAGGTGAGATATATTTAATGTTCAAATCAAGGGATTTGATTGGTCTATCTTGTGTGCAGGATATATGAGGAAGATGATGAATATCTATCAAGGAATTGTATCAAGGCGGAGAATAAAAAAGCACATTATTAAAGCATCATTTAGTATTTTTAGGGTTCTCATTTGTAATTATTTATTAAACCAAAGGGTGTGTCCTTTGGAAGGAAATTGTTTGTAACTCCCTTCTGTGTATGAAAAGGTCCGTCCTTTCATATATGCCTTTTGATTTAAATACTTATAGGGAGTCATTCTTATATGTAAAAAAGGGAGGGGAAAGTCATAAGAACAAGAGACTATTGTAAGGATTGAATATCATTTTGTATTAGAGAAGTCTATAGGAAGAAGAAGTATCATTTTGTGCCAGCAATTTGTAATGGAGTATCTGCAATTGCAGCTTATGTATGCAATTATTTTCTGAAGATTAATATACAAGGTTCGTTGTTTCTTTTTCCAAATATTGTGTACACTTTTGTGTTGATGATTATCTTTGTCATCTTGATAAATTTGTTCATAGATTTGCTATGATGTGAATCACATGTCGTTGCATTAAGTGAAAGATTGAGTTCTTATTGTTTGTGTAATGCATACTGAACCTTCATAATTGATGAGAAATTGTCTCTTGAGTTGATAAGATATTTTGTCCACAAAGTGTCATATATATCCCTGGATAGAGGCACTAGTATGTTATTGATCTTTTAAGATTTTGATCTGTATGCATTCAAGGTCCTTGATAGAGAAACATTCTTCCCAAATCCTATATGAATTGATCTATGCAGATTTCATTCAAGTCATGAAAGCAATCTCATTTTCAATATACATTCACAATCATTTCTTTTCAAAGCATTCGTTTAAAGCACATAATAAAGCATAGTTACAGAACAATAATCTGTCAGTTGTGTAAACTTGCTAAAAGGTTTAAATCCATTATAAATAACCTCTTTTTGTGCTTGAGAGGAAGAGGTATACCCACCTAGGTTTAGTGGAGCCTAAAGTGCAGAGGGATTTGGTCTTTTGACCATCCCTGTTCGTTGGCCAAGGTCGATTGGACTACTTGAGGATTTGGCAAGTCTTTGAGTTTTCCAATATGTGGTTTTGGGAACCAACAAATTGGCGACTCTGCTGGGGAGTTGTCATACATAATTTGACATTCGCCTAGACACTCTGGTGTTTTTTCATTGCAGATTTTATAAGTTTTTTTTTCCCCATCTGAGTCACACAACAGATTGACGACTCTACTAAGGAATTGTTCAAAGGAAGTTTTTAGAATCTCTGGTAATTTTTTTTAGAATCTACTGGACGGAGGATCCCAGAAGATCAGTTAAGTTGGTAATATTTTCCTCTTAGGAGGTGGTGACTCTACCTAACAAGGTTTTATTCAATTGGTGATTCTACTAGGGGAAGAGACCCAGAGGGAGATGGACATTTTCCTTTTTGAAAATGTTTCAAAGGAAGCCTTTTATTCCAGATGGTATCTGTAGACACCCAAAATTGTCCAGTCTAATTAAATAAATATTTTATTTATTTATTTAATTATCTAAGCTTAATTCTTCTATTAATTAAATAAATCTTTATTTATTTAATTAATTCATTTATCCTCTTCTAGCCTTATTTCTCATTTAAATAAATACATTTATTTATTTAAATTATCCTTTTTCTAAATTAAATAAATATCTTATTTATTTAATTATCCCACTTCTTCCATTAATTAATTAAATAAATTTTTATTTATTTAATTAATTCATTAACTTTTTCTACCCATGACACATGTCATTCATCTCTTAATTCATACATTACCTACCCCTTTCATTATTTTATTATTTCTTTTACCTACCCTCTAATCATAGCCGACCTCCTTTTACACCTCTCAATCTTATCCCTCCATTTCATATAGTGTCGTCTATATAAGGAGATGTTTCCTTCATTATCAAACCCTAATGAATCATCTTAAGGACTTGACTACACTACGATCCTACTCGCAACCACATTCCGTTCTTTGTTGAGCTCTTGTGCACATAAAATCTGAGAGAAAATATATCAAGCAAGATCAATGGAGATAGGAAGAATGGAGATTCAAACCCTATTGGACATGTGATGGTATAATCTTTGTGATTTCATTTGATTTGCATTGTCTTAGGTAATCTTCATATGTTATGGTGGATCTTTGTTGTTGTTAGGCTAGGGTTTTGTGGTTGAATTCATTTAGCCTTTCAATATCGTTATTATTGTTATCCATTTTCACCATATGCATTTTGGCACGCTCGGTGGGACTCTTGTCCCTTTTTGCATTTAACATCCTTGTTGCAGATTTTGTATTTTGAAGTTGCAGATCTGACGTTTTCGACAACATTTTGATATTCTCGCGTCTGCGTACTTTCGGATCGCGTTTTTGATTTTCTGGCGCGTCTGTGACATCTGGAATCGCGTTTGTGTTATCGGCAATATTTTATTTTTGCAGGTTCCGGAAATCACGTTTGCGTTCCTCAATCGCGTCTGCGGTGTTTTTATCCGCGTCTGTGTCCAGAGGTCGCGTCTGAGTTTTGAAGCCGCGTCTGTGTCTCACAGAACCGCGTCTGCGTCATGAAGTCACATCTGTGTTGAGGGTAATCACGTCTGTGTGCACCGATTTCAAATTTTGAGTTATTGATTTAGTCTTGGGTTTTTGCATTTAGGGTTTCAGATCTGGTTTATTTCGAGCTAAGATTTTCAGATCTAACGAAATTGGTGCAGCTTGTCTTGAAAGTAAAATCGTTTAGTTGAAGGCCCCTATTTTCATAGTCTTTTGGATCTAAAATTTACCTAACTTGTGTGCTTGCAGGAAGGGGTGATTATTTCAAACAATCCAAACTACTAACAACTCTTTGTTGCAGGTCCTTAGTAAGGGTTTTTGGATTTTTATTGTGTGCCTTGTTTTCATAGACTAGCAAACACTTCAATTGGTGCACTAAAATTGAATCATTGTCTTTTGTGTCTTGAGCAATAGGCTCTTTTTGTTTAATCTTTATAGGGGCTGTCTTCCCGTGTGGTCATTAAGACTACTAGTGAGAAGAGAACGACCCAAGTGGTAGCGAGGAAAACCCACCTCTTCCGAACCACTATAAATAGCTATATTCATGGTGAAAACTATGAATAACGTGTGCTGATTAGTTCATACCAACACTATGTCTCCCCATAAACCCGTTTGATCAAATTTATTTGATCAGTTGTAGGGCGTAACCCCTACCCACTGGGAGCCTTCTGTATTTACAGAGATGAAAGTGCTGCATGTATGGCCACATGACTGGATGCCCTTACTAGCACCTTTTTGTTTTAGAGGCCCAAATCCTTCTAGTTGTTGGGGCAGGAGGTCGGACCTCTAGTAGCGGCCCACACACATACGGTTCTTAATAGAGATACAAAGTTCGCCACGGGGAGTTTTTGTGGGGACTGATGCTTGGCTGACCCGAGAAGTGAGTGCCAAGGGTGGAGCCAGTGAGGTCAAGCATCTAAGTATCCGCTCTAAATAGCATAGCCTCGGGGGTAAAACCCCATGTGGGATCAACAACTATTGTCTTGGCCAGCCATAAGAATTGTGCTTGACTTATTTTAAACATTCAAAACATTCAAGACCAAACAACAAAAGATTGTGTCTTTTGTGTCTTCAAGTGTATGTAGAACAATTTTACATCAAACAACACACTTTTCTTGGAGTCATTTTGAGTCTAGACACTTGCAAACATTGGGTCTTCATCAACACTGTGTCCTCTTGTCACGAAAAATAGTCAAATAGTCAGATTTGGTCACAACAAATCAACTTCACAGATTGGAAAAATTTGCACAAATTTTGCAGAAACGCGTCTGTGTCTGACATAATAGCGTCTGTGTTGTATAACCGCGTCTGTGAAGGGCAGAAACGCGTCTGTGTTTCCAGAATCAACAGTACATTTTACAAAAATATCAGAAGCACGTCTGTGTTAAACAGAACCACGTCTGTGTCAGGAAATCGCGTCTGTGTTCAGAATTGAAGAACTGTTACAGTCCAGCAAACAAACATAGTCAGTTTTAGAATTCTTGAGCTTTCTAGGTCATTTCTCCAGGGTTCATCTAGCATTCAACCTGTATTTGGGTCTCACACAGTCCATCATTGCTTCACACCTCACATTACATTCACATTTGTCTAAACTTGAGTCAAAGGGTCACTTGCTTGTCCTCATCATACTTTGTCAACACACTACATATAACAACACTTTGCTAAGTGGTCCCTCATCAAGGTCTATCACCTTTGGGTCTCATTTGGTCTTACTTAGAGTCAAGGTCAACTTACCTCATCAAGAGAAACTATCCTCTCTTTGGAAGTCACACCTACTCTACTACATACATACTTGGTCTTACACTTTGGACATTGCAAGTAAACCTCAGATTCATTTACATTCCATCCAACTCTTGGTCTTTCATACTTTTTCCATTTTTCATCTAGTCTCACACATCTCGGTCAATACCTAGTTCATGGTTGAAACCTGTCTTCAAAAATCTAGGAGAGAAACTAAAGAAGCTCAAGAGTCCACAAACATGAGTTCTTATGAATATGACAATGATATCTTTTTCAATTATGATCATACTACATTACCTGACATGGATGCCTATAGAAACATTCCAAATGTTGAGAACATGGACACTACAAACAACAATGCTACACATAATGACAATATGGACAACTTTTCCGTACATTCAGCAGATGTGGAAGAATCCATTATGAATCCCCATTTCAATCGATTGGTTGAGGAAATAATGAGGAGGGATAGACAATACTTCTTACAAATGATGGCACAAAGTGGAGCCAAGATACCTCATGATTTTCACATGTCTCAAATAATGGAACATAGGCCTTTGCAACAAACTCACTCCAACATGGATCAAAGAAGGCCTAATAGTGGAGGCAATAAAGGACCACATATGGTGCCTGAATCACCATCATCTTTGTTTCAAAAACCAGAGGTCCCACATACACATGGTCAAGCATATGATACTCACCTTCGCAGACCATTATGGAAGTCTTATGCAGAGAAATATGCTCAATCACATATCAATGCTAAGGATCAACCACCAAAGCAATTGGATATTCAAAGGCATGCTCAAAATTTGGACACAAGGAAACCCCGTGTCAAATTTGGGGGCAACACATTAGAACATGACATGCCTGTAGAGTATGGTATACATGCACAAAATAGATATTGTGTTCCTCAACATGAATCTATACCAAGTGGTCCATATATGCAGCATCACTATAGACCTCCTCCATATGAACATGTGTATGATCAATATCATCCATATATGCAACATGCTCCTCCTCCAATTGGTGCCTCAAACATGGGGTATGGTCCAAGAAGTCGATCTCCACCTAAGAGCAATTTAGAGCAACAAATCAGGGACTTACAAAAGAAAATGGAGGACATAAATACACCAAAGCCAACATACACAATGAGAGACATATGTCCTTATCCATTTGACAAGAGCATTCCAATGCCTCCTTTTCCTACACACTTTGTGACGCCTAAATTTGATAAGTATAGAGGAAAAGGGGATCCTAAGGCACACATAAGATAGTTTTTCACAGCTTGCATTGAGGTAGCAGCAAAAGAGACATATTTGATGAGATTATTCCCACAAAGCCTAGGTGATCAAGCTATGGAATGGTTCTCCCAACTCCCACCTGGTATTAAGTCATTGGGTGATCTAGCAGAGGCATTTATTCAACATTTCTCCTACAATATAGAGACAAACATATCAGTCACTACTTTGTGCAACACCAAGCAAAAAGAGGGAGAATCTTTTGCATCATTTTTACAAAGATGGAGAAATCTAGCCAGCAGATGCTCTTGTGAAATTCCACAAAAACAAATGGTAGAAATGTTCACACAAAATGTTAACAAAGACACTGGCTATGATCTAAGGAAATCTTGTTTGTCCACCTTCAAGGATGTCATTGAAAAAGGCTTAGCAACAGAGAAGGTCCTAATTGAACAGGGACTCATTAAGATATTCAAGGAAAACAAAGATGACTTTAAGGGAAAAGACAAGCCAAGATTTTGGAATAAAAACAAGAACACAGTCAATGATGGTGTTGTTGACGCCAATACAGTGCGACCCAAATTCATTTTTTTTGGATCAGGTTCTACAAACAATCAAGTGAATACTCAAATAACTTCCAGATCACGGAGGAAGTACACTCCATTGGGAGAACCACTTGAGTCAGTCTTCAAGAAGCTAGTGGCAAACAAGGTAATCACAGTTCCAGATTTTCCTCCATATGAACCAAAGGTTAAACCAAATTGGTGGAATGATGATGAGTATTGTGAATTTCATAAGAGCAAGGGTCATAAGACAGGAAATTGTCATTGACTGAAGAACATCATACAAGATCTCATTGATAGAGGTGGCATTGAGATTGAGGGACACTCATCCAATCAAGAACATGAGATGTTTAAGGAACCATTCCCAAAACATGACAAGGGAAAAGCTAAAGCCACAGAGGACCAAACCAATTATACCAGAGCAACCTATAACTATGATTCAACTATTAATCACATTTCGATGGACAATCACGTCTCTACCATTATCATCAAGGACAAAAACCCTGAAAATTCTACCCAAAGACCCAAGATTGTCCTAAAAGGTGTTGGATCTTCTTCCGAACATACCTCTGAATGTAATGTCACAACTCACCGAGGTAAATTCACTTTGCAAGGTGCTCCAGCTAAAAACATCGCTTCCTCATCAACCAAACCTGAGTATGACCTTGTAGAACAATTAGGGAAGACACCCACGCTCATCTCCATCCTAGAGCTATTACGCATATCCCCTGCATATAAAGCTATTCTTGACAAAACCTTGAGAGACACTGTCGTTCCTACTGATCTGAACGTGGACCAGTTTCAAGCCATGGTGGGATACCTTTCCATTCCACACTCTCTTACATTCACAGAAGCCGATGATGTCTCTATAAGTCAGCCACATAATGCACCACTACATATTGAGGCCTTCATACACAAACATCGAATAAAACGAGTCCTAATAGATGGAGGAGCTGGTCTAAACATTTGTACATTGAGCACAATTAAACAATTGGGATATTCTGATAAAGTTGTGAATTCTACAAATCAAATCACCATCAAGGCATATGATGATGAAGAGCGTTCATCCAAAGGCACAGTCACCTTACCTCTCAGAGTTGGGCCAGTTACAAAGGATGTGGTTTGTTAAGTACTTGATCTCGATCTCACATATAATATATTGCTAGGACGTCCTTGGATTCATGAAATGAGGGCAATCCCATCTACATATCACCAATGCATTAAGTTTCCTCACAATGGAGTAGAGGTAACAGTTAACGGTGATCCTAATCCATTCATATACTGCAATAATCTAAGATCAAAAACTGAGACCATCATTCCCAGTAATCGTGAAGTTGTTCCTTCGTCGGCATACATTGATCCTGAGTCATTAAAACCTTCGACATCAAAACAAGGTGAGATTAAAGGCAAGTTTCAGGACAAGGGCATGGGGGAATACACTTTAAATCAGACCATGTACTTACAACAAGTCATGAGTTCCCCAAAAGAATATGGAAGACCGCATCCTCACAAGCAAGTATCCATCATGGTACTCAAATGGGACCCTACTACCTTTTAAAGATGGGGCGAACTGGAAGAGGAAGACTTATACAAAATGCTTTACAAAGAAATTGAAGATGACACACAAGATCACATTAGTCTACCATGTGAGAAATATGGCAAAGGCTTCAAGATTCTAAAAAAATTCGGGTATGATGGAAAAAGCCCTCTGGGGTTACGCAAAGAAGGCATCATTGAACCTTTACAACCTGAATTGACTTTCAAAAAGGAACGCTCGAAAGGACTTGGTTTCTTGACTTCCAAGGTCCACACTCAAAGGACATAAGAAGCCTTACAAATCAAAGCTGCCAAAATTCAACAAGAGGATCGCTATTCCACACACTCTAACGAATGGGAATGGGGTTCAAACAAGTCTTCCAGTGACTACGAGCTCACCGAGATATTCAGAGAACCAGATGAACCCACAAAAGAAGAGGAATTTTATAAAAGATTCAAAGTTGGTCAAGAAACAACCCATGAGGATTCCACACGGTCCTTGTCTCAAGGTCCTAGGTTGAAATCACATAGGATGAGAACACCTGTCCCAGAATGCGCTACTAGTGATGATAATTTGGATTCGTTCGCGATAGAGACTAATGAGGAGAGTGCCATCGATGACCTCGATAATTACCTTGACATACCCGAATATAACTGCATCTTCACTCTTAGCCCCGCTAACTTCGAAGACATTAACGACCTTCCCCTTGTTCACCACCAACTCATTGACTGGGATCATGAAGGACCTGCACAGTTTGACACATTCCAAAATGATGAAGCTTTTATTGACTATCTTGGCATACGAGATGATCTTCCCCCTGGGGACCATAAAGCGGGATACACTATAGAACTCAATAGCGTGGCATATTTTGGTGAGGGTGTCGAACCTTCCAGTCGCAAAAATGTGAAAATAAGAACAAACCAAGGGTCTTATGGTGAAAACCACACTGTGGCGATGTCTGACCCCAAAAAAGTAAAAAGAAAGGACGTATCTGAGGGCGAAAACCTCTCCGAGGCACCCGAAGATGGAAGGCTCGACATTCTCCCAGCATCGTATGAGGAAAAGTCATCCATGTTGGTAGAGGAGACTATTAGAACAAACATTGGTACAGAAGAGGTTCCACACAACATATTCCTGGCTCAATCGTTGATAGAGTCAGAAAGGTCAAAATTCATAAGTTTCTTCAAAGAACAACAAATCAACTTTGCATGGTCATATGCTGATATGCCTGGATTAGATCCGGATTTGGTAATGCATCATTTGACAGTTAAACCAGGGGCAAAACCAGTGAAACAAAAATTAAGAAAGATGCATCCACAGGTGGCATTACTAGTCAAAGCAGAACTTGAGAAATTAATGGATGTCGGATTCATACGCCCAATTGATTATCCTGAATGGATCTCCAACTTAGTGCCTGTCAGTAAACTAGATCGCAACATCAGAATTTGTACAGATTTCAGAGACATCAACAAAGCTTGTCCAAAGGATGACTTCCCATTACCAAATATTGACTTGATTGTTGATCTCACAACAGGTCATGAAATGTTATTGTTGATGGATGGATTCTCTGGTTATAATCAAATAAGGATCGCGCCCAAGGATCAACACAAAACATCATTCACTTGTCCTTGGGGAACTTCCTACTAGAATGTCATGCCCTTCGGGCTAAAGAATGCAGGTGCTACATATCAAAGAGCCATGACTACTATCTTTCATGATCTCATGCACGTAACCGTGGAAGATTATGTCGACGACCTCTTGGGCAGATCAATAGACAGAAATACACATTTGGACATACTTTCAATCGTCTTTGATCAGTTGGAAAAATACAAAGTAAGATTAAACCCCAAGAAATGTGTCTTTGGAGTAACCTCCGGGAAGCTCCTAGGATTCATTGTATCCAAAAGAGGAATCAAAGTTGATCCAGCAAAAGTCAAAGCCATCTTGGAGATGCAACCACCAAGAAATATCAATCAACTTTGATCTTTACAAGGCAGAATCCAGTCCATACGAAGATTCATAGTGCAACTTGCAGATAAGTGTAATCTTTTTCAACACTTGCTACATAAAAACATCAAATTCAAATGGGATGATAACTGTCAACAGGCTTTCCAAACACTCAAAGATTATCTTTTGAATCCACCAGTTTTGATGCCACCAATTCCAGATCAGCCTCTGTTACTATACATATCATCTACTCCAACAGCACTGGGGGCACTCTTAGCACAACAAATTGTTGAGGGCAAAGAAAAAGCAGTATACTATATCAGTCGCACATTGGTGGGATATGAGCTAAACTACACACCAATTGAGCGTGCATGTCTCACCGTGGTCTTTGCTTCCCAGAAATTACGATATTACATGCTCACTCATAAGACTAAGCTGGTTGCAAGAATCGATCCGTTGAAATACCTTCTCAATAAAGCGACACTTACTGGGCGACTAGCCAAATGGGTAATGATCCTGAGTGAATTTGACATCGAGTATGTGGACAGAAAAGCAATAAAAGGACAAGCCATCATAGATCAATTAGCAGATGCTCCCATGATAGATGATGTTCCTCTAAGTTCAGAATTTCCAGATGAATCCATTTTAACAATGTCACATGCAAAGCCATGGCAACTGTACTTCGATGACTCATACACACAGCATGGGGCAGGAGCTGGCATCCTCTTTATAACTCCTCAAGGGGATTCTATACCAAAATCATACCGCTTATCATTTCCTTGCACTAACAATATAGCGGAATATGAGGCATTAACAACTGGATTACGGATTGCAGTTCAGTGGAAGATCTAGGAACTTCGTGTTTTTGGGGACTCTCAACTTGTAATCTGTCAAGCAACTGATGATTAGCAAACAAAAGATGAAAAATTACTACCTTACAAACAAATGGTGGATGACCTGAAACAACACTTCACAAAGATAGATTTTGAGCAGATACCAAGAGAGCAGAATCGAGCCGCAAATGCCATGGCCACAATTGCTTCACTGATCGATCTACCTGTAAATGAGACCCGCTATGAGTTCTTGGTGGATAACCTTTTGGTTCCTTCATATGAAATCATTCCTACTAAGATGATATGTGTTGTTAGTCCCGAGTCCCAGTTATATGGTTCCATTTTCACATACCTTCGTGACAATACCCTACCTCCTGATCTATCAAATAACCAATGTCGCACTTTCATTCACCAATCTTCTCGATACGTCATTTTAGCTGATATCATGTACCGGCAAGGTCTAGATGGCACTCTTCTTAGATGTTTAGAAAGAGACGAAGCTCAGATTGTGTTACGTGAAGTGCATGAAGGGATATGTGGTCCACATGCTAGTGGTCCTACCTTAGCCAAAAAACTCATCAGGACTGGATATTATTGGCCCAATATGGAAAAAGACTCATATCAGTTTATCAAGAAATGTAAGCAATGTCAAATTCATGGAGACCTCATACATGCACCAGCACAAGAACTTCAACCAATTGCGTCTCCTTGGCCCTTTTGTCAGTGGGGACTCGATCTCATAGGCAAGATTCACCCTCCCTCTTCTAATGGTCATAAATTCATTATCATTGCCACAGAGTATTTCACAAAATGGATTGAAGTTGTACCTCTCACACAAGTCACCAGAAAATAGATTGCTATGTTCATCCTCAACTATATCATTTGTCGATACGGTATTCCTGTTTCCATTATCACTGATAACGGACATCCCTTCAAAAATCAGGATGTTCGTGAACTCTGTGACCGCTTCCATATTTCTCATCATTTCTCCACGCCATATTATCCCCAAGGTAATGGTCAAGCTGAGGCGTCTAATAAAACAATCCTTAAAATCCTAAAAAAGACAGTTGACAATGCTGGCCGTAATTGGCATATCCAACTTAATCTTTCACTTTGGGCCTACTGCACAAGTGTCCGCACACCTACAGGAGCTACACCCTATTCACTTGTCTACGGCACTGAAGCCATCTTGCCTATTGAGGTTGAGCTACCCTCTTTACGAGTCTCTTTGCAAAACATTATCAGTGATGAAGACTATAGGGTCTCTCGCTTACAAGAACTGGAACTACTAGATGAACGAAGACAAACTGCTTTTAATCATCTCAAGGCTTATCAACAACGAATGAGTCGCAACTACAATCACAAGGTCAAGCCTCGCACATTTGAGGTAGGTGATTTGGTTCTCAGAGAAAACCCCAAAAATCAGCAAGATAGAGAGAAGAAAGGCAAGTTCGAACCAAACTGGCTTGGTCCTTACATCATTACAGCAGCATATGGATTTGGTGCATATCAGCTCTCAACTACAGAAGGCGAACCTTTGGAGGATCCTATCAATAGCATGCACCTTCGCAGGTTCTACACATAGCTCTTCAGAGTATCCTAATTTCAAAAATACAAAAAAATCAAAAATTTCAAAAATACAAAAAAATCAAAAATTTCAAAAATACAAAAAAATCAAAAATTTCAAAAATACAAAAAAATCAAAAATTTCAAAAATACAAAAAAAACAAAAATTTCAAAAATACAAAAAAATCAAAAAATTCAAAAATACAAAAAAAATTATAAAACAAAAAAAATCGTTACTTGGTGAAAACCTGGCAAACAGGCGCCTTGTGACACAAAAAACATTGAAAAATCGAAAAAAGTAAAGAGAAATAATTTCATCCAATGGTGAAAACCACTTCGGTGGTGCCTTGGGCAAGTACCATGGTGAAAACTGGGTCACCAACGCCATGTGTAGAGACATTGCTCCTCCCTCCTTCAGGATTCTCTTTCATCACTTCACTTTGCACACACTCACAACCAATTCATCTATAATAAACTTACACATTCCCATCATGGCTTGTTATTGATCTACCCAAGATTGATTAGCCATTCATAATAAACCTTCCTTTTCACTCCTTTCCATTCATAATAAATCAGATCCTATCTGTGGCTAAGGCAAATCCTACGTCTAGTGATGGGTGTGGAACTGAGAACATCACATGTTTCGAAGAGTACAGTTTCTTCCAGCTTCCTTCAGTCTATCTGTGCACAATCCGCAATAAAGCAACATTTGCATCACAGATCCGCAATAAAGTTTCATCTTCTCCACAATAAAGTATCAGTTTCATGGATTCAGTCAGTTTCAGATGAGACAACAGCAACAATGGGCTTTCAATAAATCAAATCTTTCAACAGACTCAGACAACATTATGGTTCAGTGCTATCTATCCTTTTTGTGAAAGTAAACATTGTGACCACAATCAAATAAGACTTATACAAGTGACAAGAGACACTAAACTTGAGGACTACATTGGATGTTGGTGTCGAGTCTTGGTTTTCTTTTGATTTTATCTTTTGGTGACATGTCTTTTAGCTTTTCTGGGATGTCTTTGACTAGAGATTCTATCTCCAGGATGTCTTTGACTAGAAAGGCGAGGATGGGGTATCGTCATCTATTTTTATTTGCTGTCTGTGGATTGTCTCTTAGTAATGCTATGACTTGTCCAAGGATATGAGGACACTGTGAGTCTAGTATGAACTGGGGCATTCCTTGTTTGTGACTGTCTTATCTCCATACAAACAGGTACAATGACTTTCTGGGTCGAACATATGCCTTGATTGTCATAACCTACTTATTATAATAAAGCTCAATGATGATAACGCACAAGAAGCTCTTTCACTTTCATATCTTCTGTCTTCCATCCCCCTTTCTTGATTGACTTCCATCGTTCTTCTCAAGTCCGTGTAGCCTGCTATCACATGACTGAGTATAATGACACACCAAAAACATTTGCATTTCATGTAGTTTCACCTGCATTATCACATGTTAGCATTTCATACATACATATAGATATCACAATTGCATCACATCCTGCACACAACACCTGCTAGCACAATTTACATCTGCATTATCATATTCATTTGCATACACATATAAAACAAAAATAAATAAAAAATATTGCATTTCATCATGTACATATTTGCATCCATATCATAAGCATCACATAAAAACATCTCATCACATAGAAACATACGTCATGAAACATCTCATCACATAGGTACACATGCATATAGCTGCCGCAAAGATGAATCATCTCATATATATATATATAAAGTGTCATGATACAATGATGTCAAAAAATCATATGGCTACAATCACCCGAAGGTGTCTACATCATCATACAAAAATGGTACAATACTAATACATAGGGAGCCCTCAGAGCCGCCTGGCCCTGACGGAATCTGAGCCCCCGAAGGACCCACCCCAGGATCATCCCTCCTGTCCCCTCTATCTGGTGGCGGTGGAGGAGCCATAACCCCACCACTAGATGCCTATCTCCTCCGACTCCCTCCCGTAGCTGTCGCTGTTCGCGATGGTCTATGGAAGCTCCTCGCCCACTAATCAGCTGGCACTGCACCATAATAGAGATCCCGCCAGTAACCGATCTCCTCCCTTGCCCGTAGGACATAGGCATATCCAGCCCCTGTATTCTCTACCGCCTACCTCCCAGCCCTCAGTGCTGTCTCAGCCTCTGTGTAGCGCTGAATGGCCTGATCCTGCTCCCACTCAGTATCTCTGAGCCGCCTCCTGAGCCTATCCCTCTCTCTCTCCAACTCTTGGATCTCATCTGCCTGTCCCTGGCAGATCTCCCTCAGCTCCGTCAGCTCATCCTCCTCTGCCTCAGCCCCCTGTGGCTATGCCTGTGGCTCCCCCTGTACGGGTGCCTGCCCCTGTGCCTATGCCTGTACTAGTGCCTGTACTGGTACCTGTCCCTATATCTATCCCTGTACCTGTCCCTGTACCTGCACCTATCTGGGACCCTATGCTGCTGGCACCTGTAGCGGTAATCCACCACGACCTCTCACCACCCGAGCCTACCTGTCCTCTCCACCCTCCCTCCGCGGTGCCACCCTCCTCTCTCCAACTGCCCCCCTCCTCCTCTGTCGGCCTCTACCCCCATCATCTCCATCATCATCCCCATCCCCACCACCATCTCCATCTAGTAGCTCTCCGGGATCCATCAGGCGTGGGAATGGATGCTCGGCCCAGTATGCTATGTACTTGGCATCCATGCCGACATCCTCAATATCTGGCCACATGTCCCAAGGTAGGGGCATCATCTCTACTAGCTGCGTAATAGCCTGATCATATGATAGCAATGGCCCAAACTGCGCCTGATCTCTGACAGTCCGTGCATACATGCCTGAACCCCGTGGCATCCGCTGGATCCTGCTGAACTGCCTGCCCACCCTGTCCACTAACTACCTCTCCAGCACATATCAGGTACCTACTCCGGAAGGTGTAGGGAAGCTCTACAACATCGTCCTCCCACTGCTCACATCCAAGGTATGGCCTCCATATGACCATACCAATGTCATCAATCACCCACCGCCAGTGCTCTAGCCTACCAATCCATGGCTGTGAGGTGATCATGTCGTACAAATGCATGAAACTGTGTCCGTGACCTTTGCCTCTGAAATGTATTGGTCTCATCACTGGCAGATGCTCATAGGCCCACACCTGTAACAATGTGACCCCGCAGCCCAATCCCACTGACCCGTGGTACACAAACTGATGCAGCTCATAATATAGGTGTGCCAGCACACACGGTCCCCAGGCATATCTGGTGTGTTGTGTCACCAATGTCTCCGATCTCCTCCCCAGCCCATAGCCAAGCCCCATGTCTCTCTATCAGGACACAAGAACCCACTGATCGCTCCTCCTATCACTGCTGGTAGCGCCAATCCTGTAGCAGTCATGGTGTCCCAAGCCACATGTCCTGCCCTCATCTCCAGTCCTGGGTCCTGGAATACTCATCTCAGGGCCTCCCTATCTCCATCTCGATCATATGGGATTAGCTCCCCGTCGATTGGTATCCTCAGGATCCTGTATACATCCTCGAGGGTGACTGTTATCTCCCCCATCGACAAATGAAACGTACATGTCTCGGAGTGCCACCTCTCCACCAGTGCAGTCAGCAGTCCCATGTTCGCCCGAAACTCAGGCACATACAGAATATGTATCAGACCCATAGCCTCAATCGTAGCCCGGTCCTCAAATGGCAGCTCAGGTCGCAACCTCTGAGTCGATGGGAATCTCTCCCGTGACTCCAACATAGGCAAATACTCCTACAGTCAAGCAAATCAATCATGTCAGTCATAGTGGCATTCACTGTTCATCACAAAATGCTACTTTTTATCTAAGTCCATATGGTACTCTATCCTAGTGACACTCACTGTTCATCACAAAGTGTTGCTTCTATCCTAGTGACACTCACTGTTCATCACAAAGTGTTGCTTCTATCCTAGTGGTACTCCTTGTTCATCACAAAGTACTACGTGTTTGGCACTCCCCGTTCATCACAAAGTGTTGCTCACATTTGCACTCACTGTTCATCACAAAGTGTTGCTCATATTTTAGTACTCACTGTTCATCACAAAGTACTATATCTTGGTATTCACTGTTCATCACAAAGTTCTTTGATCTATCTTATCCTAGGGCCTATGCTTGAGTGAATCCTCTTGAGTAGTTTCTTAATTGGCAACGTATGTTCTATCACAGAATTGTCAATCCTAACCCTATTTGCTATCCTAGTTTTCCTTAGAGGACCTGCTTGAGTGTATCCTCTCAGCAGCTTATCCAATCGACAGCGTATGTTCATCACAGAACTGTCGATTTGACCTAGAAGACACAAATTCACATTTTTGGACACAAACGCGCTTTTCTGACATAAACGCGCTTGAAGACTGCATAGACGCTCCTGTTTTACATAGATGCGCTTGAAAGACACAGATGTGCCTATGCTCTGCACAGACGCGCCTGGGCGACACAGACGTGCCTTCTTGGCATAAACGCGCCTACAAATCACAGACATGGCTGCATTTGACACAGACACGTTTTCCATCATAGACGCGCCTGGCGGACATAGACGCGCCTGGCACCAACGCAGACGCGCCTGGACGCTTTTTGACATTTTTGGACCCTAACCTAAAGAGCATTTATTGCCCTATCTACCATGCATTGATGACAACAATAAATGCATCAAAGTACGAGGCGGTTTTGCGATACTTACCGGCTCTCCTGCCTCTACTGGCCTCTGGAATCGACAAACGCGGTCGAATCTATGAACGAAGGCCATCGCTGCTGACTGCTGCTGCTCTATTTTCGCTCTGCACTCTACTCTTATGGATGTGTAGATGACAATGAGGATGTATTTTCCCTCATGGTCTATTTTATAGACTGCCCTAGTCCTAGCCCTCGTCGCCCGAGTCAGTCTTCATTATCCCGTGACTCTGTCACTTTGTCTGGTCAGTCCATTCTATCCCATCTTTCTTATCGAGAGATTGTCTGCAATCTTTTCAAACATTTTCATCCAATCTCTCGAGGGGGCATATCATTCCCATCCTGGGGCAACTCTGTATCAGTTCATATTATCTTCTTTGAAACAATGCGACAAGCCGCATTGTCTCAAAGAGGGGCAAAATGTAGACACCCAAAATTGTCCAGTCTAATTAAATAAATATTTTATTTATTTATTTAATTATCTAAGCTTAATTCTTCTATTAATTAAATAAATCTTTATTTATTTAATTAATTCATTTATCCTCTTCTAGCCTTATTTCTCATTTAAATAAATACATTTATTTATTTAAATTATCCTTTTCCTAAATTAAATAAATATCTTATTTATTTAATTATCCCACTTCTTCCATTAATTAAATAAATTTTTATTTATTTAATTAATTCATTAACCTTTTCTACCCATGACACATGTCATTCATCTCTTAATTCATACATTACCTACCCCTTTCATTATTTTATTATTTCTTTTACCTACCCTCTAATCATAGCCGACCTCCTTTTACACCTCTCAATCTTATCCCTCCATTTCATATAGTGTCTTCTATATAAGGAGATGCTTCCTTCATTATCAAACCCTAATGAATCATCTTAAGAACTTGACTACACTACGATCCTACTTGCAACCACATTCCGTTCTTTGTTGAGCTCTTGTGCACATAAAATCTAAGAGCAAATATATCAAGCAAGATCAATGGAGATAGGAAGAATGGAGATTCAAACCCTATTGGACATGTGATGGTATAATCTTTGTGATTTCATTTGATTTGCATTGTCTTAGGTAATCTTCATATGTTATGGTGGATCTTTGTTGTTGTTAGGCTAGGGTTTTGTGGTTGAATTCATTTAGCCTTTCAATATCATTATTATTGTTATCCATTTTCACCATATATAGTATCAGGCCATTGGATCTCAAAAGATTTCAATGTATTCCAAACAAGTTGTTCCCTAAGCTTTCACAACTCGTATCAAAATTCCATGGGGAATATGATGAATCAACAATTGATCACTTGGATGTATTTCATACTTTTGTAAAGGATTATGAGGTTTATGCAGAAGATTATGTGATAAAATTATTTGTCAGGACTTTGAAAGACAATGCAAGAGAAGCTTATGAATCACTCCCTACACAGAGCATCTCATCATGGAGGGAGTTGGAACAATGGTTCCTTGATATATTTTATGATGCAGGTGAAGAAGGAAGCATGTGCTATGAGGATGAGGAAGAAGATGACATTTTCTATGAGTGGGATGGAAATTATATTTATACTATAGAAGAAGAATCTTGCATTTCTCCTTTGGATACATTTATTGACATAGAAAAACAGGAAGGTGAATCTGCATCACAATTATTTATGAGGATGTTCAATATATACACAAAAATACCTTCAAACATCAAGCCCCCATTTTCAAGAAAAATGCATGAGTTGGGGATTTATCATGATCCTCAGGTAAGGCTTCTACTTGAGATTTTATATGAAGGCATGTTAGAGGAAGAATCTGATGATAAAGAAGAAATTATGGATTTAAGTAGGGAATAATCCATATGTGTAGGTACAGACATAAATAATAAAGAGGAAACATTCCTCAGTCTAGAAGAAATTTCATATTTGTTAGATAAAGAATATGAAAAAAATGTTCAGAAGAATGATCCAAATTTTTTTCAGAATAAACATACAAATGGATTAGGGCACATTCAGGGTCTATTTGATGAAGAAAATAATGATTCCCAGGAAAATAATACATCAGGGGAATACACACACAGTGAGGAGTGTAATAGGAAATGTGTCCTTGAAAATCCTTTTGAAATTTTTTTAAATCCTCAATATCATGAAACTCCACATGAATGTGAGGAAATGATTTTTCGTGAATCATTTTTTAGTCCCTCCTGTGAAATTATTGACCATCCAGGAAGTGAAGGCAAAATGGATCTACATTCAGTATACAGACATGAAGAAACTTTAGCAAATATCAATAATGAAGATATTGTTCCTATCAATGAGACATATAGCAATTAACAGGAGAGTACTTTCAATAAAGGTGTGCAGTATGATAATCTTTTGTGTAATGAATTAGAAAAAGGTTTTCAAGAAAATATGCATACATGTTCTGTGTTTTCAATTCCATTACTTAAAGGGGATATGGAAAATACATCCCTAAATAAGGTTCCAGAAATATCATATAGTAAAAGTATGGGTGAAAAGGAGGTGATACTTCTGCAAAATATTACTGAGAAGGATGCATGTCCTGAATCCTTATGTGAAAAGGTAAAATATTATTTAACCATAAGGAAGTAGAAAATATGTCTAAAGAAAACATGGAAGTTTTTTCAAATTTACATTATGATAAAATCATATGTGAAAAGAATTCTTATTTCTACCACAATTCACTATTTGAGAAATGTAAAATATGTTTCAAAAATGAGGATATGGTAAAAACAAACTACATGGAACATAATCCCAAAAGAACAAAAAGTTAAAAAAATTGTAACATAGGAGGCACAAATACTTTGCAAGAAAAAGGAAAGGAAAAAAATTTACCAAGTATTTTTCCTCAAAAGAATGTTGCAGAATATAAAAATGGGAATTTTGAATGGTGTTCTGAAACTCACATGCAGATGAAATTCACATATGACAAAAGAGATTTCAAAATTTTTCAGGAAGAAAAGGAATGTAAGAATAAGGGTAAACAACTATTGAAATATAATTTATTTCAATTCAAGTTGATACAAGAGGATGAAAGAGATTATGTGTATCACATAACAAGGAAGTTAATTAAATATATTGGAAAAATGTTTTATAGCAGGAAAAGGAACAATATATCAAGCACTGGGAGTGGTAAAAAAAATAGTGATGTCAGAAGGTGCATATTATTGCATGACCAAAACTAGGTATTTGACAAAGGAAAGGGAATATCGTCAATTTTTGGGGGGCCTCGGGCCACCCAATTTTAATTCAAAGGAGAACCTACAGAAGGGGTGCTATCTAATGGTTCGCTTTTCCAGAGATAACTGAGATCTCGCTATGCTCACGGGGAGCATACGTCCCCAGAAAGAGCCACTGTTGGACCCTTAAATTTTTTTAATTTTTAAGGTTCCAGATTCATACTAGGAAGCGAATCTCTCTCTGCAATTATTTAGATCAAGTATGTATTCCACTCCGAGTTCCCTACAACCTACTTTGATGCATGAACAAGGTGGTCGATTTCCAGGTATGTATATGGTTGCAAAGGCGAAATCATTCCAGGATGAAAACATTGGTCAGGATCTCTTTTTGGAGTTTATTATCTTTTGGCCTAATAGAATTCAAAGGCAGTTTTCAAATGTTTACGCTGGTGAAGTTTTCAGAAATGAAAAGTTGTCAACTTCGGTGATCAAAATATTTGCACTCAGTAATGATCTCAAGAAACTGGTTGGTGAAAGGTTTGTTGGTATATTGGATTATGACCCTGAGCGATTTTGCAAGGATCGAAGAAGTTCTGATATGCTTTTTAATTGTTTCCTGACTGACCGTGACATAAAAATGTGTCGGAAATAAGTTTTTAATTTGAACGATTAGAGGACAACACACCTAATATTTTTATGTCAATTGATTCCATTTTAATTTTCACATAGATCAGAGGTCATTTGATGTATTAATTTAAAATTTATATTGCCCATGACTAGCTCCGACAGGCCAGTTTACAAAGCAAGTACCAAAATTTGGCGAGCTAATTGAAAATTGAAATAAAACCCATGTTTATTTAAATTATCAAACTTTTGGCCAAGTTTCGTGGTAATCGGATGCCTGGTTAGTCGGCAATGAAATTACACCAGAATGAGTCACAAGAAAAATTAAATATTTTTAGTTTTTTGCATAGTTTGAAGCAGTTTGCAAAAGGAAATACTGAGTTTATCTCAAAAGGAATATGGTGCCAATATTAGATGGGAAGAATATATTTCTTGAGTCATTTTAATAAATGATTTAAGAATGTGTATTATGAAAGCATCTTTTGAGAAACATACATTTGATCTTTTAAATAAGAGACTAAATATATTGCAAAGGAAGTAATGAATTTTATTTCCACAAGGCACTTGCTGTATCCAACCAATTTGGTCTCAACTTTGTTGCTCATTACTGAGGATGTTGTGTTACTAAGACTGTAGGTTATAGAGGAGTTGAAAGGTAATCCACATAAATCATTGGCAGTTCAAGATGCAAACATTATGGATAATGATAGGCAACATCTCTAAATTTGCCAAAGGAAATAATACAGATGTGTATGGAACAACAAGTTGTGCTTCTACCTCCTTGAGACACTATGCATTGTGTTTTCAAAATGGAGAATATAATGTCCAGCTCCACTTTGTGAGATAGTAATAATCCAATAATTGAGAATGCATTTGAGGCATTGGCTGCTCGGACAATGTCAGAGGCTGAATACAAATCAATTGGAGAAGTTTAATACATATCAACTGAAGAAGTTTCAGAATCGTCAAGATTTTATCATTATAGACTTGTCTTGGAGTTCTACACATATTTCACGTCTCCATTAATAAGATGATATGCTGACATTGTTGTCCATCGGATGTTTATTGCATCATGTTCAAACACCCTTTCAAGCAAGGGATCTGTGAACAAAAAGAGTATTTGATGATTCAAGTGTTTGACTATGATTATGCATCAGTCAATGATAGTTCTGGTTTCACAACAGTACCCGTAGCACCAGTAGTATCTGCATATATAAAAGTGGTCTTTGTGAACCCATATCATACAAGGTAGAAATGGAATTGCTAGTGGTCCGGTAGATTATGCATGACTTCCACAGATTATGTTAATTGCCCATGCTCAAGGTTTTCTCCATAAGAGAGAAACAAATGCCAGAGAAGGAGGAATTTAGTGTGTGGTTGTCAGAGTTTCAGTTCATGTGAACTTAACTTCATCCAATCCAGTTGTTCTGGATGAAGAGACGGCAGTGGAAGAGAAGTTACAGTAGAGCAGCATGAGGAGTATTATTCATCCATTTCAATGCTCACCGTATTCAGATCATTTATGGAAGTCTTATTGCAAACCACCACTCATAGCCCTAACCCTATCGAGTATCGGTAATAGTCAGAAAACATCACTCCGATGGACAAGAGCTACTTCGATGGAGTTATCGAGCATCTGGGTAGGTGGAAATAATATCCCCCGACATTGCAAGTTACCCCGATGAAGATATCCAAAGACGGGGAGTTTTCATCGAGCATCGACATTACATTTTTTGCCCTCTTCCGATGCCCGATGAGTTCCGATGGAAATTGTTGAGGTAATGAATTTTAATTTTTAATTTGGTTATTAGGTGAGTATGAAGATATTCCATTTGCATCCTTCTAGCGTAATAATTTATATTTTCCCGAAATCTTTCTAAGTAATGTTTTTATTTTTGATCTTTTAATGAAATATTTTAAAAGATCATTAATTAAGCATGTATATTGGAGAATTTTTAGGATCATCAAAGGTATTTTTATTTATTTACATCCTGTAATCATTACAATGATTTATTGAAAGCATTTTGTCCCATATTGATTACAATATTTTTCTAGGACATAGTTTGTTTTCACTAGTTATATTTTAGGGATTATTTATTAAAGATGTTATATTTAAATATCCCTAATGTATAATTTTATTTACCAATAACTGATTAAGCCATCTTGGGTGCAGATTTATTTTATTTATCTTTCCTCAAACAGGGAGTATTTTTCACCAAAAGTTTAATTTAATGATTTATATTATCATTATCTTTAAAATGGAATTTTTGTTTTGCAAATAATATTGCAATATTTATTTTTATTAACCAATGAAAATTAAAAAGGAGATATTTTGTTAAAAGGATAAAGGAATATTATGTTCTTAAATGCATATTAAAAATCATAATATGTTTTGATCATTTTCTTATAAATACTTTTACCCTTTGAATCATTAAATTTATTATATGTTAGGGTAAGTATTATTAAGAGATTAAAGTAGAAATATTATAATTACAAAGAAACATTTTATTAAAAGAGAAAATGCAATTGTGTTTCTTTTATACAAATGATAATGACAAATAGTATTTTGTATTTTGGGTGTTATGAGGCCATCTTTTCGTATGATATTTACCCTAAGTCAATATATTGAAAATGTTTACTCTAGGGTAAGATAATTTTTCCAAAAGGAATGATATATTTACATCATATAATAATGGTTGGATTGGTTTTTTGCAAGTATATATCCCATATGATAAAGTATTCCCGAGAGAATTGGAGTTGCCCTACAAATGTGAATATATATTCTCATCACATGGTTGGAATATTTGTTCACAGATATCAATTTTAAGGGAAGTATTTTCTTTCATATTTGATATAAAAATCTTTTACCTTATATAAAAAAACTATTATTAGGGTAAATTATTATCTTATATCAATGGATGTTATATTTGCAAATTATTTTCTTAAAGGATTGAAATACTTTGATTTAAATGAGTTATTTTAAACAAGTATTTGTATAAGAAAATAAAGATTATTGATTCTTCAAATTAAAACCTAATTGAAGGTGAGATATATTTAATGTTCAAATCAAGGGATTTGATTGGTCTATCTTGTGTGCAGGATATATTAGGAAGATGATGAATATCTATCGAGGAATTGTATCAAGGCGGAGAATAGAAAAGCACATCATTAAAGCATCATTTATTATTTTTAGGGTTCTCATTTGTAATTATTTATTAAACCAAAGGGTGTGTCCTTTGGAAGGAAATTGTCTATAACTCCCTTCTGTGTATGAAAAGGTGTGTCCTTTCATATATGCCTTTTGATTTACATACTTATAGGGAGTCATTCTTATATGTAAAAAAGGGGGGAAAGTCATAAGAACAAGAGACTGTTGTAAGGATTGAATATCATTTTGTATTAGAGAAGTCTATAGGAAGAAGAAGTATCATTTTGTGCAAGCAATCTGTAATGGAGTATCTGCAAGTGCAGCTTATGTACGCAATTATTTCCTCGCCATTTCTTTTTCCAAATATTGTGTACACTTTTGTGTTGATGATTATCTTTGTCCTCTTGATAAATCTATTTATATATTTTCTATGATGTGAATCACATGCTGTTGCATTAAGTGAAAGATTGAGTTCTTATTGTTTGTGTTACACTTATTGACCTTCATAGTTGATGATAAATTATCTCTTGAATTGATAAGATATTTTGTCCACAAAGTGTCATGTATATCCCTGGATAGAGGCACTGGTATGTTATTGATCTTTTAAGGTTTTGATTTGTATGCATTCAAGGTCCTTGATAGAGAAACGTTCTTCCCAAATCCTATATGAATTGATCTATGCAGATTTCATTCAAGTTATGAAAGCAATCTCATTTTCAATATACATTCACAATCATTTCTTTTCAAAGCATTTGTTTAAAGCACATAATAAAGCATAGTTGCAGAACAATAATTTGCCAGTTGTGTAAACTTGCTAAAAGTTTTAAATCTACTATAAATAACCTCTTTTTGTGCTTGAGTAGAAGAGGCATACCCACCTAGGTTCAGTGGAGCCTAAAGTGGAGAGGGATTTGGTCTTTGACCATCCCTGTTCATTGGCCAAGGTTGATTGGACTACTTGAGGATTTGGCAAGTCTTTTGGTTTTCCAATATGTGGTTTTGGGAACCAACAGTTTAGGTGACCATTTTTAGGGTATTACATTTGCCCCTCTTTGAATTAATGTGCGAGCAGCGCGTTGGTTCAAAGAATAGTTGATGTCAAATAGAAATCAGTTCTGAACTTGATGGATCACAAACCGATGAAGAGCGAGATGTTCAGCTTGATTTGAAGCGATGAAACTGAATAGAATTGATTAAAGCGATATTGATCTTGAACTTGATTGAACTAGGACCGATGCAAAGCAATATACCGTTCTTGAACTTGATTGATCAAGAAACAAGTATCGATCTAGAACTTGATTGGACTAGATTGAGCAAGAGACACAATAGATTATGAACTTGATTGAACAATAACTAATTAGCAAGAGAAAATGTCCATTGATTTGATGTGATGAAACTAAACATCGATTTGAAGATTGATTCAGATAAGGACAAAGATTGATATGCCCCTAGAGATTGCTTTATTTGACATCAAAGAATCTCAACTTAATACGACGTGATTTAGTTAAGATGCCCCTAGTAACAAGGTTTGATTGATTTTCTTTGTTTGAAAAGATTTTTGCTCGACTTTGTCAAGAGGATTTGAAAAATTTCTCGACTTTTGATGATGATGATCACTGAAAAGGTGTAATGAGTATGCCCCCTCGAGAGTGAAATCAAAATTTAGCGAGGGTACAATGATTTTAGGCAATTTTTAGCGATGATAATTATTTGAGCACGAAGATTGATGTTGAAAATTAAAATCAGAGTTGATTTGAGAATTAAATTGAGATTTAAAATTGAATTGAGCACCAAATGATTCAAAAATTGACTTGAGGATGAAAGTGCTAAGTGGTTAACGTCGTGAAATTTTGACTAGAGAATTGACGTCAGATTTCGATTTCGATCCCGAAATTGGACTCAAGGCAATCGATTTAGCTTAGGGTACAAGTTTTATGTCCATCAGAGCAAGTTTAAAAATTAGGGTTTGGGCTATATAAGGGGTTCAATGTGTCATTTTCAATTCATTTTTACCTCTTAAAGTTTAAAAATTTGAAAACCTCCTGCAAAGAAAAATGGCTATTCCAATTCAAGAGCATCGATTCGAGTGCCAGAGATGTCATAATCGATCATGGAGCTATGACCCAACAGTAAGTGATCGATCTTTAGCCTGTGTATTTCTTATTTTTTGAATTTTTATTGAATTTTGGCATTTTTCATTTCGTTTAAAGTCATTGTCATCATTTTATCGTGTGGTTCATGACCATTTCTCGTACGAGTATCTGTCCTTTTTTGTTTTGACGTTTAAGCAAGTAGGGTTTGTCATCTAGTGTATACCCTTGCTTCGTACAATAGTGTTCTTATAAGATCATTTAGTCGTGCAAGAGGATATCATTTGTCGTATGAGAATGTTTACTCATGCGGGGTGTAATGTTTGGTCATACGAGTTTCTGTTTGTCTATCAAAACTAGTATAAAAAACAACAAGCATTTTTTAGAGTGTGAACATCAATTTTTTATTTTGAATGTTGTATATTGGGATTCATGACCATGTTTAACATATTTCTAGCGGAAAATTTGATCACGTGCTGACGATTTTTATGTTTGATTTTGTAGATTCGGTTGTCGGATATTCAGTTTCGGTGTACATTTCCGCCGACGATGAGGCTAGTTTGCAAGTTATCAGACACAGAGAGAGGGCATATCGGTTTGTGTGGATTCAGATACCTATTATAGATGCCTGATATCCGTGTGAATCATGGTATGTTAACTGCTTTAGTCAAGCATTTTCATTCGGAGCATAAAACCTTTCATTTACCGGTTGGAGAGATGACCATTGCATCGAAGGATATATACAGGATTTTGAGGATTTCGTTCACTGGAGACAAGGTTGATTTTGATTCTACTCAACGACCAAGTGTTCTGGCATTGAGATAGATATTCCATGACGAGACTATTCTTGAATGCGCTATTACGTGGGATGATTTGATGAGAAGATATGGTGCACAGTACCCTTTGGCTTGCGTTTTGGCAGGTATGTTTGGTTGTTTTGTGATGCCTGATAGAGGATAGCAGGGATTTCTATGTGGTTGAGGTAGAATGCTTGAGAGGTTGTTGACTCATCCCGTGAGATTAGGGTGGGGATCATGCTTACTTGCTCATGTGTATCATGAGATGCACGAGATTGTGTATCGGGAGGGGAAGAGCATGGCAGCAAGTGTTTTAGTTCTACAGATATGGGCATGGGAGCACATCCCTGTATATAGACCTATTTTAGATGATTCCCGAGAGGCACACTAGCCTATTGTATGTCATTATTCAGGTTATGCTACACAACCCCACCTAGGCAAGACTAACTATTGGAGGAGGCAGTTAGATGATTTGATTACTATAGTATGGAGACCATATAGGGGTCTAGAGCTATGGGATGATTGGAGAACACAAAGGAAGGACATGTTCATGACTCGACCTCTCATTTGCAAATTGGTGTCTATTATTGAGCGGTTTGTAGTGTCTAGGGTGATAAGATAGTATGGGAGACCGCAGAGTATATGCCACGAGTTCACAACATACACTAGATATGGGGAGGAGGAGAGATGAGGATGGGCACTGAGACTGTCATGTGTATTGAGCATGTAGGATTTAGTGGGTTTACAGCCGCAGAGATGGGACTGTCTAGAGGATGTGTAGATGTGGGAGCATTGCCCCAATATAGAGATTGGTTTCAGAGACATCCATTCCCTTGATTTACAGATTCGAGAGAGCATGCATCTCTTATAGAGGAGGTTGAGGATGATGCACCCACACAAGCACAGGTACCACATTAGGTACAGGGATAAGGGCAGGTACAGGGACAAAGAGCGGATGTACCCAGGTGGACAGGAGGTGATCCTAGTGCTAGTAGCAACAAGGTTCCAGTGGGAGGTAGACAGCGATAGAGAGGGGAGGGTGGATCCTTAGGAGGTGTTGTTGTGGAGGCTGGTAGTGTTAGGGAAGTAGAGGTTGGAGGTGAGGAGGAGAGAGCGGCTCCTAGGCAGGTTAGACAGTGGAGAGATGAGCAGGGAGGCAGAGAGGGAGATGTTGGGAGAGAGCAGGTAGTACCAGATGTAGTATGGTCTTTGAGGACTAGGTTGACAAGTTTGCAGTCACAATTGACAGTGGCACATACACAGCTTGCAGAGCAAGACCGACAACTTGTTGAGATCAAAGCAAGCGTGATCGACAACTTGCAGAGGTGAGAGCAGAGCGAGATGCTCTTCAACGAGAGGTTTTGCATCAGACGAGTTGTGCAGCTTATTATTGTTAGGATTCCCAAAGATACTGAGAGGGGGGGGTGAATCAGTATCTTGCCGGTTTACAGATTTTCTATGCTTTTTAAACAAATTGCATTCCAAAATAATGTACCGATAAACCAGAATTAATGCAGTAAATAAGAACAATAAGCACAACATACAAAGCACACCATAACACAATATTTTTAATGAGGAAACCCGGTGTGGGAAAAACCTTGGTGGGATTTGTGACCCACAATATTCACTCACTGGCCAATAAATGAATATTACTTACAATAGGGGCCTACACATGCAGGAAGACCAACTACCTAAAACTCACTGCTCAATTACAAAAGGAAGTCTCACTAACTTACAAAATGGATTATGCAAATCCAATATAATGTACTCTTCGATTCATCATCTGCTATGCCAGGTTTAGTACCGATTTAAGCTCACAAAATAACCATAAACCTTACTCCAAAATCTGTCTTAATATTCGCATGTTCGCATCTGCCTATTTTTACTTACTTAAATGATATATAAGATCGTGTACTTATATATGAGTCCTATTACAATTCTCCTTCTCGGCTTACAAAAAGATATTACAAGTAAATACATTATGCAATAAACAAAATCCTGTTGGCTGGGATGTCAGTAATCATCTTTGCCGCTGTCGGTAAACTATATGTCGATGTCGGTGCCATAGGATTGCAAGGTTGCCATCAATGACAATACCTTCAATCACCTACAATTTCTCATCGGAGTGTGCATTTTCCAACAATCTCCCCCTTTGGCATTGATGGCAACACTCATGAGAAAAAGTCAAAATTGTATCCAAAATGTGTTGTCCAAAAATCTTACCAAAATAGTGTGTTCCAAAACTGTGTGCTCCCCCTGAGCAGATGATCTCTTCTGTCATCATTTTTCTCATCCCAACTACTCCCCCTTTGACATCAATGACAAAGGTTGTCAAGAATGTCAACTGAGTGTAGTTCTCAGCTGGATCCTTGTAACCAGTGGGTTACAATCGGATATAGATCTGTTAGTGCAAAATTTAAGCTGTTAGTGAACCTTTCACTATCTTTTAAAGTTGCTTCTGCCCTTTGGATGGTACCGGTGAGAATGTGCATTTTCTCTTTCAGTGTCTTAAGTCCACGAACAAGTGCCTCTGAAATCTCTTTTCTCAAAGAGATGAGGATGTCAAGTTTCGGACCTAGTCTACATTTTAGTTCCTTAGCCTTGAATTTTAATCTCTCCTTATCTTTTTCAAATTTTTCAATTTTCTCTTCAAAGCCTGCAATTTCCTACTCTATTACCGATATGGGTTCTGATGAACCTAAGAGATTATCAGCAATATCATTTATTTCCTTTTGTGCTCTGTTGATCTCTTTATCTATGTCCTCTATTAAAATGTTAGTCTTGCATGAATCCCTGTACAACTTCTTAAAGTCCATTATTGTTTTTCCTAGTGCCGATAATAATGTGTCAATGTGTTCCTTACATCTGTTTATTGACTCTTCAAAGAATTTTCTTTCTCTTTATTCATTCTCTCATTGAATTTCTCCTCATTAATTTGATCAACTGTCAAAATATTGTCGGTGATATACTTAGACAATGTGTCTAGTTGACTCAAAGAATCTTTATTTTCCACATTGCATTTGGGTGCAATCAATTTCAAAATATGGATGGTATCATCAATTGATTATATGAAAGTGCATTGCAATTTGTTATTTTCTTGATGGAATCTAGTAATACCTTTGTTACATTTGTCGGTCTGAATTTTGTTAAGGAGGAACTAGATGACTGTCCAACTGCCTTAACAATCTGCAATCTGTCGGTGTGAGTAACCTCTTTGCTTATGTTGACCTCTGATAGGTCAGTTTGAGTCTACATCTCAACTAGCAAAGGCTTGGGTTTCTTAGCTATTACCGGTGGCACTGTCTCTGTCTCAACCTTTTTCTCTTCATGTTTCTCAGAATGTACCTCAGTATGTTTCTCTATGCTTTCTTCTGCCACTTTCTCTGATTGTGCCTCAATGTTATCTACCAGTTTCTCTGTATGTACCTCTGAACTGTCTACTGTTGATATCTCAACAGATTTTACTGTGTTATTAGTAGTCAGTTGCTCTAACTCAGTAGGTTTTTCAGTGTGTACATCAGTGGTATCTGTCTTTCCAGTATCCAGGGGATCAGTTGATTGTTCAGTGTGTGTTTCAATCCCAATCTTAATATTTCCAATTTTATCCTCAACATGTGTCTCCACTGCAATATCCTCAGTCAGTGGCTCAGTTGCCACATATTTCTTCTCAACAGTTTCCTTATTAACCACAATGTTTACTTCTTGTGTGTCAATATTCGTAGTATATAACACCTCTGAATCAGGATTGTTGTCTTCATGTGTAGTCTCCATACTCTCAATATTATCTATAATCGGTGGTGTATCAACAGTTTCAACTGGTGGTGTATCAGAAGGAGGTGGGGGCAAGTTATCTGTTACTTTTATGCTCAGAGGACCACCTACCTTGCCTTTACCTTTACCTTTATCCTTATCCTTATCCTTTTGATAGACTCTGAAGGTTTTGGGTCTTTTAAGTTCTTCTTGCTTTTCCTTCTCCATAAAGAAGATATCCCATTTGTTCGCTGTCTCTTCAATGATCTCATTCACTCTGCCAGTCATTAAAGCTACATGTCGATGACCAGTGGAAAATACTATCCTGTTTGCCTCACTTATCAGTTCATCAATTTCTTCTGCTGATTTCACTGGGTGAACTGCAAGTAGTTTTTCTACCTTTATCTTTTTATCTAGTTCCACAATTGCTAATCTTCTTGTATTTAATCTTCTATACAAGTCACTTGGTAAATGTCTAAGTGTAAAATGACACTGTTTTCTATACTTTCCTTTTCCTTATTTGTAAAAGTACTATACAACTTTCTAACATTTGACAAGTTGCCATCTTCAGTTATTTCATTCAAAAGATTGTCAAGTGGAGGAATAACTTGTTTTTCCTTCTTCTTCCTTGGTGTTCTTTTCTTTGCCGGGGACCTTACTGTTTGTTGTTTCCTTCTTGTTCTCTTGGGTGCAGGAGAGGGTACCGGTGAAGGTTTCCTTTTTCGTTCTACTCTTTGAAACTCTATTGGTATTTCACTGTCAGAGGAGGTACCAACCGGTGAAAGATGTGCTTCTAGTTGTAATCCTTCCAGGTCACTTCCTTGATACCAGTCTTTTTCAACAAGTCTTCCTTAATTTCTTTTGCCTGTTTAGTTACTTTTCTGATTGTTTGTTCTCTTCTCTTCCTTTGTTTCATGGTTTGTACTTTTCTTTCAATGGTTTCAACATCTCCCAATATTTCTTCTTTAGGTTCTCTAGGGGCTTCGAGGAGGGCTTTAGCATATGTTTCTATTATGTTTTCATCTTCCTCATAACCCATTTCAGTTACCCAAATTCTTCTACGAACCACTGCCTCCATCCATATTTCATCCTTCTTTATAACAAAACATATCTCCTTTTGGTATTTGTCAACTATGGCTTGAGATAGTCTTTCCCTAGTCTTCATTCTAGCCTTTAATGCTTGAAAGTGTTCAATTATGTTCTTTTCCTTGTCATCTCCCATGCCATTAAAGATATCCAAAAGTCGTTTTCCTACCGGTATGTCAAAACCAAATTCTTTTCTACCTATACCGGGAACTTCGTTGGTGATGTATAGAAATAGACATACAAGTAAGTTACCAAATCTGAATGTGCCTTTCTTTTCTCCTTTAATTTTCTTTAGATTTTCAATTAGCTCATCCTTTAGCCATTCACATATGTCAATCTTTACATTACTGTTTACCATCTCATAAGCACTTTTGATACATAAACTAGAAATAGAGTTTAATCTGTTAGCATGTGTAGTCTTGTATTCTAGAATCATGCTAATGAATCTTACATTATCATCCTTTACATCATTTACTCTCAAGGATTTGCTATCATGTGTTGCACCGGTTAGGGTCATTACAATGTCGTTAGAGACCTTCTTTCCTTTTTCTGGTCTGCTACCGGTGGAAGGTAAGCCAATCACTGCCCTAACTGCTTCTTTTGTAATCTTGTGAATGGAATCTAGCCAAAGGAACTCCCCATGAACTCTGCTCAATACAATCCTTATAACTTCCTTGGGAAAATCAGGAATGCTAAGTATTTCCACAAAACCTAGGGTTTCAATTATCTTGTGTTCTGGTTTCACATTACCATTTTCATCACAAATTACAGTCCTATACATGTTCATTATCTCATCAGCACCAAGTTCCTCAATATGACAATGTATGTAAATCCTAGGGTCTTCAACATAAGCAACTCATTTGGGTATTTTAGAAAATGCTCCTAGGGTATCATCCTGCTTCGCAACTTCGAGAATGATTTTAAATAGGGCCTAGGGCGTTTAACCACTTCAATTACAGTAGGGTTTGTAAAAATTCAGGTGCAGAGGAGGAAGCCATTGTATAAATACCTTAATCCGCCTTTAGGTTTGAATGCTTGAATGATTTGCTTCACTTCTCGTTGTGAATGCCTTCGCTCAGGTTTTTCGCGCTCTAAGGAAGTTGGAATGCTCGGTGAATGAAAAAGAGTGAAAAACACTTGCTTTATAATGTCATTTCCTTCAACTACCATAATAAATGTCTGTTGGTTAAGTGTAAAATTAACTCATCTGCCGATAAAGAAGCATTTCATCTTCTTACCATCAACTGAGGGTAAACTGACATGTTTTCAATTTGTTGCCATACCCCCAAGGGATTTCTTTTCAGTTAGATGAAGAATCTCCTGCCGGTGGAGTGATACTCTATTCTACCGATGAAGGAATAGCTTCATTAACATTCTGATCTGACTTTCTAATCCATTGTTTTGAAAATTATTGCTTTACCTCATCAACCTTATCTTTACCTTTCAAACTGGGTCCTTTGTTATTTGTCAGTGATGTCTTAATTCTACAAAATTTTGCAATATGTCCAATCTTGTTACAAGCATAACAAGTCACATTATTTTTCTGAATAGCTTTTCCATATCCTATGCTAGTATGTGTTATGCATTGATTAGATAGGTGTCCAAATCTTCCACAAACATAGCATCTTACATTCATTCTGCAATTTTCTGAATTATGACCAATTTTGTTGCATTTAGAACATTGACCGGTCGATGCATTAGTGTTTTGATAGTTTTTAGATCTACACCAATTTGCTCTATGACCGTACTTGTTACAGTTAAAGCATTTCCCATTAAATTTGTAGGCATTAGGTTGTCTTACCGGTTTGCTGTGATCATGATTATTTGTAGTACCTGAGCTTTCACCAACTTCAAAGCCAAGGCCATTAGTATCTCCACTAGGTTTCTGATTTTTCAGCATGTCATCAAGTTCTTTTGAACTTTTCTTGAATTTCTCCTTATGTTGATTTGCAGTAGCCAACTCATTTTCCAAGAAATCTTTCTATCTCATGAGTTCAGTTTTATCATGTTCCAAGTGAATCAGATCTGTCTTCAACATATCATTTTCATGACTGAGTCTTAGATTTTCATTTCCAGCATCATTGATTCTCCTAGTCAAGTCATCTTCATTCTTCTTTCTGTCTTCAATGTCTTTACAAAATCTCATAGTCATATCTTGCATCTCATTCCTTAAGGTCATGTATTCTTGCTTCATCTTGCTTACAAGATCATTAAGAGTTTCTTTTTCATCATCATCATTTTGTATCTTCTCACGAAGTTCTCTTCTTTTGCTTCTAGCAATAGTAAGATTTCCTTGAAGTCCTTGAATGATTTCTTGTGCAGCCTTCAGATCATCCTCAAGTTTGATATTCTTCAACTTTTCTGCATCATAATCTGCAAGAGTTGTTTCCAATTGCTTTCTCAAGTTATCCATCTATACCAATGTTAGAATCTCCCTCAAGTTGTTAGGCTTTTGAAAAAAGAGGACCAGGCTCTGATACTAATTGTTAGGATTCCCAAAGATATTGAGAGGGGGGGGGGGGGTGAATCAGTATCTTGCCAGTTTACAGATTTTTCGATCTTATTAAACAAATTGCATTCCAAAATAGTGTACCGGTAAACCAAAATTAATGCAGTAAATAAGAACAATAAGCACAACATAGAAAGCACACCATAACACAATATTTTTAATGAGGAAACCCGGTGTGGTAAAAACCTCGATGGGATTTGTGACCCATAATATGCACTCACTGGCCAATAAATAAATATTACTTACAATAGGGGCTTGCACATGCAGGAAGGCCAACTGCCTAAAGCTCACTGTTCAATTATAAAAGGAAGTCTCACTGACTTACAAAATGGATTATGCGAATCCAATATAATGCACTGCTTCGATTCAGCATCTGCTATGCCAGGTTCAGTACCAGTTTAAGCTCACAAAATAACCATAAACCTTACTCCAAAATCTGCCTTAATATTCGCATGTTCACATCTACCTATTCTTACTTACTTAAATGATCTATAAGATCTCATACTTATATATTAGTCCTATTACAATTCGCATTGTCGGCTTACAAAAAGATATTACAATTAAATACATTATGCAATAAACAAAATCCTGTTGGCTAGGGCGTCAGTAATCATCTTTATCGCTGCCGGTAAACTATCTGTCGGTGTAGAGTCTGTCAGTGCCAGTGCCTACCAGTGCCATAGGATTGCAAGGTTGCCATCAATGACAATACCTTCAATCACCTACAGTTTCTCATTGGAGTGTGCATTTGCCAACAATTACGTCGCAACTTATAGTGTAGCGGTCTCAGTAGCAAAGCAGGTTGTTCTGTATTCTCAATATATGGCTCGATCTGAGGGAGCTAGGGCACCCAGAAAAGATGTCGGTCAATAGCCACCACCTCCTCCACCTGACGATGAGGGAGAGGCAGAGAGTTAGATTTGTTATATCTCCTAGATTTTGTTATATACCCCATTTTTGTAGCCTATACGATTCTTGCTCTGATGAGACATTGTATTTGACAATTGATATCATTTGTACGCTTGGACACTGAGATTATAACGAGATATACGACCTCTTGATTTGATTTCATTGTACTCGTGTTGATTGATTATGAGATGTCTTTCTATATGCTTTATTCTACATGTATGCATATATTTTCAGTATGGATGTATGTAATGCAGATGAATATGGATTTTTTTTTTGTTTCTTTTTCATATGCAAATAAATGATGAAAATGAGTAACGAGTAATATAAATGTTTATTTTTCATGCAATAATATGAATGTTAATAAATATATTAAATGTATGGATATATATAATATGCTCATGTATGAAGCTAACATCTCAATATACAAGTACTCGATCAGAGAATTGATGATGAAAAAGATACCACTTAGCTGAGAAATGATGATTGCTTCAAACTCTCATTCAAAAGATAAAGAGATCATTGTTATCATGCTGAAATCACTCAAAATGTATAAAATTTAGAATGAATGCAACTTAAACTTAGTCACTGGATTTGGTATGCTTAATTTTCATCACTGAGCGTTTTACAAACAAAGTTGGCAAAATGGAGTTCCTTTCTTTTCATATGTAATATTAATTATCTTGTCTACAATGACCCTTTTATCATTCATATCCTTGGATAGATTACGCATGCATCCTGATTGCACATTAAAGAAATTCCCTCAAAACAGACAAAGAAATAACTCCAACCTCCCTGTAGCATACAAATAAGAGGAGTTGAGGTGTGTGTGGTGATTTCACCTTGATGTGAAGGCACTTATCACAAACACCTAGCTTAATAGATGTTTCCAGATCATCAGAATCATTCCTACAAGCAGAAAACAAAAAAAAAGTATTATGCCCCCATTCGTTTCTCCTCTTAGTCAAGATAGACTTCCTTGAGTTACTTAGAGGGAATAATAATCGAAAACCAATTTAAAAGACGAAACACCAAGAAAATTTCAATCACATCTCAAACAGTTTAATGATTGTTTTCTATAGTCTTGTTTTGCCTGTTTACTCAGTGATAAAAATCTTTAGTAGTTTGGAGACAGGTGACTGACTTAGATTGGATGACCTGATACTGCCAACAAAAAGATGACTTGGTTGATACTGCTTAGGACATGTAAATTGATCAGTCGATTATCCTAAGACTAGGACATTGATCGGTTTCAAGCCATGAGAGTTCCAAAAGAACCAGATGTCACAAAAGCGACTAAAAGATATGTACAAGCGAAAGCAAAGATGCAGGAAAGCGGGAATGAAAATGGGAAATGCCAAATTTGTGTTGATAGATGGAGCGTTTGAGTACAAGAGGCGCTTGTTTACTAGGTTTTCACCTGCATGGCAAAGATCCCTTTTTTTTTACCAAGGTGCCTGTTTACCAGGTTTTCACCAAGGCATTTTATTTTATTTTTATTTATTTTTAGATGTATAGGTTGCTAGAGCAGAGAATACTAAGTGAAGAATTTCTTCAAGTGAATGGTGTTGATCGGTTCATGGAGCTATTCTCCTTCCAATGTTGAGAGTTGATAGGCACTAGAGCCAATGAATGCAGTAACGATGTAGGGACCCATCCAGTTGGGTTCAAACTTCCCTTTGTTGTCTCAAAACTGTTGATTTTTAGGATTTTCTCTCAAAACAAGGTCACCAACCTGAAATTCTCTTTGTCAAACTTTCTTGTTATAACCTCTAGACATTCTCTTTTGGTAGGCTCTTAGATGATCAAACACCACTTGTCGACATTCATCTAGCAACTCGAGTTCTCGCAATCTAGATATTCTATAGTCTTCATCAGTAACAAGACCTTGCAAAGAAACTCTCAAAGAAGGTATTTCCACCTCAATAGGCAAGACTGCTTCGTACCCATACACCAAAGAAAAAGTGTAGCTCCAATAGGTGTTTTGATACTTGTTCTATAAGCCCATAATGCAGGATTGAGCTATAGATGCCAATCCTTTCCAGATTTGTTCACTGTTCTATGGAAGATAGTCAACAGATTTTTGTTAGATGCTTCAACTTGTCCATTACCTTGAGGGTAGTATATGGATGACCAGTGTTGTTTGATTTTGAATTTTTCATAGAGCTCATCTAGATCTTTGTTTTTGAACTTCCCTCCATTGTCAGTCACAATTGAAGAAGGTATCCCATATCTGCAAATGATATAGTTAAGGATGAACAAAGCTACTTGTTTACCGGTTGCTTTGATTAGTGGAACCGCTTCAACCCACTTAGTGAAGTACTCAGTGACAGTTATGATAAACTTGTATCCGTTAGATGACGTAGGATAGATTTGGCCAATGAGGTCAAACACCCATTGTTGAAAAGGCCAATGTGTGATGAAAGGTATTAGATCCCTTGTTGGAGCATGTATGAGATTTTCATGTAGCTGACACTTCTCACAAGTTTTAGCAAATTTTATAGCATCTTTTTCCATATCTGGCTAGTAGTAGCTAGCCCTTAGCAATTTCCGAGCTCAAGTAAGACCGTTTGAATGAGATCCACAAATACCTTCATGGACTTCAGATAACGCGCATTGAGACTCTACAGTTTCTAGACACCTAAGAAAAGTACTATCCAAACCTCGCCTATACAAATCATTAGTGATGATGACATACCGTGAAGCATTTCAAATAAGGTTTCTTTTCTCATTACAGGTAAGATTAATAGGGATAGTTTGGTCATGCAAGTAAGAGTAAATATGGCTATAGCGAGATGAATCATGTCCAATAATAGAATAGACCATCTGGGACTCAGGAGAATCATAAGTAGGATAATGTAACTCTTCCACCAGGAATTCAAAGTGAAACTCAAATTCTTGTAGTTGTGGTATAGACACCAAGGTAGCCATAGCATTTGCTACTCTGTTTACTGATCTGGGAATCTGTTGGAATGATACAAAGGTAAAGTATTTCTTGAGGTCATCAACCATTCTTTTATAGGGCATCAGTTTCTCATCCCGAGTTTGATATATATCATTGATTTGGTTGATAATTAGTTGAGAGTCTCCATAGATGTGTAACTCAACAACCTTCCATTCAATAGCTAGCTTGATTCCATTTACCAAAGCTTCATATTCTGCAATATTGTTTGTGCATGGAAAGAGAATTTTGTAAGCCTTTGGGATTGAATATCTTTGAGTAGTGATACAAATTATTCCAACACCAGAACCTTGTTGAGTGAAAGACCCATCAAAGAAAATTTTCCATGATCACTGAGTAAGGTGCATGATGGATTCATCCTGAAATTCTATGTGCAAAGGTTGATTGTCTTCAAGCAGAGCATCAACAAGTTGATCTGCAATGACCTGTCCTTTGATAGCTTTGTATTCTATATATTAAATATCAAATTATGTAAGAACCATGACCCATTTAGCCAATCTCCTTGTAAGCATTTCTTTGTTGAGAAGGTATTTGAGTGGATCAATCTTAGCCACCAGTTTGATAGAATGTGCTAGCATGTAGTGTCTTAATTTTTGTAATGCAAAGACTAATGCCAAACAAGATTTCTCTATGATAGTATAGTTCATCTCATAGGACACTAAGGTCCTACTGATATAATATATAGCTCTTTCCTTTTTATTCTTATCTTGTTGTGCCAAAAGTGCCCCCGGTGATGTATCAGTAGCTGATATGTAGAGAATCAATGACTTGCCTTGAATTGATGGCATCAATATGGGTGGATTAGAAAGATATTCCTTGATTTGCTTTAGATGTTGTTCACAATCTTTATCCCATTTGTATATAAATCCTTTCCGTAATGTGTTTTTGAAAGGTTGAGCCTTATCTGCTAGCTGAGAATAAAGTGTCTTATTGGTTCGATCCGCCCTTGTAAACTTCTCATTTGACTGACATTCTTTGGAGGTGGCATTTCCATGATAGCCTTAACTTTTTCTGGATCCACTTCAATTCCTTTCGTTGAAACAATATATCCTAGGAGCTTACCAAATGTAATCCCAAATGCACATTTCTTAGGATTTAATCTGAGTTTTATTTTTTCCATCCTGTCTAATATTGGACCTAGTTATAATAGATGTGTTGATCTTTTCATGGATTTAACTAGAGCATCATCAACATATTCCTCCATGTTTTTGTGCATCATATCATGAAAAATTGTTGTTACAGCTCTTTGATAAGTAGCACCTGCATTCTTTAAACTGAAGGGCATTACATTCCATCAGAAGGTTCCCCATGCACAGGTGAATGATGTTTTCTCTTGATCCTCAAGTGCAATTTTGATCTGATTGTACCCAGAAAAACCATCCATTAAAGAGTACATTTCATAGCCAGCAGTCATGTCCACGATCATGTCTATGTTGGGTAGTGGAAAATCATCTTTCGGATAGGATTTATTTAAATCTCTGAAATCAGTGCAAACACAGATCGATTTGTCAAGTTTAGAAATAGGTACAATATTAGATATCCATTTGGCATAATCAATTGCTCTGATGAATCCAACTTTTAGTAATTTTTGTAGCTCAGCCTTAACAAGTAATGCAACATGAGGATGCATTTTTTTAGAGTTTTTT
Organism: Cryptomeria japonica; assembly: GCF_030272615.1. Lineage (NCBI taxonomy): Eukaryota > Viridiplantae > Streptophyta > Pinopsida > Cupressales > Cupressaceae > Cryptomeria > Cryptomeria japonica. Next base: position 346,417,907 of record NC_081415.1, on the reverse strand, counting down.
CTTAATAGGTTTAACTCTGGGAGTGATAGAAAGATGATGCATTATGAGGTCAGGATCCAGACTCGACATATCAACATATGTCCATGCAAAATTGATCTTCTTTTCCATGAAGAAATCAGCAAATTCTTTTAGTTATTTGACTGATAAGGATTGAGCTACATGTATGGTGTGTTGAGATTCTTCTATTCCAATGTTTAATGGCTGTGTAGATTCAATTAGCACTGATGATCGCTCTTGAAAGTGATCAGGCAAAATGTCAAGTATCTCACCTTCAGGCACCTCAAAGAGGTTTTCACCATTAGAACTCTTATTTTTCTTTTTTTGATTTTTGCGACTAAGATACTTGACATTTGTTGTTGTCATGTTCTCACTTTGTTCACTGGTGGAAGAGTCCATTTGTTCAACTGCATTAAGATAACAGGCTAATGTATAGTCATTGGCAAAGGTAGGTATATTCAAAGGTTGATTTTGGAGAGTACAGTGAATAAGCTCAGGATGTACCAGGGATAAAGATTTAACAGGTTCAAGGTAATTCACAATATTGTCATCACAACCTCGGACTGACGAGTCGAGTTCTAGAAGACTACCTTGCGTAAGTGTCTTGAGACTAGGAAGAGTTAGAGCATGATTATCAAAGTTAATGTTAGTATTTAGGGAATCTAACCCAACAAACCTACCACTAGCACTGTTCTCTACTTTGGAATGGACTACATATTATGGTTTTACAGTAATAGGGTCAATAGACAGAGTCTCGACATTCATGATGAAGTAGTCATAGTTTGGTGTCGAGTAGGTAATGTCATAATTAGAGCTTATGTCAGAGTGATCAGAGTCAAAAGATGAAGCCTATGACTCTTCTTCAAGTGGTTTAGTGAAAGTATGTATAGTATCAATATCTATATTTTTGACGTTGCAAGTTCCTTCGTGATTTGGTTCAATGATCACTTGTATTTGACACACCTATTGACATAATCTTGATGAATCTATTAGTCTCTGTCGTCTTTTCCATTCAGATTCCTCCGGACTAATGACCGGTCCTTCTTCTGTAGCCTCCAATTCTTCTTTTGTAGTTCCATACCTGATTGGATCTATCTCATTAGAGGGAGATATAATAGGTGAAGAATATTCTTGTGTTCTTTCTTCTTTCATCTATTGTTCATAATCTTCTTGTCTTTTTAGTCTAATTTCATCTATTTCCTTTTGCAACTTCAAGCGTATTATATCTTGTGCTTAATCTGTGATATCACTAAGTTCTTCAGGATTTTATTCAGTAGATGTATCTGAGAGAGGATTTGGACCCCATTCATACTCATTCAAGTTAGTTTCCAAATTATCTATTTGCATTCTACCTGTGTATGTGACCAGAATGTCCAGTGGTGCAAACAACTCTTTAATTCCTTCGATTTATTCTCTCATATCTTCTAGGATTTCTACTCCTTGCAGTGTCACTGCTGATACAATTGGAACTTGATTACCAGCTGCTTCTTCTCTCTTGATTGCCAATTCTTCTTGTTCATTTTCATACTCTTCTTGAGTTTTTTGAGTATTTACTTCCTGTGATGTTGAAGGTAGTATCTTTTTTCTCCACTTAGACTGATGATGAGGAGTATGTGTTTTATTTGATGGCTCTCTTAGATTGTATCCAAGTCCAGCTTTATCATTTGTAGACTTAGTTTGTAGCTGAATAGGTTCAACAATACTTTCTTGACGCTTTCCTAGAGGACCGGTACCTGAATATCCCATACGTTGAATCATCTTATAGCCTGGACCATATTGTTCAAGGGAAATATCATAGTGTTGCACTTCTTTGTTCTCACTATCTTCTTTGAAAAGCCATTTGAGAACAACCTCTTCTTCTGTTTCATCTGCAAGGGAAGTAGAGGACTGTACAAAAATACCATCATAAATGACATTTGGAGTTGAAGTTTGTGGATTCATAGCCTTTATGGTTTTCCAGACTTTCTTGGTGATGGAGGAAGAGACATTAGTGAAAGTACAGGTTCTATCTTGTATCCATCCATGCTAGTGTGTGATTTTCAATTTCTTTTCTAGGTCTTTCATCAAAGTTTATGAACTTTCAGCTGTAGAGGTTGCTTTGTTATAAGGAAAAAAGATATCAGTACACTATTTTAATGCACTACAGGTGTAACTTGTATCAGCAGGAATACTGACTTCAACTCCATTATAAGAAAATTTCAAGCACTAATGATAGGTAGATGGTACTGATTGCATTTCGTGAATCCATGGCCTGCCTAGTAAGATGTTGTATGAAAGAGGAAGGTCAAGCACCTGGAAAATAACATCTCTCTCCACAGGTCCTACCCTGATCAATAATAGTATCAAACCTTTAGAAGTTCTTTCTTCTTCATCATAAGCTTTGATTGTTATTTTCTTTATTGGATCAATGACATGTTCAAAAAATCCCAACTGTGTCAGTAAACTGTAGGTACAAATATTCAACCCAGCGCCTCCATGTATCAAAACACGTTTGACTCGGTGTTTATGGATCATAGCTTCAATGTGTAATGGCTGGTTATGTGGGTGATTAAGTGAATTGCCATCTTCTTCAGAGAAGGTGAGGTAATGAGACAAAGTCAGGTGACCCACCATAGATTGAAACCGATCTACATCTAAATATTTGGGGACATTAGTAGTGAGCAAAGCTTTGTCTAGAATCTCTCTATGAACAAAAGAGATCTTAAGCAATTCAAAAATGGAGATTTGAGTGGTGGTTTGTTTTAATTGTTCAACAATGCTTTAACTAGGAGATGATGATGAAGCCAACTACATAGATTTAGCCATGATCGTATCTAGTTGTTGGTTTGAAGAAGTCGATAGGTTAGATGTTGTTTGATCAGGAGTTGAGGAACTAGCTCCTTTGAGAGTAACCTTCTTTTGAGCGTGGGTTACATCATTTGCAGTTTGTGTTTTATTTTGTTTATCTTTGATTATGATCATGTTGCAATACTTAGATTGGGAAGATTCAATTATGTTGATCACATTGTCATTGTTAGTGTAGGTGTAATTGACTTTGGCACCTCCCTTGGATTTTGAGGAATCACCTTGTTCATAAGCAGGTAAGGGATCTTTAAAAGCTTTGTGATCAACATTAGTCGTGTGATTTCCAAAAATAATTTTGCCAGTATCGATGAGGTCTTGAATCTCATGTTTGAGCTTAATGCAGTTGTTTGTTGTATGATCATTGTTTCGATGATATTCACAGTACTCGTTTTCCCTCCACCATTTGGGTTTAACTTCTAAATCATATGGTCTAGAGTTGTCTAGAAATGTTATCAGATCATTTGCTAATAAAGCCTTAAGAGATAATTCATATGATTCTTCCAGAGGAGTGAAATCGTGTTTAGGCTTTGAAAGCCAAGGTTTCTCTTTAAACCACTCTTTTGATTTCTTCGGAGGATTTTCTGCCACAGTTTCAACTGCTTTGAGTGCTTATGTGCCACTAGCCAGATTAAATATTGTGGGTTTTGATTTTGTTTTAATAGTGTCCACCACTCCATCATTAACAACATTTCTGTTGTTATCTTTGTCATATTTCCAATATTTTTTCTTTTCTTTGGAACTAGAGTCTTGTTGTGTTTTTTTCCAAAGTGATATATCTCCTTTCTTTATAAGCACATCTTCCATTCTGAGGGCACTATCTACTATTTTTTTGAATGAAGGGTACACTTGCATTTGGATATTGTATTTCAATTCAGGGATCACGATATTGACAAAGATATCTATCTTCTCAAAATCTGGAATAGGTCGTGAATATCTAGGGAACATATTTCTCCATTGTAGAAGAAAAGTGACCAAAAATTGGTAAATTTGACGATGAAGGTTTATTAAAGACAGGGTCCTCTATGAAGAATGGATTATCTTGTAATGAAAAGGATGATCCTTTACCTTTGGTATCTTTCTTACGAGAACTTCTGGTTTGAGCAGGCATTTATGACTGATATGATCGAGAGCTAGATGTGATGCAAAATTCAAGATCAAATTGAAGCTAGTTGTTCGTTTAACGTAGTGATTTGAGAGAAGTGACTAAGACTCAGTCTGGTTTCAGGAACGATCTATCTTGTATAAGACGTGATCTAAGTAACTTAGTTTGACTTAGTTTGATAAGTAGTTGATTGAACTAGCTGAAAGATGATCGACAAAATCGTGCAACACACTGACAGGGGTACACTATCAAGATTGTTTATGCTTAGAATTATGATGACCAATTTTATGCTCGTTGTAGACTGATTAGGCAAGTATGACTATTCTAACAAGTTTCTGCACTAACAAAATCAGGAATTCGTATGACAGAGTTTTCAGAACCAGATGACAATTTATTAGTTCCTAGATGACACAGACAGTTTCTCATACGACTTGTTGCCTAAATTCGCACGACCATTTTATAGTAACAAAATGACAATTCTGTATACTAGGACGACAATTATCACAGGACCAGACGATAAAATGACAAGACCAATTAAGACTCGTATGACAATAGGTATATAGCCAGACAATAATTCAGTAGACTCGCACAACAGTGGATTGGACAGAGACGAGATTCTGAAACAGACAAAGTTTTGATGACTGATAGAGACCAGATTTTGACCAGGAAATAGTTTTTGATGACTGACAGAGACTAGTTTTTGACACAGATAGATTTTTGATCACTGAGTTGTTTATTATTTTCTCTAGTTTTAGTATTTCAGTTTCAGTTTCAGGGTGAAAACCCAGTAAACACGCAGATGTATAATGACTTCAAACACAACACACTAACCCTACTGAAGTTGGCTTAGAGAAGAAAACCTTTGCTTGCAGACTCAGGTACACACCCAATAGCTAATCAGAATATAGCCGCTGAGTCTCACGCAATGGATTCTCAACATCGTATTAGCTGACTCCAAACGCTAATGGGGGCACAAAATGGCAAGTATCTTGGGAGAGTTACTATCTCTTTTGCACAAAGATTATCCCCCTTTCGGAGGTGAATCGGGTAGCCTCTATCTTATAGTTCTTAGTTAGGAATTTCGTTTGAAATTACCTCTTGAAGTCACGCAATCATGATTGAGGTCTATAGTCCGAAAAGGTACCAAAACAAGTTGTAGTCACGTAAACGTGATTAAGACCGTGAGGCCCTAATTTTTTTTTGATATGAGAGATCTCAAAGAGAAAACTCAAATAATCTCATCCTTTGAGACTTTAATCACCAGAGGCCTATTTATTATAGTGAGTTGGAATTCTTAGGTCCAGCTGTACTCACTTGGGTCATTCTCATAGGGTGATTACTTTTTCCCACTGTGACAGGGCCGCTAAAGGTACACAAATCTAAAATTTAGAAAAAGATTCGAGGGTCTAGATTTTTGATTGTTTGTGTAGACAAGAGCATACTCTCCTACCTCTTAGATTTTTCTGAAACACAAAAGACAAATTTGTTGATTAACCAGATAGCAATTTAAGTGCCTAAAAATGAATTTGAAGAATACACGATGTTCACTTGAATCTCCTCGGGAAACCTAGAAAAACAATGAATTAGTAGTCATATTGTTTTTGTGCGACAGACGTGTTCTTCGACAAGCGTTCTGCAAAAACTGATTAGGTTGTCAAAATCTCTCAGACAAACAACAAACAAGCCAGGGTTAGCATTAGTACCATCAAAATTCAATAAGAAAAACCCCATAATTGCAGTCTGTTTTAATACAAAAAATTAGAATACCATACGAGTATTCTCACCGAGTCATACAATAATTCACGGACTGTACGATACCTGTAGTTTGTCGTTCGGGCCTCTATGAAAACTTGTACGAGTTTTTGCAGAAACTATACAGAAAAAATCCTAATTTTTTTTTTGAAAAATAAATGTAAGCTAATCTGCGAGGCCGAATGATGTAGTCTTCTACCCCACGGTGGGCACCAAAAATGTGTGTGTGAAAAATGGATAAGTATCTGCAAGCTGTAAGACATGACACTTCAATTAATTCATTGCATGCATGGCTAGAGAAATATAATCATGAATATGAAAACCATAACAAATCGACCCATTGCCTTCTAAAAGATGTGAGTATAGACTTGCTCTCAGATTTGTCTAAGCAATACCTGTGACTGGACTACACCAAGACAATGGATTTAATCTATATGAGCACAAGATTAAGCTAAATGTATGCAAGATAAGCTAGATATGCAAGATTAAGCTAGATGAATGAATATTAAACTAGATAGATGCACAATAAGCTATATGAATTCAAGCAATCATAATTAAACTGAATATGACAAAAGCTAAACTAAGATGCAAAAATCTCAAAGCATAATATCTTCAATGACTCTAGAGCAAAAAATGCATAATAACAATAAATCTCTAGAGGCTTTTGAATGAGAGATGAAGGCTAAATTTATAGAGACTCAAAAGAGAGACCAATGATCAAGATCGATTAAAAATGAGCGGTGGAGATTCCTCAATAAAAAGCACATTTCAGGATAATTGAAATAATTGAGAGATCAGATTCAATTAATATTGAGATAGATTCCAATTATAGCTTGATTGAATGCATTCAGATTATAAGTTTGAGTTTGCATTGGAGATAAATTTAGTCGATTCCATGCACTTTTCTTTAATTTGCTCAAGATTTTTATTTAGAAAAAGCCTTTTCAATGCAACTGAACCTCTTTTCTCAAAAAGCTTTGAGTTTTAATTTTAGAAAAACTGATTAATTCAATTTAATTGCTTTTCTGATTTCTCAAGTTATCTCAATTTTAGAAAAAGAAATATCTTAAGTTTGATTTCTTCTCTCAATTTAATTCTTTTGTTTTGTTTTTAATTTAACTCTTTCTTTTGCAGATTAATTCCTCTTTTTGTGATTAATCTCTTTTTATAAATTAATTCCTCTTTTTCTTTAAATTAATTCTATTTTTTTATGATTAATCTCTTTTTGTGAATTAATTCTTTTTTTTCTTTAAATTAATTCCTTTTTTTTATGATTAAATGGCAAATTTATTTATTAATTAAATATGCTAGAATATTTAATAAATAAATAGGATAATTGATTAAAATGATTTACTTGGAATGATTTAATTAATTAAATACATTTTTAATTAATATAGAGTGATTAACTTGCCATCTAACATTAATGATTAAAGAATTAATTAATTAGGTGCTCAAGGTTGATTTAATTGTCTTTGGTTAGGACCTTGGTGATGTTGTCGAGATTAGGGGCCCATGGTTTAGGTGACTATTTTTAGGGTATTACAGTATGTATGTATATGCATATAATACATATGCATACATATTTAAAAAAATATTAAATCACAATTTAATTGTGTATTTAGATGGATCACCCATTAGAATATATATTATTTATACTTCAAAGTTTAATGCATCCTTAAAAGTTGTTAGTCTTCTTTCAATAAAAATTAGAGGTTTTGGTAGTTTGATGGAGTCTCAACTAATTGTCAATCGACGGAAGTTTTCAAAGAGCATATATGTTTCCATTATCGATTAACTGAGTCTTCAAAATAAATATTTCAAAAGAGCATATAGAAAAGTGAGACATATATAATTTATTTTTGTCCTTGATAAAAGAAATTAAGTGTTAAAGGGGGAACTAATGGGGCTTATGCTAAAGAAATTGAAGCAAATGCCTTGGATTTTTAAGAATGGTGAAACTTTTTTTATTGGGGATGTTGCCATAAAGAGCTACGAAAGTTGGCAAAATTGAAGTGAATACCTCATAATTTTATAGATATTGAAACTTCATATTGTTAGAGATGTTGCTATAGATAAACAGGAAAATTGGTTCAAACTATAGATAATTCATGACAATTTCAAAGCTAATATCAATTTACAAGATAAAATGTTAGCAATGATTCAATATGCTTCGTATCATCTTCATTTTTAATTTGAGGAACTTAAGAACCCAACCCAAGTTGCATTTGGGAAAACATAGTTTCCAATTGAAAACATCCCTTAGAATTGAATCCTCCCACTTGATTTTTAGGAAGTTCCTCTACTTTAGATATGAATACGCTAGCATAAAGTTGTATATATATCAAAAATATTTAAATAAAAATCCATATTGAAGTTTCCTAAATGTCATAAAGAGAAACATAACCATCTTAGCAACTTAGACCTCACTAATGTACTAAAATTGAATATCCCTCAAGCATGCTATTGAAATCATCTTAATTTTGGCAAGTGGTGGAAGTAATAAGAGCTTTATAAATAATCACTAACACTTACAACCACTTCAAATTAACATTTTAACAACTTTAATAATGGGTAGATAGGCTTGTGTATTTCGAGCAATACTGAAGGATTTTCTTACTAGTTCTTTCCCTTCAATGCTCTTTGAACCAGACACCTTGTAAAAAAATAAAAAATTCTTAATATAATTCAGTGGTTTACCCACTTTTATCAAAAAATAAAAATTAAAAAAATTCTAAATTTCAAGACTAACCTTGGTTTCTCTTTTTTCATTCTACATAATAAATCTTATAAAAGAACACATTAGTTTTCTTATGCATTCTCACAATTACTTGTTGAACACACCACAAAACTAAGAGGGGGGTGTTGAATCAATCTGGACCTTAAACTAATTTATCTTTAAGCTTTTAAAGTTCAAACTACAATTATCTTATCTTTGCAATAATAAAACATAAAGCCACAAAACACGAAACACAAGAGAACACCATATTTACATGGAAAACCCTAAGAAGGGAAAAACCATGGTGAGAATCACACTCACAATATGAATAATTAATTACATTGTTTTAGGCTCAAGGACAAGGCAACTCATTGCTCTTAATTTGGAATTGCAAGACTAAGGTGCACAACCTTAGGGAAAGATACAATGTATTACTGAGATGCACAATCTCGGGGCAAGATACAATGGACTTACATTACTAAAACTCACAGCTCCAGGGCAATATACAAATCTGTGCAAGCTACCAAAATGACACTTTCTTTTGGCAGGTATAGGGAAATGATGAATTGAAATGAACAAGGTCTCTTAATCATGAAACTGCCCTTGAACCACTATGTCAAGCGAAAAATATCATGGCAAACACAACTCACACATTCATTGTCTCAAAACTTTGTCACACTGAGATATGATCATCAAAGCTCATTACAAACTAAAATTCACACTTCTTCTCCACATATTCTTACACATCATTCACAATCAATCCATGCATCAAATCACACATCCACACATCTTTGTATATTATCTTATTCATTGAAATCCTCAACTACGTCGGCCACAAACAAAATATACACAAATTACACAACGTCTGTCACTGATCCACACAACATGAACTCATATTCACCTATGACATCGATGAAACACCAAACACGTTTGACATCAATGACAACAAAAATCAAGTTTTCAAAATCTCCCCCTTTATCATTTATGGCAACACTTATACCACAAAATTGAAACTTTCTCCCCCTTTGACATAAAAAACAAAGGATGCAACACTGCAAACCACAACTCTCCATATTGATCTTTGTAACTGTTTCTTCCCCTTCTAGTTATAACTCTGATATCTGCAACACTCCCTCTAGTAGGGATATCTCTATTCTGCAACTATTTTATTGCAGTCAATAAATCAAAACCTTCACTACTTCGCCTAAGAGCAGCCACCACGTCAATCTAGGAGACAAAGGATAAAATTTTATTCTCCCCCTAGAGTGATGCACCACATCAATGTATCTAGTTTGAAGGAGGGGAAATAACCTTTAACTTCAGTCAGAGATACTCAAAGGTATCTTTTGATAATGCCTTAGTGAAAATATTTGCAATATGATATTTTGTAGGCACATATTCCAATTTGACTTCATTCTTTGCAACCTTCTCTCTTAAGAAATGATACCAAATAGAAATGTATTTAGTCCTTGAATGCATCATCAGATTCTTTGAAATGTTAATTGCACTTGTATTATCACACATAATAGGAATTGCCTCATCATACACCACCTTGATATCTTTAAGGGTTTTTTTCATCTATGTAACTTGAGTGTAGCAAGATGTTGCAATATATTTTGCTTTTTCTATAGATAATGACATCAAATCCTACTTCTTGCTCAGCCAAGAGACCAATTTGTCTCCCAAGAAAAATGCACCATCACTTGTACTTCTTCTGTCATCAACACATACAACCCAATCAGCATCAATGTAAGTTTTCAAAGAGAAATATGTTGCAAATATGAGCTTTTGTTGTCATTGATGTCAAACTTGTTGATCCAGATGAGAGTTTTGGTTACAATCTGTGATCTGGTTCAGTACAGTTATAGTGGGACTTTAGTATGGTCATGTAGGTGTGTGGAGCCTATTTGTGGTTTATCCAAAATACTTTAATGATGTATTCTAAATTTTTTAAAGCTATGGTGCTGGTTTATAATATTTGTAGTTGGTGATTAGATAAGTGTGACTATTTCAGTGTCAGTTTACAAGAATGTATTACATTCCTATACCTACTAGTATTCTGGTGATATGGTTCGACCACTTAGTGTTAATAGTGTTTGTTGATGCTACCTTAGGCATCCACAACCACTCTTATTGGTCTGCATTGAAGGAGTAAAGTTGTGGTGGTGTGCTTTGACAATTTTATCTTTTGCACCTGAACCTATATTGTTTTGGTTGATTACATGTGGACCTATATGGCCATTTTTTTAGGATGGACTAGAAGGTGCACCAACATGGTGTGAATCCTCGCATGTATTAATTTCCCTTTTGGGTATGCAGTGGAATGTGTTGTAGGTTGACTATTTGATATTTACAAGTTACACCTAATTAAGCTGACCTAATTGGTGTCCTTGAGGTTGTGGTTGGTATATAAAGGATGCTATCATTGTAAAAAGAGACATAGAAGTTGTATGAGTTGTGTGAAGCATAGGTGAAGTAGTATAATGGTCCGGAAGTGTTACAGAGTAGTTTTGAAGGTAGTTTGAGATATGTTTTGAATTGTGAACTAAGATCAACAATATTATGAATGCATTTCTCTACAACTCAACTCTATTGATATTTTTATATCTGGAGTATTATATCTTTCCTTGAAGAAGTGATCTTCAATCTTTGCATTTGTATCTTTACCTAAGGTTGTGCACCTTAGCCTTGCAAGTCATCTTAGGGGCATGCGCTCCTTAGCTTCTAGCCTAAACATTATAACTCAATTATTTCATATTGTGAAAAAATTCTCATCATGGGCTTTCCCTATTTGGTTATTCCACGTAAAAAATATTGGTGTTATTGTGTGATTATTATTTTTGGTTTTAGTTAATTACTTTCATGCATAAAGTATATGGAATGAATTCCAAGTAAAATAATAAATTTTGATTGAGTTTTTGTGTATGTTGATTCACCCCCCCCTCTCAGTATCTGATAGTGTTCAACAATTGGTATCAAAGCAATATTCCTAAATTAATAGCCTAATAGCTGAGGTAGATCTAGGTTTTTGAACACTATGTTTGATTCTGATTTAGATGCTATGGAACAAAATAAAAGGATAATTGATGTTGTGGTAGATATGGATGGAGAATTGAGGAAAGCTCTAGCAGATCTTGATGAAAGCATAAACAAGTACAAGAAAGTTGAAGAGAAGATTACTTATATGAGAAAGATAATTTATGAAGGAAGAAAGGCTATTGATGATCTTGAAACAAAGCTACATGATAAATTTTGAGAATGTGTAAAACTTGAGGAAGAAGTGAATGTGCTAAAAAAAGAGTTGAAAGAAGCAAAATAAAAAATTAACAAAGGTCTAAAGCTTAAAGGTGGTATTGAAGTGCTTTATGTAATGTTGAGTGCTCAAAAGAAAACCAAGAAAAGGACTTGGATTTGAAAATGGTGAAACCTCTAAAGGTTTCAGTAAAGGAGACAAAGGTAAGGAAAAAGGTCAAGGATGAATCAAAAGACTCTAATAAAGATAAAAAAGATTTCATTTTGGTCTGGAACAAGAACGTTGACAAAAGGACTACCCCTACTCAAACCAAGTATTCATCAAACTTCAATAGTAACTATTTCTCATGCAATAAATTTGGACATTGAGATAGTAAATGTAGAAGTCATTTAAGATCCTAGTCATTTAATGGTCAATGTTATACTTGCAATAAGTTTGGGCATAAGTCAAATGAGTGCAAAAGTAAGATGCTATGGAATGGATATGTGAACTTAGGTTATGGTAAAAATGTTCATTTATTCAATGTATATTGTTATGCATGCAACAAATTTGAGCACAAGGTTGTTGAATGTAGGTCAAAAATCAAGAGGAATGGAAATGGTCTAGAACAAGGTCCGACTTATTATAATTGCAATAAAATTGGACACATTGCTAGATTTTTTAGAGAAAGGAATGAGAAGTCTATTGGTCCTAAAAATAAGTTGATGTCAATGAAGAAAAGGAGAAGATGAAGTTGACATAGGTGAAGAAATCAAAAGAAAAGAGTGAGGATGTGTTTGGACCCTCTATTGGTGCAGATTCCTCTTTCGATAACTAGACAATATGCACTATATGAGGGGGGGAGAAAAATGAAGATCTTACGACCCCTTTGTAGTTTGGATGTTGAGATGTTTTTCAGCATGACATAGTTTTTGAAGGCATTTTTTGGAGGTTTTTGGATGGTTTTGTTGGTCTGCAGTGCTGTTTATGAAAAGCGTTAAAACAGAGTATCAACTTTTTGAAATTGTAACGATAAAATGCATTAATGATTGCCTAACCCTAGGTAGGTGAATTCAACAACTAAATGGGGATTTTGAAATCATTTCACTCACTTGTGATCTTGCTAACTTGAGAGCTCTTGCATGTGAACGAATTGCTTGTGCGATCTATGCATTTGAAGTGCTTTCCTTGTGAAACCTTAGGTTCTTTGTGATTTTTGTGGAGAGGTATAATGATGACTCTGATTGTTGTTTATCCTGAGTTGAAGCCACAACCTAATTTCAAGCCATATCTATATGTGGCGACCATGAAAGATAAAGAAGGTGCATTCTTGAGGGTTCCAATTGACTGCATTTACACCAAAGATGTGAGGGCATACATTCATTCCAAACTAAAAGAGGTCAGTTGTTTGAAGTTTCATAATATTTGGGACAAGTTAACTGAAGCATATATGTCTACATTCAAGGAGTATAAAAATATTTAGATGATGGGTTTATATGTTTGGAAGGATTTTTCAGATTTCAGCTATGAAGAGGAGTGGATTAAGATTATTTTGAGTCGACTTCATGGGGATATCATTTATTTGGACAAACCCTACAAGATAACTAGGGATGCCATTAGGCCATTTACCAGTATGTGTTGCACCAGTACAATTCTAAAGAAGAAGATGATGAAGAATGATACTATATTATTCCATTGATTGGTTCTAAGTTAGATGGAAGAGCTATGACAGTTGAATATATTATTGATCTAGGTGTCAAGTATGTGATGAAGATTTTGGCTTATAAGATTTACTATCAAAACTGAGAGGGTTCTACCACTGCTATATCTATTCATAGTCTACATCAAATGGTGGTTCCTGGAAAGAGATTCGACTAGTGTGAGATGATGAGTGAGTAATTATTGGAGAACCTAGCAAGAACAAAGAAAAGTAATTACCAATTTAGATATGGATCTTTTATTATATGTTTGGCATTCATGTTCATGAATGACCTTTTGGGTGCTAAGAATAATGAGTGGAATAAGTTTACTCGTGTAGAAATATAGATTAGATAGAATATTAGGAGTTTTTGAATTGATAACAAAGATTACAATACATTATATTTCAGGTGGTTTAAGAATCTGCATGTGACACTATGCAAGAAAGATACAGGTTTCCTCCAGATGTGGTCTAGAAGTATATAGATGTGTTTAATTTTTGTGTACAGGCAAAGATAACTATTATATTGAGTTTGTTGGGTCGAGGACAACATGGATTTTGGAGCTTCCCTGTGAGGTATATGTAGAAGAAATTGAGAGACACATTGCTACAATCATACAGTTGTCGACTGACCCAAATAAACTTAGATTTGGCACTATTGGAGAAATTGAGTCTAAGTTGATAAAATAAAAGGTAGACAAGGGACATGGTAAGAGGGTAGAAAAGTTGTACAAGAACATTGGACTACTATATGTAGAAGAAAAATTTGATGTGACTCTTGTTGAGGGGTCATCTAGATAGGGACAAAGGAGGACCAAGTCTTTGTGCACCTCACCTCTGATAAGGATAGTTTCCTTTGGAATCCCAGATAAGTCTGTGACAAGTGAGAAGAAGACAATGAGGTGAAAGTAGAAGGCTAAAAGAAAGATATATGATCCAGAGCCCGAGGTAGAAGAATTAGAGAGTAGTAGCTCAAAAGAAGAAGTGAAGAAAGAGAAATTTTATATCAAACAAGGTCTAAGAGGATTAAGGTTGAACAAGTGGAAGAAGAAGAGGATGAAGATAAGTATGAGGATGAGGACAAGGATGAGGACAAGGACGAGGAGGATGAGGAGGATACAATGCCTCGAGTTAGGAGAAAGAGATCATTGGTCACTCTGAAAGTGACCCCCACAAAGAAAAGAAAATAGGTCAAGAAAAAGCCGAAGAGGAAGAAGGAGTAGAAAATTGAGGGTGATCCAAATTATCAGCCTTTGGATTTGGATAGTTTAATAAATGTAATTTTTGAATATAATTCTTCGGAGACCACTGTTGAGATATACTCTAGCGCACCTCCTACAAATAAGGAGACTATTGAGAAAGAAATAATCAAATACATGATTGTTTATAACAAAGACATTGATGATATTCGATATAAGTTACCTCTAGAGATGTTGGAAGTGTTAAAAAAGAAGAGAAAGGACACAGTAATGAAGGAGACAAAGATAAGGACACAAGCACTTTATATGGTTATTAGTCTAATTTCAAAAAAATAAAGAGCAAAGATAGATCAGGTTTTGCATACAAGATTTTGGATGAAGCTGAGAGTTAATCTAATCATGGGAAGTGATCTGAAAGACATCAAGAGAATAAAAAAGCAAACAAAGGATGAAGCTACATAAGCCGTGGAAGTACTAAAAGTCACTTTGTCTTTTTCTTTGTAGAAGACAAACATTGAAAGAGGATAAACAAGTAGTATGGCCATTTCAAAAGACAAAGGAAGAGAGCAGAGAAAGGATAATATTGTTTTGAAGGTTGTTTTGGATGATTAGTTGTACACATGCCTATAGTAAGCAGCATATAAGAATAAAAAAGAAAGAGATCAATGCATAAAAGATGCCATGAGATATCAACAAGAACCATGTTTTTATCTAACTTGTTTATTTCATGTGTAGATATAGGTTTTCATTTCAGAAATATCATGTATGTGGGTTAAAATGGGCTCCCACAAGGGTCGAGCTCAGCATACCATTCATCACTCACTATATGGTATTAGATAGTTGTTAACTGTAACATGCAATTACATCCGCAGTCCCATATACTGTCATCCAATGACAGTATAAAACTGCCATCCAATGGCAATATATGCAACAATGAATAAAATTGCACTCAACAGTCAACAAAGTAACTAAAGCCACACAACAAGCAGGAAGTTTGCATCATAGCATTCAAAGAAGGGACAGTTCTACTTTATCACTGTCACAATATCATTTAATAGCTTCAAGAGATATCAACATACAATCCTTTGATTGACAAATAACTAACATAGTATATAGTACAGTTCAAAAATATAGATAAGATGTTCTTGTGTACAAGAGACAAAGACTACCAAAGGTAAAAGACGATCATAGACTTTGATCACAAAGAACAAAGGTTAGAATATTAAGCGTGCCTCTTCCAAGATCAGTTTCATAGTCTCAATCTGAGCAGATAGTGGATAGGGCAGTACAAAGCTTACACAATCATGACCACAAAATGATGAAAACAATAATATATTTCTGTTATAGGTTAAGACCATGATAATTTTCAAGAAAAAGACAATCACTATGAGCAATCATAGAGCAACCAAATCAATATTCACAAATGATACAAAGATGATAGTGAGTGCAACATATATGAAGAGCATATAGGTACAGACAGTAAAATAGTCATGAAGGGAGCATATCATGGATCAATTATGAGAACAAAAGATAGTTCAACACATTCTTAAGATAACCCTTCGATCAGTTATGAGAAGAAAAGATAGTGAATGAACTCAAAATGCAATAGGTAGCAGCAAATAGTATCACTATGCATTCAACACCAAGATGATATTCTTAATTAGGATACTGTCCATATGTAACAATCATAACAACATGACTGTCCACAGAAAAGAAGAGTAAATGATAGAGATCTTAAAGCCAAAAGACATTACTAGCACAACTACTTATCAGTCAGAAAATAGTATAAGGAGTATGGAGGAGTAATAGAATGAATGTTAGTCTTATCATGTGTTTAAGTATTAAAGACAGTCCTCAAATCTGAGAATGTAACCCTAATGAAGGAAAATCAAGGTCACAATTGACTCAGGAAGGGTAAGGACTGATACAAGACAGTCATTGAGACATTGAAGAACAGTAAGATAAAAAATATTGTTACCAATTGAGAAGACAATCTCAGATTTCATAGTAGTGATAGAGAAACTCCACAAGTGTTTTCATTACCCATAATACATTGATTTGAGCAAAAAATGGGCAGATTGGTAGGGCCCAAGCAACAGAGAACAGTGATAAGCATACTCATGATCACCTGTGGCAACATACCAAAGGACAGTATGCTAATAGTGAAAAGACATCTCACAAAGCAATAATGAAGTCAAGCAATAATCAGTTGATAACAATGACATAGTAGCCTATGTAAGAAGATACGATCATTACGTAAGAAGAGAACATTGTGCAAATAAAACACAATCCTTACACAACAATCTAACAGTAAGCTGCAATATGCAGTCACATTGAAGATTGATGCCATCAAATCCTTTGATTCTTTTGATTTACAAGGGTTACAACCATAATAGATTGTCAGAACAATCAAAATAAATAAGAAGTACTGGTAAAAGAACATCAAGGATGACAATAAAAACCATTTATTTACGATGAGTAGGAACATCTTCACATGTTTCAAGATGAAATCATAAGTGGCAGATTATGTGATGACAGAGTATCATAGGTTGATCGTTCATATATATCAAAGTTGCAATTAAAAGCATAGATTGAGACTTTATGAACATGCAAAAAGGCCACTAGACCTTCTATGAGAAACCTCCAACATAAGAGTAATCATAAAACAAAGGTCCATAGACAATTAAAAATATAGCTGAACAGACATAAATACAGTCATAGAGGACGGTGATTGGATGGAAGATTAAAAAACAACAACCCAAATTTGAAGAACAACCACAATAATGAAGTTATCATGCGATGAGTTGAACATGGATAACAAAAGGTTGAGATGCCTTGTAAGAATACTCAGTAACAATGGAAGAAGATATATCATTCTAAGGCAAACTCTTATAGTTCCAACTCATAGTTAAAGATGTATTCTTTCATCATGTTTCCAAAGAGTAGTCATATTGATGATTTTTGAGAGAACCATATCATAAACATCACATAGAGCATTCCTATTTACAAGATCAGTTTGAAGCATTAACAATAGTAAGAACCATACAACACCAAGTGCAATATCAACAATATATAGAGCAACAAGTTCATATTGGTGAAAACCTTTCAAAAGAGGTTTTGGGACTCAATCCCTGTCAAGAGAGACATATATTGCAAGATATAGTTTCAACAGTCAATGTATTATATGAACAAAGAATGACCTGACAACAATGATATCACAAATGGGTTCAAGGCGAAGGCATTTAAAAAACGCAGGACAATTATGCAGCCACAGTGACAGGACAAATTACAACCATCAATAGTAGATAGCAATTATTAGCAATAAGGCATTCATATGGAAGAAGATACAACCATCAAATTAGTCATATACAAAATATTAGGGCAGTTAATTGTTTGACAGTGATAAGCACACAAAAGATCACTTTTCAGGAGAATGCAACAATCAAGAGAAAGAATAATAGCATGACTTGGCACAACGAAAAGAACAAATACATTCAGCCTTGAATGATTAAACACCAATAGATTAAAGATCTCAGGATTATGAATAACAACTATAGTAATCAAGAGCACGGTCAATGCTGTAAAGGAACTAGTATTATACAACCATCATCGGTAGTGCATTACAAGTTTGAAATGTTTAGGACAATCATATAGTTTAGTAACAATCACAAAGGACAATCATCATGAAGACACTGAACAACCATAAAATCCTAGAGCAAGTTGAAAGTGATAAAACCATTTTCAAAGATTGAGGTACAGTCCCAAAGTGAGCAACATACAAATTTGGCCTAAAAGTAGTTATTGCATCAAGAAGAATAAAGGAAGCTTGTATGTAGAGTGTTCACTAACAACCATAGAATGTCTCAAACCATCAAAGAAGCACTTTGATATCAATCTTGACAAGAGAAGTCATAATGAAGCCAAACCTAGCTACTTTCTCAGAATAGTCCAAAAGACTAGCAAGCATAAGATTAAGGATTCCTATACAAAGAGAAGAAGTCACTAATGCATCAACAACAACATTATTTATTAAATATCATTAAAAAGAAATATGTTGTCTTTTACATCCTTCAGGTACACGTCATAGTAATATGAGAGTGCAAACCTACAGGGAATTGTTTAGAGTCTTATGATTCACGATTCTCATAAATGAACACCATGAAAAGAATCATTATAGTATCTAAGAATCAAAGACATATCTAGAAAATATAGCTTTGAATATAAAAGATTCAAGGATCAAGTCATTATAGCATCTTAGAAAAGTCATGAAAGATCTCTTCTCACAAACCAAGGGTTTCAGTGTAAGTTATAGAGCAACACACAAAAAGGTAATCATCTCACAAAGCATTATTATGAAGAGCATTTTGACATTAGACTGTCAATCTACAGTCACAAAGAGAAAAGAAGTGTATACACAGTGAAGAACAGTAGTTGAGTCTCATTATTGAAAACCACATCTCCTAGCAAGAAAACAATGAATAAAAGACTCAGAGCAGCCTTAATTTTTTAGATAAGATACAAAGGTAAAAGACAGCTACAACATAGTTTATCTCATGCATCAATAACAAGTCTTCAAAAGGTAACAGTCAAAACAACCATCTTCAAGAAAGTCTATAAAAACAGTCATAAAGTTACGGTCAAAAGGAAAAGATTTCTTTTTTTTAAGTCTCAGATACATGAAGCAAGGTCATTTCAAGAGGAGAAACATTCATAGCATACCATATACCTGTACCACCTCATTTAAAGCAGTCAAAGAGCCTTGCCAATAAAGAAATAAATGCCACTCAAAAACATGTTCCACTTACATACAACATATACAGTCATGATGATGCAAAACACAGGAAAATCAAGAGAGTCTTAGTATATAACAACGAACAAAATCACGGTGATGTACAAAGCACTTCAAGGGTATAAAGCATATATACAATGAACAAGATCCATTAGAGCGTCCAAGTTGAATGAGCACAAGACCTTCATGATAACAACACCTCAATGGCACTAAACACAGTGATTTACATCTTTTTAGCAGTCAAAATAAACATACGGTGGTATAGAGATGACCCAAAATAGCCTGAGCTATAAAAGATACATCGCATGCCCTTAGACGGTTTCTATGCATTAAGTCTTTATAATCAAACGCAACTATAGGGGCTTCTTACAAAGGTAGGGTTTCAATGGTGATTTTATGGAGAAATATGATGATAACAACCAAGGCTTTAAAATTTGTAATTGCAGTTTTAAAAAATAGTTATAAAACTATTTTCAAATAAAAACCCTCAAATACCATCCTGAAGAACATGCAAAGAATACACAGATTTTACCTTTCAAAGTTCACATGATAAGAGCAGATGAGAAATATGTTGGCATTTGATGAACCTGCATGTTGGCACATGATGATATGATAATAATGTATGTTGTCATTGATGTCAATAAGTATAGGTCAATTGGTATGAAGATTGGAAGAAGTTGTTATTGATGATCAAGTTGGAGAACCTGTATGAAGATATGTAGTGAACCGATGTCGGGATTTCACTAAGTGTGACTACTGGTTGGTAGTCTTGGCTCTAGGGTTTTTGGTTTGGCAATATAGCTTGTGCGATGCAACCGATGGTATTCTGTGATGAGTTAGCTAAGAGATGAAGATGAGATCGAGATGCCATGTCAGTTTTGTGCACGTGAAGGATTTCCTTGAGGATCTTGCATGTGAAGATCGACTGCATTAAATGTCTACCTCAGGAATGAACATTCTTCTTAGTGGCATGAGAAGAAAGCGTGATGAGTTACTAATTTCTATGTGTGGTGAAGAATGGACAATGCAGAATGACTTGTGATCTGTTTGAGATTGCTTCATTCTATGAAAAGTGTTTGGATGATCAGGATTGGACCACCTGTAATTATAAACCTAAGATGCTTAGGGTTTAGGGTTTATGCTACCGACCTAATTGTTGTCTATAAGGTCGATGATGTTTGTTATTGTAAGTTGTTGGAAAAATTTGTGTCTGTATCCAAGTGATGAGATACTTGCCAGACCAGTGAGAGAAAACTGCAGAGTGTGATTGCAGAGTAGAGGAACTGAAAAGGATCTACCTTAGCATATAGTGTTGTTATTATATCAGAGTTTTACCTGTTGTCTTCTAGCCATTTCAACAGAAGGAAAATCCGTTTGTCAGGTAGCTTTAATAGGCTTACTGTAAATCCTCTAACCAGGTGACTCAAGTTCATTGAGTTCTTTAAATCCTCTAGCAAGGTAACCTTTAACAGGGTTTCAACCTTTAACAGGGTATATAGCCATCCCTTAACCGATTGATCTTTAACATGATTGGTTCCTAGTAGAACCTTATTGTAAAGTCTTTAACCGGACTAGGCTCCTAACAAAGCGAGCTTCAAAAGAGTTCAAAACAAGCTTGTGGGTATTCATCCCCGTCGTGGTTTTCCCATTTGGGTTTCCATGTAAAAAATCTGTGTGTCATGAGTTGTGCATTTTTCATGTGATGATTAAGTATTCTTTGTTTGAGTGATTATGCATGCAGAGCTAATGGTTATGGTATTACTGATATACCACATGCATATGTTTATGGGTGAAGTAGTTATCAAGTATTGAATGCATTTGAAGTGTTTAGTTTTACTGGTTGATGTTGTCTGAAGTCTTACCGTGTTTAACCAGTATTGCCATGGTTAAGTTCAGTAATGAAGACAACCAGTTAGCATTGTTTTAACTTGATAAGTTGCAGAGAAGTTTTTGTATATACTGATTCACCCCCCCCCCCTCTCAGTACCAGTTAGGGTATCTGTTGTTCATTATTATTCATCAAAATAAGCACATACCCGTGATATTATTCCATGCAAAATCTCAGTCAAAACCCCGTCTTCAACTCTAGTTCGAAACTTTAGCTTCAGTAGTGCATGGCAGCAGAGGAGCAGTCTTCTCGGCAAACACAAAGATGCAAATAAAGTTTTTAGGGTTTTTTCTCCTTTTCACCTTGCATGCTCTAATTCCTTTCGGAATTATGATGGGTTTTATTTCACTTAAAATACTGCTGATTATACTGTATGAAGTGGTCAAGTTTTAAAAAAAACTCCCACTTAGGACTTTAAATCCTAGTTCATGATTGTCGTGGGGTCTTTAGACCCTTGTTTTATTGTTTAATGCTCTTATTATTATATTTAATTACTAATAATGGTATTAAAATAATATAAATTAAAACACAAAATACCATTATTAATAATTAAATATAATTATTAATAATTAATTAATTAATATAAATAGAAGCATAGTCAAAATAAGATTATTTAAATGCTTCTATTTATCTAAATAATTAATTTAACAAATGCATTGGGAGATGCTTTTTTATCTGAGGCTATATTTGGTTGTGCTCAACATGTAAATCTCAGAGATGGAAGTGCTTTTTGGGAAGCTATTTTTAGTAGTTCAGCGAGTCATGCAGAGGGAGAGGTATTTTCTTGTTAGTGGCTATATTTGGGAGTGGTATGCAGTTTTGGAAAGTGAGTCTTGCTTTTTCAATGGACCTATTTTTGGCAGCAAATTGGCAGTTCTTTTTTTAGCACAGGGGTTCTTTTTCATGCAGGATCAATGGTAGACCTATTTTCAATACTGGAGGCTATATTTGGCAGGTTTATGTATGAGTTTTTTAGGCTTTTTTGGGCAAATTCACCCAAGGCTTTTTCTCATGCAAATTTTTCTATTAGGGTTTTTGAAGGAGATGCATTTTATGGGTTTTATATATTCTCCTCTCTCCTTTTTTCCCTCTGGTTCTTTCTTTTTGCTTACACATACAACAAAAAGCATTGTATCTCAGCACTTAGCATTTTTTCAGTTATTGTAATAGAGTTATATTTTCATTTAGTTTTTGCAATACAAAGTTATTTCCTTGTTAGTATTTCTTGCTTTTTCATTGTCAGGTGAGCATTTTGACAGAGTTGTTGTGATTTTTACAATTCTTTGTTCCATCATGCTTTTGCTTTGCAGAAGTAGGATAATTTCATAGTGATTCAGGTTGTGGGTTGTGTTCACCTGTTTTTTCAGCTCCTTCAATGTTGTGAAAATTCACTTTTCCTACATGCAGAAGTTGGATAGCTTTGAACCTTTTCAAAAATTGTTTATGAATTGGGTGGTCTAATTGATTTGTGAAGTGTTGATTTAGTATTGCAACTATTATAGTTTTAGTGCAGTAGTTTAAAAATTCATAATTTTGGTGTATCACCTCCATTATGATAGGTTTTTTGTTACATGCAAGCTTTTTACCCTTTTTTCATAAGAAGTTAGTTGTAGGAGATCCATCAAGACAGGATGTCGTCTTGGTCTCCAGAGGTTCACCTTCAATTTGAGCAACCCATATGCTCAAAGGTGTTTCCATGTTTCACAAGATTGCTTGGTTTCACACTTAGCATCATGGGTGCAATCATCTGTGACAACAGTTTTTGGCACACCCAATGGGACTAGTTTGAGCTGTTATAGCTCAAAAAAGCTCCATTTTTGTTGTTGTTTTGGTATTGACAATAGTATTACAACCTTTTGAGGTTATTTTTCTAAGTACTCGACGACTCTATTTTTTGGTTTTATGTGCAGAAGGTCTTAACAACATATGAGAAAATATCAGACAAGACAAAGTGAGGGTTCGATTGAGCACACTAAGCTACCACCATCATAGAGGAGGTCAAGGACAACGAAAAAGACATAGAAAACAAAAAATTTAGCAATTAAGTTTTCAATAGATTCATCAGCTGAAGTTTTTTTTGAGGTCCCAAATTTTGATTTTCTGTCTAATTCTTCTCCTCTGCCTAGTTCTCAACCTAATTTTGCCACCCATATAAATCCTCTTTTTGCAACAACCCCAGTTCAGCTATTCATTACCTAGAATCTACTGGTTAATCCATGAGTAATTCCAATGGTCATACCAAGGGCACATGCTTTTGTACCCTTCAATGGAGGCAACCCTTTAAATCTGACCCAACATGATCCAATACTAGGAGCAACTCTAAACAGTTTGCCTATTTTTTACTGGTGATGATCATGTCATATCTATTAAGCACATAAGAGATATGGCATCCTTGTGTGCAGTACACTATATAACCCAAGAGAATGTAGCACTCAGGCTATTGTCAGCATCTTTTAAAGGCAAAACACTCCATTGGTTAAGAGGTTTGCCAATTAATTCAGTTGGTGATTGGGATGATTTGGGTGATAAGCTGACAAAAAAGTTTGCAGATAAGTCATATCACCTATCATTGGTTGAGCGGATGACCACTATCAAGAGGGATCCGCAAGAGCAGATGACTGATTTTAATTACCATTTTGAGTGAGCTTGGAATAGAATTCCTACAATGGTAAAACCCTCTCCTAAACATGCCTTTTTAAACTATTTGAGAAGTTTAAACAACGATATTGTTGTTATGACTCAGTCTATGGGTGGGGTTACATCACCAGCAGCTTATGATGTAGCAATTAGAGAAGAAAATAGCCTTATACAAGCTGGTAAAATTTCCCCTAGGCCTCCTATGTCTATTTTTCCTGATATACAGCCTTTGATGCCTTTGCAAGTACCCCTATAGCTGCAATACCCGTTGTTCCAGCATTAGGTTTTTCAAAATTATGCTCAAAATAGTGTTGTTTCAGATCCGTTAAAGCAAATTCAGGAGTTAAAGGAGATGTTTATAAATAATGTTGAGGAAACTCACCAAATTGAGCAGACTATGCAGAATTTTGGCAATGAATTGGTGAGCCTCAAGAAAAATCAAACCCAAGATCAGAGGTATCAAGCCCCATATCAAGCTCCTTATCATCCCAATAAGTCTAACTACTAGAATGACCCTCAAAATCAGAGGAGGAATTACACTAATAGGCCAAACAACAGTATAATCTAAACACCACTAGCAACACCAGAGATATTATACCTATTTAGAACAATATAGCTCAAGACTATTGTTTTTTGTACCAACAACCTCATAATCAAGCATCATGTCAAAATGCAATGAATGCTCAATCACAAGCTTTGATGGTACATAATAACATGTCTTATCAGGATGCAGGTACAAATGAGGAACCAAAAGGTCTAGAGGTGGCTATGATGAATTGGCAAAGCGAGGAATTCTGTGGAGTTAATCATCCACAAGTGCAGAATATACCTTATTCACCTATTGCAGCTAATAAAAGGTCAAAAAGCATGTTATTGATATTGGAAAGCAAGCTGGAAATCATCAACAACAAGATGTAAATAATGGACAGCAAGCTGTAACCAATGGGAAGCAGCAGGATAAGTCCAAACAATAGCAAGAAAAGTTAAAAAAACAAGCTTCTACAAGCCAACAGGCTGCTAGGGTACCTCTAGCTTCCAAAATATGTAGATTTTACCAAGAGGACAACCTGTAGCACCTAAAGAATATTAGAAAGTTCACTTTCAACCAAAAGCAGCTCAGCCAAAGTATACTATTCCAAATGTACATCAAAAGGTTAGTGGTATTCCCTTTAATATTGTTGAATCTATGACAAAGACCATTGTTTCCATGTCAATGATTGACACATTGCAAATTCCTGGGCAAAAAGAATTGTTAAGAGACAAATTAGATGATCTTTCCTTGACCAATGAGCCTTAGAAAGATTAGCCCAAGGTTGCATTAGCTGATGATATTCCAGTCAAGAATACTTAGCCAATCCAAACAACAAAGCCTCCTCCATTTTTCGTAACATTGATAATTGGCAACCATCTAGTCCACAATTGCATGATAGACTCAAAAGCTAATAGTTCAATAATGCCCAAAGACCTTGCAGATAAGCTTGGTCTAATATATGAGTCTGTTTCTAGAGGAGTTGTACAGTTAGATGGAACACTAGTCAAGTCAGTTGGAGTGGTCAAATGTCCTGGTTTGACCTTACATGCTTGTCCTAATTTTATAATACCTCAGGACATGTACATAGTTGACTTACCTCCACACTTTTTCATTTGCTTAGCGAGAGATTTCACAGTGAAATTAGGAGGAAATCTTTCTACTGATTGGTCACACTTGTTTTTTAGAACCCGATATGGCACTAAGGTGACCATTAAATTAGAACCTCAAGCCACTTGCCACTTGGAACCATATACCCCAAGTCCTAAAAATGCATATCTTAATATCAGAGACCATGAGGAGTTACCACCCATTCAGGATCTAGACACACCTGTTCAAGGCTTACTTGATGTGAACTTGGATGAGTGGGCAACTCAAAATAATACAAAAGATTCTTTCATCAATATGGATGAAATAGGTCTTGGTGTGTATATGATTCATGAGGAAGATGTCGTTATTCCTAAGCTTGAAAAGGAAGATATTTTGTTGGACCAACAATCAGAACACCAGGAAAATCAGGTTTGGCATCTATATTTTGATGGTTCAAGAGGTAAAAATGGCTCTAGAGGCGGTGTTATGCTTGTTTCACCCAAAGGTACGAAATATTATACTGCTTTCAGATTTTCTTTCAGCTACACAAATAATATAGCAAAATATGAATCACTTGCACATGGTTTAGAATGGGCTAGAAAGAAAAATATTAAGTGTTTAAAAGTCTTCGGCAATAGTGAACTAGTGGTGAATCAAGTTAGAAACATTCATGTCACCAAAAATGATGTTTTAAAGATGTATAAGCATAGAATCTGAGATTTGATTGAATATTTTGAGGCATTTAACTTCTAGAAATCAGAATAAAGAGGCAGATAGGCTTGTTGCCTTAGGTGCTCAGTTTGATATTCCTAAAGAAACAAAAAGTATTCATAGACAACATTATGTTAAAGTTGTTGTAAGGCATTTAGTCCCAGATAAAACTATTAATTTGCAGGTTTTTAACTCAGATGAGTAGATTGCCAACTTCCTAATTGAAGAAGCTGAATTTTCTGTCGAAAATCAACATAAATTCAATAAACAATATGAAAATAGGTTTCTTCAACTGAAAACTAACAAGCTGCCAAAGGGTTAGGTGACCCTTGAATATATTTTTAATACAGATGATCAGGTCAGAAAGGACAAAGGTAGCATGTTTGTGAAGGAAGAACACTATGAGCCCATTGAAATATTCAAGGACAAGTTGCTGAAAAATTGACAAGGTATGTACTTTTGAAGAAAGACTTGATTTTGTGTTACTTTGTCAAGAATTCAGTGATATATTTGCATGGAGGTATGAAGACTTGAAAGGATTTGATCCTCACTTAGTTCATCATACCATAGAACTGGTAGATAAAGCAAAACCAATTAGGCAGAAACAAAGGCCTCTTAATCCAAAATTAGAGCATCTTATGAAAACTGAAATAAATAAGTTGATTGAAGGATATATCATTTTTCCAATCAAACACACATCCTGGGTATCCAATCTAGTTCATGTTAGGAAGAAGAGTGGAGAACTCAGATTGTGTGTTGATTTTAGAGACTTAAATAGAGCTTCTTTGAAAGACCATTACCCATTGTCCTCAATGGAGCAAATTTTGCATGTTGTTTCAGGTTCAGAGAGATTCTCATTTCTTGATGGTTATTCAGGATATAACCAAATTCTGGTCAGAGAAGAAGACCAATATAAACAACATTTACCACTAAGAGGGGTATAATGACTTATAACAAAATGCCCTTCGGATTGTCCAATACAGGGGCAACATTCCAGAGAGCAATGAACATGGCTTTTCAAAGCATGATTAACAAATTTGTTTTGGTTTATTTAGATGATGTTACTATATTTTCCAAAAAAACTAATGAACATCTTGACCATCTCAGATAGGTATTCGAGAGATGCAGGGAGTATGAAGTTTCATTGAATCCCAAGAAGAGCATATTTGATGTCCATGAAGGCAAATTGTTGGGATATATTGTTTCTAAACATGGTATTAGCATTGATCCTGAGCGGATAACAACCATAGCATTGCCATTACCAGCACATGTAAGGACCCACTTGTCCTAACCCTAGTTAAACTAAACTTAAACTCACAGTTAAAATTAAAAATTTAAATTAACCATTTTTGCACATGCAAGTAATAGATAAGTAACTGAACAACCATGCATCTCATAAATAACATGTGGAAATTAAATGTGCATGTGGAAAATAACATGAGTAAAATTACGCATGAGGACCGAATAGAATGCAAACCATAATTAGTTACGATGTCGAGTTACAGGTGCACATGTGTAGCATAAATCGTATGCATGAGTTATTATGTGATAGTTTAACATGCAAAATCGCATAATCAAGTCAACTAAAAGATAATTAAATATGACCATGCATGCATGGGTAAATGAAAACTAATCTAATCTAAAAAAAGTAAACCATGCATGTTAGTAGGTTAATATGTTAGTAGCCTTTTCTCTTCTTTTCTTTTGTTAGTTACATTGCATGACGACTTCTTGTCACATTACATCATGTGACCTTATAGGTCCTTTTTCATAACTTCTACATGCGACCATTTTGGTCTTTACAATGAAATAAAATATACATCTTTAATTATTACATAAAATTTTATCTGGAATCTCTGACTTTCTTTGTCTCCGGATGTGTCGCCTCCGTTTGACCCTCTCGCAAACTAGATGATGGACATATGACCTAGGCGTTTTATCCGTTCAACCAAATGAAGCATAAGCTTCCCGGTGCTCTTGATAAGCTCCCGTCCCTCATGACGGAGTGTTTGAGCAAGCCGGTACCAACTAGAAGTAAAGGAATGCTATGCAATCATGTAGAACTAACAACCCATCCTGGTTGAACTAACTACATGTGTTATGGCAGGGAGAAAAATAAATAAATATGATGGCCATCATTACCCTATTGGGGAGGTGAACAAAATCACCCTTCCCTGGTTAACCTATAAACAAGCACTATCGTTTCATAATCATCCCTCATAGACAGAAAAATAATTAACCCTCCACGGATTAATGTCAGAATTTATTATATTAAAATTTCTATTGCTTTTATTCTTTCTTAAATCAATCTTTGAATTAGTATTTACCAATATCAAACTTTCCAATAAAATAATCTTTAATTGAAATTATTAATTTTCCCATATTTTGTCAGTATTAAATTAAGAATTTAACACAATCTCTTTTAAATTCCTTTCACCATAAAATAAAAGAATTATTTTAGATCTTTTAAAACTAGTTAAAATAAGAAAAAAGTCAACTTAAATTTACTCATAGCGGGACTTGAACTCCCAACTCACTAATCCCCAAAAATATGACTCTACCAACATACCAATTGATAAATTTGATAACTATAACAAGAATGTTAACTTAAGTCTAATGAGAAACAATCACAGACCACCCAAGTAACAAGAATATTAACTTAAGTCTAATGAGAAACAATCACAGACCACCCAAGACAAATAAGACATCCAGGCAAAGAATTTAAAATAAATGACCCAAACCCCCTATTTATCTACTGGCAGAAATTACAGGAGAGGAATAATAATTTTTATCAGAATATTGTTATTGGCTGTGACTGGAAAGTTTATTGGACAAGAGAAGGGAAGATTAGCATGGCTGGTGGATCAAAGGCTTAATAGCGAGGAGTTTTTTTTCCCTACTGCTATTCCCATGTGGTAGGGTGTTGGCGTGGAGGAGAGGTCGTGGGCTATGCGTGGGGTAAACTAAAATCTACCTCCCTTCCAAATTGCTATTGCAGAAAATGTTGAAGAAGACGTTATTTATGGTGCTGGCAGGCTACCCGAACAACAAGCAAAAATTATATCCACCTGGTAATATAGAAATCAAATAGCCAAACTAATAATGGTCAAAATCTGTAAAAAAAAACAAATACATTTACCAGTCAAATAGAGAAAAAGAGTTGAGTGGCCAGAAAATAAGAAAAAAGCTTGGTTCTTTCCTGTAGATGGTTGCTGTCCTCTCAACCCCCCTTTGAAAGGTTGAAGACTCTCAAATTGAGATCAATCAATCTAACAAAAAAATAAATAAAAATAAAGCTCATAAGATTTGGAATGATCAAATAAGAAGTTTATTCTTATATTTATAAATATTGAATTCTCTAAAAATAAAATTTAACTGTTTGGATGATTAAGTTCTTAAAATAAAACTAATTTTGACTATTAAATGCATGATTAAGAACTCACAAAATAATTTTTAATTAAATAAAAAATATTCTTTAAATTAAATTACAAATTTGTTTAAGATTTAGTTTTTAAGAAAATAATTAATTATTAGGCCCTCACATGTCGTTTATATTTTTAGCACATAAGTTTACTCAAACATTGTATTTTTGCATGCTTGATCATTCATTTAAATTTATTAATTAATATTTTAATTAATTTCTTGAATTAATCTCATTATTTATTTTAATTAGTCCTCTAATTTTAGTCTTTATAAGATATTATATCTTAAATATTTTTTATATTTTATAATTTAATTATCAAATAATTTTATTTTTAATTACTCAACTAATTAATTTATTTACTCTCTTTTAAATAATTATATTATAATTAATTTCGAGCTTGATTGTAATATTAAATACTTGTATATTTAATAATTTATCCTTATTATTATTTTCTTTTTATTTTAATAGTTTTATTTTATTTTATCAATTTATATTAGACTCCCTAATTTAATTTACTAATTGCTTATCTAATTGGGTACTTTACACAGGTTCCAATACTTAGGTTGCTACTGGCGAGCTAGAAAAACCCCTCCTCGGTCATATGTCCACCTTCGACGGTTACCCTGCAACTTATACTTGACAAAAATTCGTCAAATTGCATTATATAAAAATCCAACAAAATATTAACATCATTAAATATCATAACAATATTAGTCATCATCATTAAATAACGATGTCATATCAACAAAAAATCATTATTAAGTATTATTAATCATAACAATAAAGTAACATCATAAAATAACTAACCATCGTCATTGTCACTAAACCACACAATATCATCTATCATTATTAAAAGTTAATCAAAAGGTATCTGACATAATAAATAAATCTAACTGAGGTCTAATTCGAGTCGTGACAGCACATAAGAAGGGACTTCAAAGTTTCATAGGTAGGATTAACTTAATCAAAATATTTATTCCTAATATTACAACATTAATGCAACCACTTACAACCATGCTCAAGAAAAACATACCATGTCAATGAACTAAAGAAGGTAAAAACAACTTTGACGAGATTGAAGAAGCAATAGTAGCAGCCCCTACTCTCATTAATCCTAATTTTGAAAAATATTTTATCTATATTCTTTTGGGAGTGAAGATACTATTTCTGCAATGTTGTGCCAACAAAATGATGAAGGCTTAGAACAACCAATTGCTTTATTTAGTCAGATTTTGCATGATTATGAAACTAAGTACTCATTTGTAGAAAAAACATGTTCTAGTTGTTATAAGAAGCCTTAAGAAATTTAGGCACATACTTTCTAACAATAAAATTCATCTTATGGTTGCTCATCCAACAATGAAAAAGGTTTTGCTTAGCAAGAACATAAATGACAAAAAGGCAGGTTGGATTACTAAAGCAATGGAATATGACATCTCTATTAAAGTTACCAAGTTGGTTAGACGCAAGGGTTTGTGTGAACAACTTGCTGGAAGTGCATAAAACAACAAGGAGAAAGAACAACAAGTTGAAATAGTGTTAAATAATGAAGAACAACATGTTTTCCCAGCTATACCAACAACTTGGAATCAACAGATTGCACATTATTTGCAAATAGGTGACTGCCCAGAAGGTTTTGACAGGTCAAAGAGAAGGTATTTCAGGATGTAAGCCATTCCTTATTCTTTAATTGACGATATTTTGTTCAAAAAAGTCTTCAATAATGTTTTATTAATATGCACTAAACCACATCAGATTGATAAAATTCTGTAAGAATTTCATGAAGGACCTGCAGGAGGTCACTTTGCCGCAAGAACAACAACTCTAAAAATTATGAGAGGTGCTTATTATTGGCCAGATTTGTTTAAGGAAGCTCACTCATGGGTGAGAAAGTGTGAAAAGTGTTCATTGTTTGCAGGCAAATAGAAGCTTGCAGCCTTTCCTTTGCAACCAATTGAAGTTGAACAACCCTTTGCAAAGTGGGGGCTTGATTTTATAGGACCTATTAACCCACCTTCTAGTGCAGGTCAGGAGTGGATTCTTACAGCAACGGATTATTTTACAAAGTGGACTGAAGCGGTACCATTAAGAGAAGCCAATGAAGCTTATGTCCTGAACTTCTATCAAGACTTGGTGTCTAGGTTTGGTGCCCCATAATCAATCATTTCTGATAATGCTTTAGCTTTCATTGGTCTTAGAGTTTTAGAATGGTCAGTTAAGAAAAATATCTATTTGAATTATTCGTCCAATTATTTCCCTCAAGGTAATGGACATGCTAAATCAACTAACAAAAACTTGATCAACATTATTAAGTAGACCATTGTGGAGAATCAAAGAACTTGGCATGAAAAGATCAAGTTAGCCCTTTGGACTGATAGAATTACACCAAAAAGATGAACAAGTAGTTCACCTTATGTTATTACTTATGGCAAAGAAGCCAAGTTACCTGTTTCATTTGAATTGCCAACTTTAAACTATGTTAGAGAGCTAGAGTTACTTGAAGAGCATCCAATGCAGATTAGGCTTACTCACCTTATGGAGTTAGAAGAAACTTGTAAGGAAGAATATAGAAAGTTAGAAGTTCACCATGCTCAGATGAAGAGAACCTTTTATAGGAAAGTTGTACCACACATATTTAATCAAGGTGAGCTTGTTTTCAAGTGTGATGATTTAAAAAATAGACCTGGTAGGCATACCAAGTTTGATGCCATGTGGGATGGCCTGTATGTTATCATAGAATGCAAACAAAATAATGCATTCCAACTTGCTAAGCTGGATGGAGATGTGTTGCCAATCCCTATCAATGGGATTCACTTCAAACTGTGCTATTGAGTATTAATTAATAGTTTTCATATGTACATAGTAGAGTAGTTGCAGTTTTGTTTTAAGCAGTTCGCCAAGCCCAGCTATAAGCTAAGCTGTAGTAGCTTGATTTGAATAAGTTTTGTTCAACACTCTGCAATTTTAGTTTTTCTTGTTTTTCTTTTTAGTTTTTTAGCATGTTTCAATCAATAAGTTCTTTCAACACATTGTTGTTTTCAGTTTTTAGTTCAGTTTAGATTTGTTTGCAGTTTTCCATAAGTGCAGATTGCACAGTGTGCAGGCTCAACTATATGCAAATCCTTTGTAGTTTCATTTTCAGTTTTGTTTAGAGTGCTGAGATACAGTTTCAGGTTTTTGAAGAGGGCAGATTTGACTCAATGGCCAATGGATATGCTAGGCTACTGGATACTACTGTTTATCAGGCAAATACCCCTAAGAGGTCACAAAAAATGTTAAATTTTATCACGCCTAAATTTGGTGACCTATACAGGTCATTATATATTGTAGTTGAGAAAAGCACACAATTTGTTTTTTCAAGTTTGTTATCTTTACAAATAAACATGTCTTCTATACAAGTATCTTATTTCAAATATGCAACTGTTTTAATCAAAAGAGATATACATGAATAAAACATTTGCATGTAACAGATTTTTATTTATAAAGATCAAACTGTACATGAAATCCCACACAAGCCATGGGAATAACTGAAACCATGGACATATATTTTCATACAAGCATGAAAATAAAATATATAACAAGAAAAGATGAGTGGGGGAACAAGGTAACCCATCATTGCTTGGAATGACGAGTCTGAAGTTGAGAAAGTTGTTGAAGTCACAGATGCTCATCCACTTCACTTTCTTCTGCTCCCAATTCATCAATACCTGCAAGAGATTCATAAAAATAATGTTACAGAAATGAGGATTATCATATTCTCACACTCAAACTCATCGGTAATATATAATTCATCTGCATAAGAATATCAAAACACATCCCTACAGTAAGCAGCATATCAGAATAAAAAAGAAAGAGATCAATGCAGAAAAGATGCCATGAAATATCAGCGAGAACCATGTTTTTATCTAAATTGTTTGTTTCATGTGCAGATATAGGTTTTCATTTTGGAAATATCATGTATGTGGGTTAAAATGGGCTCCCACAAGGGTCGAACTCAACATACCATTCATCTCTCATTGGATGACATTAGATAGTTGTTAACTATGGCATGCAATTACATCCGCGGTCCCATATATTGTCATCCAATGACAGTATAAAACTGCCATCCAATGGCAATATATGCAACAACAAATAAAATTGCACTCAACCGTCAACAAAGTAACTAAATCCACACATCAAGAAAGAGGTTTGCATCATAACAATCAAAGAAGGGACAGTCCTACTTTATCACTGTCACAATATCATTTAATAGCTTCAAGAGATATCAACATACAATCCTTTGATTGACAAATAACTAACAGAGTATACAATACACTTCAAAAACAAAGATAAGATGTTTTTTGTGTACAAGAGACAAAGACTACCAAAGGTAAAAGACAGTCATAGACTTAAATCACAAAGAAAAGAGGTTAGAGTATTAAGCATGCCTCTTCCAAGATCACTTTCATAGTCTAAGTTTAAGCAGACAATGGATAGGGTAGTACAAAGCTTACACAATAATGACCACAAAATAATGAAAACAATGATATATTCCTATTACAGGTCAAGACCATGATAATTTTCAAGAAAAAGACAGTCACTGTGAGCAATCATAGAGCAACCAAATCAATATTTACAACAAAGATGGCAGTGAGTGCAACATATATGAAGAGCATATAGGTACATAAAATAAAATAGTCATGAAGGGAATATATCATGGATCAATTATGAGAACAAAAGATAGTTCAACACATTCTTAAGATAACCCTTGGATCAGTAATGAGAAGAAAAGATAGTGAATAAATGCAAAAGGCAATAGGTAGCAATAATTAGTATCACTGTGCACTCAAAACCAAGATGATATTCTTAGTTAGGACACTGTCCATATGTAAAAATCATAACAACATGACTATCCACAGAAAAGTAGAGTAAATGACAGAGATCTTAAAGCAAAAAGACATTACTAGCACAACTACTTATCAGTATTAGAAAACAACATAAGGAGTATGGAGGAGTAATATAATGAATGTTAGTCTTATCATGTGTTTAAGTATTCAAGATAGTCCTCAAATCCGAGAATGCAACCCTAATGAAGGAAAAGAAAGGTTACAATCATCTTAGGAAGGGTAAGGACTAATACAAGACAATCACTTAGACATCAAAGAATAGTCAGATAAAAAAGATTGTTACCGGTTGAGAAGAAAATCTCAGATTCATAGTAGTAATAGAGAAACTTCACAAGTGTTTTCATTACCCATAATACATTGATTTGAGCAAATAGTGGGCATATTGGTAGGGGTCAAACAACAAAGAACAATGATAAGCATGCTCATGTTCACCTGTGGCAGCATACCAAAGGACAATGTACTAATAGTGAAAAGACATCTCACAGAGCAATAATGAAGTCAAGCAATAATCAGTTGATAACAATGATAGAGTAACCTAGGTAAGAAGACACAATCATTACATAAGAAGAGAAAATTGTGAAAATAAAACACAATCCTTACACAACAATCTAATAGTAAGGTGTAATATGCAGTCACATTCAAGATTGATGCCATCAGATCCTTTGATTTACAAGGGTTACAACCATAATAGATTGTCAGCACAATCAAGATCAATAAGAAGCATTAGTAAAAGAAAGCCAAGGATGATAGTAAAAACCATTGATTTACAATGAGCAACAACATCTTCACATGTTTCAAGATGAAATCATAAGTGACATATTATGTGATGAGAAAGTATTATAGTTGATAATTCATATATATCAAAGTTGCAATTAAAAGAAGAGATTGAGACTTTATGAACATGCAAAAAGGTCATGAGACCTTGTATGAGTAACCTCAAACATAAGAGTAATCATAAAACAAAGGGCCATAGACAATTAAAAATATAGCTGCACAAACATGAATACAGTCGTAGAGGACAATGATTGGATGGAAGATTCAAAGAAAACAACCCAGATTTGAAGAACAACCACAATAATGAAGTTATCATGTGGTGAGTTGAACATGGATAACAAAAGGTCGAGATGCCTTGTAAGAAACTCAGTAACAATGGAAGAAGATATATAATTCTAAGGCAAACTCCTATAGTTCCAACTCACAGTTAAAGATGTATTCTTTCATCATGTTTCCAAAGAGTAGACATATTGATGATTTTTGAGAGAACCATACCATAAACATCACATAGAGAATTCCAATCTACAAGACCAGTTTGAAGCATTAACAACAGTTAGAACCTTACAACACCAAGTGCAACATTAACAATATATAGAGCAACAAGTTCATATTGGTGACAACCTTTCAAAAGAGGTTTCGGGACTCAATCCCTGTCAAGAGAGACATATATTGCAAGATACAGTTTCAACAATCAATGTATTCTATGAATAGAGAATGACTTCACAACAATGATATCACAAAGGGTTTCAAAGAAAAGGCATTTTAGGAAAAACACAAGACAGTTATGCAACCACAGTGACAAGACAAAGTATAGTTCAAATGACAACAAATTTGAGTCTTAAAGTCTTGAGTCCATGCCACAATAGCACATATCAATTATTAGCAATAAGACACTCATATGCAGGAATAGACAACCATCAAATTAGTCATATACAAAATTATAGGACAGCTAACTGTTTAACAGTGATAAGCATACAAAAGATCACTTTTCAGGAGAATGCAAGGATCAAGAGCAAGAATAAGAGCATGAATTGGCACAACAAAAAGAACAACTATATTTAGTCTTGACCAATTAAAAACCAACAGATTAAAGATCTCAGGATTATGAATAACAACTACAGGAATCACTAATGCTATGCACGCTTTCTGGGTTTTTGTTTTAACTTCAAAAAGCTTTCTGTTTCACCAGCTCTGTAACCTTAACTTGATTGTGAGAAATGACACCATGGGCGAAAATAGGAGAAGATATGAGAAAGGAAGTTGTAAGGAGTGGAAACAGAAAGAAGAGGTGTGGGAAATTTTGCAGAAGGGTGGTCTTTCAAGCTTCATTGAGAGACTCCATGGCCGTGATGGAAAGATTACCAGCTTCTTCTGCAAAAATTGGAAGAAGGGCATGCTTAAAATGGATGACCAACTGGTGGAAATTGACGAAGAGTTAATAGCTAAAGCTACGAGACTCAAAAGGGAGGGCTGCAACTTCTACAGAGATAGGAAGGTCAGCAGGGAAGCCATTGAAAGGTACCTGGTCATAGAGAAAGAGAAGAAAAGACTGGTAAAGTTGAGTAAAACCTATTACCCACCTAGGGCTTTTGCAAAACCCTGGCGTTAAATTCTCTTTGTTTTAATGAGGTATATAACTCTTGATGGCAGGTTTACGAAAGTATATGGATATCACTTTGTCCTCTTAAATCATTTTAGGCATAATGATAAAGTGAATTTCCCTTACTTCTTGCTTTGTTCTATGAATGCATCCCTAAAAGCATATAAAGAAAATCCTCGGGGTGACACTGCAATGCACCAGGGACTTATGGTCCTCATTTATGATCATTTAAAGGCTAGTAAAATCAACCGAATGCAACTCTCTATGGATTCGAAAGAAGAAATGTCTGATTCTGATTTCTCAGAGGAGGAGGATTCAGATAATGATTCCTCGACTAATAATGAGGAAAGCTCTGACGACTCGGAGTATGAGAGAAGCAAGAAGAGGAAATCAAAACCCTCCTCTTCTAAGAGCAAAAAACCCCAAAGCAAACCCTTGATGAGTATTTCCTCAGAAGAAGAGGACTCTGATTTCCCTAAGGAGAAGAAGAACCCTAAGGGAGTGCTGAAGGAAAAAAGTAAGAACAAAGCCCAACCCAGGAAGAAGCAAAAGAAAACAGAGGAGACTGGCAAAGATCCAGAGGAGACCGGCAAGGAACCGGAAGAGGACAAGCAAACAAGAAACCTGGAAGCTGAACAAAGCCTGGAGATGGAGACTATGGAGGAGACCCTCAGCGCCGCCGACACTATTTCTGCCCTCCATATCACTAAAGATGAATAGATAACCCCTGGTAAAGTTACTCCTTCTCCTAGTCTTCACCCCGAGGCCTTGAAGGGTTTTATGAAAACCATTGAATGGCTTATTGATGGGAATAAGAATACTGTGGATGAATACAAAAAACTCTGCAACAGAGTCATGATCCTGGAGACCATTAACATTGGAGAGGGGAACACTATGGCCGATTATATCAAAGATCTGAAGAACACAATTGCCAAAGCGGAAGACATCAGAGATGCCTTTAATCCCCGGTTTGAGAAAATTGAAAAGGAGATACAGGATAGAAAAACCCTGGAGGAAACTAGCGAAAAAACGCTCTCGGATATAGTTGCCAAAGTGGACAAGATAGAAGAGTGCCTCAAGAACATTGCGGAGCAGAGTCTCAGCATTCTGAAAATCTCAGCCAACAACACCCATACCCTCATCAGCAAGCTCGATGATGAAAAGGAAACCCAGGAAATTGACTTGGATGCAGAAGGAACCGGGGAAGCCCAAGGTCCCAGAACTCGCACCCGTGGAAAGAGGAAGGAAAAGAAAGTGAATAAGGACCTGGAGGAGCTAAAAGCAGTTGGGGCGACCTATGATGAGCTGGTGACTAAGGCAGAGGATCTGCTGAAGAAAATTACTATGTAGTGTCTCCTTGGGTTCTTTGTTGTCTTTTGTTGTTTAGCTATTTTTTCTGTTCGCTGGTTTTTTTACCAGTCGCTTTGTATGTGGACTCTATTTTATCAGCTTTCTATTTAACTATGTTGTAATGGTTTCGGGTCCTTAAAACCTATTTTTCAATCAATCATAACAACTACAGGAATCAAGAGCACAATCAATGCTGTTAAGGAACTAGTATTATACAGCCATCATCAACAGTGCATTACAAGGTTGAGATGTTTAAGACATTATATAGTTTAGTAAAAATCACAAAGGACAATCATCACAAAGACACTGAACAACCATAAAAGCCTAGAGAAAGTTGACATGTTGGTAGTATAGCATTATAACAGACAATGAAAGATTGTTGGCATTTCAATAAAGGATATTGAGAAGATTGTTGATGATTATGGATACAACTGATTAAGGATGTTTACTATCTTGATATTATTATTTTGTCATTGATGTCAAGAAATTTATTTTCTAATTCAGTATGATGTTGCCATATCTTGAGACATATGATTTGAAGAATATAAAGATGTCGGTAAAAGACACAGGAAAGAATATGATGAATAAGGGGATGAATAAGGTATTCAATGGGCAACTATTACCGAGTTAGACAATGATGAAATCATGATGTTTAGATTGTTTTAACATCATACATATGTTGTAAATTGTAAGGTTAATACTATACTATGTTACCAAGCAAAGAACCTAGTCGGTAAACCCTAAGGAACCTAGTTAGTAAACCCTAAGGTTATCGCTATCGGTTAATGAAGGCGGAATGTCTACCGAGTGAAGTTTAGTATTTACCGAGTTGTAACCGAGCTATAACAGAATGCATTAAATGTTTACATGCGTTATTTAATGAAGGAAGCTGATGAGGTGGAATTGATTAAATGATTGGTATGTCGTAAATATAGTTTGTTAATGAATCTATATCAATGGAAAGTCGGCAGGAAGATCTACGGTGCAGATTGAACCGCAATACCCTAGCACAAGTTCTAAGGCAGGGTAAAACGTTTTCAGATCGAAAGATGCATTGAACCTGGTCAAGTTTGAAGATCTGATGGCTATGATTGATCATGGGAAATGTGATCAAGGAGATTAAGCGGTTAGCTAATTGTTTATAAATAGGAAACTGTTGATAAACAATGTATGCGGGCAAGTGTATGCACAGGGATGCTACATAGTGATTACCGAGCACAGAAGCTTGAAGACCTGTTTGAATAACAGAGTATAGAAGCCCAATAGATGGACAAGATTAGTTCTATGTCTAGATTGTATTGAACAAATGAGAATCTGCTTTAGCATTTTAGATGTGAAGTTGCAGATAGATTTTTATTACTGTTATTTTGTGAAAGTGACAGAAAATCTCTTAATTGAGTGGACTTAACAGTCTTATTTGTAAAACCCTCTAGCAAGGTGACATTCTGATTGAGTGTTTGAAATCCTTTAACAAGGTCACTTCTAACAAGGTGAAGATCCTAACAAATTTGAGGGAAATCCCTTAACCGGGTCACATCTAGCAATGTGTTTGTAATCTTTAATAGGATTTGCTTTTAACCGAGCATACTCTAGAAGAGTATATTTCTTAGTGGGTCCGAAATCCCACAGTGGTTTTTCCCTATTTGGGTTTCCACGTTAAATCTGGTGTTATGAGGTTTATGATGTTTATATGCTTTTGAGTTTGCATGTTTAACAGTTTTTTGGTTATATTACTGAAGTATATGTTACCGAGGTTGAATCTAAGTTTGTATGATTCACCCCCCCCCCCCTCCAATCTTGTTGGTTATTGGATCTGTACTTACATTTAGTATCAAAACTATCATGACAATGATAAACCATATTCAAAGATTGAGGTGCAATCCCGAAGTGAGCAACATACAAATTCGGCCTAAAAGAAATCATTGCATCAAGAAGAATAAAGGAAGCTTGTATGTAGAGTGTTCAACGGTAACCATAGAATGTCTTAAACCATCAAAGAAGCACTTTGATATCAATCTTGACAAGAGCAGTCATAATGAAGCCAAACCTAGCTACACACTCAGAATAGTCCAAAAGACTGGCAAGCATAAGATTAAGGATTCCTATACAAAGAGAAGAAGTCAGTAATGCATCAACAACAACAATATTTAAGAAAGATCATTAAAATAAACATGTTTTCTTTTACATCCTTCAGGTACAGGTCACAATAATATGACAATGCAAACCTACAGAGAACTGTTTAGAGTCTTATGATTGATGATTCTCATAAATGAACACCATGAAAATAATCATTATAGTATCTAAGAATCAAAGATATATCTGGAAAAGATAGATTT
Organism: Cryptomeria japonica; assembly: GCF_030272615.1. Lineage (NCBI taxonomy): Eukaryota > Viridiplantae > Streptophyta > Pinopsida > Cupressales > Cupressaceae > Cryptomeria > Cryptomeria japonica. The sequence goes on along the minus strand of NC_081415.1, from coordinate 346,377,353 downwards.
GAATATAAAAGATTCAAGGATCAAGTCATAGCAACATCTTAGAAAGGTCATTAATGATGTCTTCTCACAAACCAAGGGTTTCAGTGTAATTTAAAGAGCAGCACACAAAAAGGTAATCATCTCACAAAGAATTATTATGAAAAATGTTTTGACATCAGACTGTCAACCTACAGTCACAAAGAGAAAATAAGTGTATACACAGTGAAGAACAGTAGCCGAGTCTCATTATTGAAAACCACATCTCCTAGCAAGAAAATAGTGAATAAAAGACACATAGCAGCCTTAATTTTTGAGATAAGATACAAAGGTAAAAGATAGCTACAACACAATTTATATCATGCATAAATAACAAGTCTTCAAAAGATAACAATCAAATCAACCATCTTTAAGAAAGTCTATAACATCAGTCATAAAGTTATAGTCAAAAGGAAAATATTTCTTTCTTTTAAAAGTCTCAGATACATGAAGCAAGGTCATTTCAAGAGAAGCAACATTCATAGCATACCATATACCTGTACCACCTCATCTAAATCAGTTAAAGAGCCTTGCTAATCAAGAAATAAATGCCACACAAAAATCATGTTCCAGGTAGATACAACATATACAGTCATGATGATGCATACCACAGGAAAATCAAGACAAAGTCTCAGTATATAAAAACGAACAAAATCATAGTGATATACAAAGCACTTCAAGGATATAAAGAATATATGCAGAGGACAAGATCCATTAGAGTGTCCAAGCTGAATGATCACAAGACCTTCATGATAACAACACCTCAATGGCACTAAACACAGTGATTTACATCTTCAAGTAGCAGTCAAAATGGACATGCGGTGGTATGGAGATGACCAAAAATAGTCCGAGCTATAAAAGATACATCGCATGCCCTTAGATGATTTACGTGCATTAAGTCTTTATAATCAAACACAACTATATGGGCTTCTTACAAAGGTAGGGTTTCATCAATGACTTTATGGAGAAATATGGTGATAATAGGCAAGGCTTTAAAATTTGTAATTGCAGTTTTAAAAAATAGTTACAAAACTATTTTCAAATAAAAACCCTTAACTGTATTTGAAGAAGTGAATAAATCCTGAAGATCGTGCAAAGAATACACAGATTTTACCTTTCAAAGTTCACATGATAAGAGCAGATGGGAAAATAAGCACATACCCGTGATATTATTCCATGCAAAATCTCAGTCAAAACCATGTCTTCAGCTCTAGTTCAAAACCCTAGCTTCAGTAGTGCATGGCGGCAGAGGAGTAGTTTTCTCGGCAAACACAAAGATGCAAATAAAGTTTTTAAGGTTTTTTCCCCTTTTCACCTTGCATGCCCTAATTCCTTTCAGAATTATGATGGGTTTTATTTTATTTAAAATGCTGCTGATTATATTGTATGAAGTGGTTGAATTTTAAAAAAAAAACTCCCACTTAGGACTTTAAATCCTAGTTCATGATAGCAGTGGGGGCTTTAAACCCTTATTTTATTGTTTAATTCTTTTATTATTACATTTAATTACTAATAATGGTATTAAAATAATAGAAATTAAAATACAAAATACCATTAATAATCATTAAATATTTTAATTATTATTAATTTATTTATTTATATAATATAAGATTATTTAAATGTTTCTATTTATCTAAATAATTAATTTAATAAATGCATTGGGAGATGCTTTTTTATCTAAGGCTATATTTGGCTATGCTCAACATGTAAATCTCAGAGATGGAAGTGCTTTTTGGGAAGCTATTTATAGCAGTTCAGTGAGTCATGTAGAGGGAGAGGTATTTTCTTTTTAGTGGCTATATTTGGCAGTGGTATGCAGTTTTGGACAGTGAGTCTTGCTTTTTCAGTGGACCTATTTTTGGCAGCAGATTGGCAGTTCTATTTTTAGCACAGGGGTTCTTTTTCATGCAGGATCAATGGTAGACCTATTTTCAATATTGGAGGCTATATTTGGCAAGTTTATGCATGAGTTTTTAAGGCTTTTTTGGGCAAATTCGCCCAAGGCTCTTTCTCATGCGGATTTTTCTATTAGGGTTTTTTAAGGAGATGCATTTTACGAGTTTTATATATTCTCCTCTCTCCTTTTTTCCCTGTGGTTCTTTCTTTTTGCTTACACATACAACAAAAAGCATTGTATCTCAACACTTAGCATTTTTTAGTTATTGTAAGAGTTATATTTTCATTCAGTTTTTGCAATACAAAGTTTTTTCCTTGTTAGTATTTCTTGCTTTTCATTGTCAAGTGAGCATTTTGACAGAGTTATTGTGATTTTTACAATCCTTTGCTCCGACACACTTTTGCTTTGCAGAAGTAGGATAATTTCACAGTGATTTAGGTTGTGGGTTGTGTTCACCTGGTTTTTCAACTCCTTGCATGTTGTGAAAATTCACTTTTCCTACATGCACAAGTTGGATAACTTCGAACCTTTTCACAAATTGTTTATGAATTGGGTGGTCTAATTGATTTGTGAAGTGTTTCATTCAGTATTGCAACTGTTATAGTTTTAGTGCAGTAGTTTAAAACTTCATAATTTTGGTGTATCACCTCTATAAGGATAGGTTTTTCGTTACATGCAATCTTTTTACCCTTTTCTCACAAGAAGTTAGTTTTAGGAGATCCATCAAGACAGGAAGTTGACTTGGTCTTCGGAGATTCACCTTCAATTTGAGCAACCCATAGGCTTGAAGGTGTTTTCATGTTTCACAAGATTGCTTGGTTTCACACTTAGTATCATGGGTGCAATCCTCTGTGACAACAGTTTCTCCATGAGAAACTTTTGGAAGTAAAGGTTGATGAGTCTCTAAGTGAAGAGGAGTAGATACAAGCTATGCTAAGTGGGATTAAATATTATGATTTTGTCATTGATGTCACAGGTGAATATGAGTTCATGTTGTGTGGATTGATTTTCATCAATCCACACAACACAAACTCATCTTCACTTGTGATATCAATGACAACACAAATAAGTTTGACATCAATTAAAACACAACTCAAGTTTCCAACATTACTAACTTTCAAGCATAAGATGAACCTCTAAATTAAGTTAAAAATGTACCAAGAACAAGACTTGAAAATATATAGAATAAAAGTACTTAAATTATAAAAAGTATTCTATCCAACCTAATACCAAGTTTTATAAAAAAAAGTGAGTTAGGCCTTGTGGTCCCATGAAGAGCACACACAACAATTTTGTGTGCATGTTGATAACTACACTTGTATCTTGTAAATAGAATATATTGTAAGGAAGTCAAGTAGCGGAACAACTTCCTACACTAACCTTGAGAGGAGGGTAATGAAAAAACTTTTATAGATAATCACAATAATTACAGAAAATAGAAATAGATATAATAACATTCAAACCATAACACAGTGATTTAGGTGGGGAAAAACCTTTTGGGAGAAAAACCCCACACTCCAAAAGCCGCCCAATATATTATTCAACAATCAAAAATAGATTACAATATACTTGCAAATAAATCTCTTCAAAGGAGTACCACTAATCAGAGATTCAGAGGTAACTCAATAGCCATAAGACTCTTACACACAACCTCTATCTTTCGCACCTCATATATAGGAGATACAATACAAGAAACCGTCAAACGGTATTACAAAACCATGGGCTAAAACTACCCAATAAGGTGTGGCCGACCTTATCTCCCTTCTAGATGCCCTATGACATGTTAAAACACACATCAACATGTGTCCCTCCCTTTTACAACTCATTTATGTGTCCGATACAAATTATGTTTCCTATTTCAGGAGTACAAACTATCAGAGGCCATAACTTGAGAATCGTGTGTTTGATTGATGAACTATTTGAAGCACCAAAAAGCTCGTGAAGTTCTCTATCACCTTGTAAACTGCTGTGCCATTTACGTCCACTTTTTAGGGCATTTTGGGGACTCTAAAGTCCTCAAAATTAAGTTTAAACCTTTCATTGGACCCCTCCAAAATGAATTTTTTTAATATCTTCAAAACTAGTCATGATCTTGTGACGAAACTTTACTGGAATGCTTATTTAGCCAACCAAACGCTTTGGGGAGAATTTTGCACCATTTCGTGCTCAAATGAAAACTTACTATAAATAGTAACCTCATCTAACTGCAAGGTTGAGACACCATTTTCCCAACATATAAAAATTAACTTATTTAAAATTGTTGCAAAATATGAGCACCCCACTACTAGCTAGGGTTGAGATTACTCTTACTAAGTAGTCACTAGTCAATAATATTTTTAAATTATATTATTTTTAGTTTTGCAATGCAATAGGTTGCACATAAATGTATAGAATATATCCACATTAATTATATATTATTTAACTTCTTTCCACAAAGTAAGCTCATCAAATTATGAGTTGTTTGTACCAAAAAAAATGCAAATTATTTATTTGCACAGATTAAGGGGATCATAAAGACTAGTGAGAGTGACTATGGACCCTTATTTAATAAATTCTATGTGTCATTTTAAATTATTTTTATTTTTGTCCCAAAATGCTTTGAAATTGTAGTTACCTTCTAGGTATGGCAACCACTTCTCAAATTCAAACCCTCATAGATTTGGCCTCACATATTCAATTTGAATGAAACAAAAGATAAAATTGACTTTCTTTGACTCTTCATATTCAATGGTGAGCTCACATTTTCTCCATAAAGCTCCAAAATGAATTTTCAATATAAAGGTCCACAAAGAGGAAAGCACCAAATCAAGTGTTTCCATTAAGTTTTTCTATTTCTCTAGGTTATCATATGATTCTAGAAAAGAGTATACTTAATTTTTAAAAATCCACCAAGATCATCAATTAGGAAATAGCTCATGCACAAAATCACCCTCAAATCTAAGAATGTGTTTACAAGATTAGAGATCTAATACCATATAGTGGTTCAAGATTATCTCACACACACCAATATCACTTACAAAACAAAAAGATAACCTTCCATAAGAAAGTATGAAAAGAAAAGTACTTTCTTGTTATTACGATCTATGACAATGTTTTTTTAGTCTTTTAATACAAAGTGTACAAGTGGCCTTGCTTATACAAACAAGGAGAGAGATATAATTAGACATGATTTGGGCATATATCTTAATCCAATGACCTAAGTTAACTTTACCTGACATTTATATTAAATAACTGTATGCCCCTCTAGTTGCTCTTTTGTATTTCTTCTCCTTGATGTGGATTTGGCTATGAGCTGGTGATTGTGCCATTTGCGTTTTGGGTGTTAACCTTTCTAATGTGCTATGATATTATTCTGGATGTTGCATTTGATTTCAATGTGAGGCCTTGAGTGCCTAGCTTATGTTGTGATTGGAAATATGTTCTGTGTTTGTGTTGGACCAGTGATGTTCTGGATTGCTTCATGATGATCATGATTATTCTTTTACATTGGGATGTGTTTTTCTTCTTGCGCTTGGTTGTGAGGACCATGATGTTATTTATTATTTCATATTTGTTTGGATACTAGATTCGTTGGGGGTTGTTACCCTATTTATGATGTGTTTATATTAACGATTCGATTAATACTAGAATGTGACAAGTGATGTTAATCTGGCTGGTTGACTTAAAAGTAATAAATCATATTTTGTGTTATTGCATTTTTCTATGAGATTAAATACTTAGTAGTACATTCATTTGATGATGCTATATTGATTTGATGAGAAATCATGTTACTAACTATGTTATTTTGTGACCCCGATCGAGGAACGTTAATGATGCTTTCAATTATATTATGTTGTATGTATATGTATGAACATGTGTTTGTATGTTTTGGTTGGTGTAGGTATAGAGCATCGACTCCACCTAGCTCCATAGGTCTAAGCATGCTCATATCCCCGACGGTGGTTATAGGAGATATCATACTGGCCATTAATGTTACCTAGCCATAGCCAACATTCCTAATTTGGACGATTTTCCTTAATTTTATTTATTTATACATCTGGTTACCAGTTTGGTAATGTTTGGTTACCTCAATGCATATTTGTGAATGACTAGTAAAGATTGTTGTGCATAGTTGGTCATATGTGAATTTTCACTATTATAGTGCATATATTAATGATATTTAAATAATATAACACAATAATTTAATATTTAATTGTGAAATGTGGCTTATGTGTATTCAATTTAATTATGTGGATTGAATGATTTTACTTTTGGGGGTATTTTGGGAGTAAGTGGATTTATTTATCCAGCTTGATTTTTATTATTTTTATATTTTTCTCCAAAAGTGAGTTTATATTATAATTTCGAAGTTCATTTTGAACAATTAGTTTTTAATTTCAAATTCTGGAGCTCTCATACCCCACAATGGGCATTTTTATTTGTTAATTGGGAGGGAAATTCTTGAGGGAATTTTGTGGGTAGGAGCTTGTTGGATTCACGTGGGTGAACTCTTGTTGCTACCCGATTTTCTTGAGTTCTTTCGAAGTCTTTGGCTTCATGTTTCATTTTGAAATTATTCGACTTGAAGGTAAGTTTTTACTAATTTCTCTCTTGTTTCTCAATGAAATTGGGTGATTCTTGTTGCTATTAATCAACAAATGGATTTAGCATGTTTCTCCAATTTGAATTTTGGATTTTAGTTAAGATATAAATTTGTTGTGTTTTGAAATTTGAAAACATAGTTTTACAAAAGGAAATGCTGCCCAGTTTTTTTGGATGCCCGGATTATTGATTTTCTTGCACTTTTGGGTTGTTGTTCATCTATGGACCAGTGGGTTTTCCTAGATTTTTGATTGGGTATGTTTGAAATTTAATATTTTTGGAAGTCCATCAATGGTGGATACCTCCATGATTGGTTCTGGTCAATTTGACCTTTTTTTATAAAATGTGAATTCGGTGTTTTTAATGTGATATTATCATATGAAGTAATAGTATCATATATGTACATTTAATTGTTGGATCGATTCAGATTCATTCTCTTAGCATTTAGGGTCAAATGAGTATGTTTTGAATGCATATGAATATGTCAATGCATTTGGTACTTATTGACGGATTTTGGAATTGTTGGGCTCAATTGTGATATTATATGGCCTTGCATATTGGCATTTTGTTAAGAGTCTCATGTTTTGATTTACTTGAGCCTAGGGTAGGTAGTAGGACCAATAATGGGAGTGGTGTCCAATGAGGGCCGAGGTACAAAGGGACCGCTAGTGTAACTCATTGGACATTTTGTAACCAAGTGAAAACTAATGAAACGTTAATAAAATAAACTAAGATAAATGGATGCCACTCTCATGGCCTTGAGTTCTTGTTGAGACTAAGGATGAGTTGGGAAGGCTTGACCATCTGTGGGGCATTGATCTAACAAGATTTAGTCTCCTCATCCATGTGAGAGGACTGAACCAAGGGAAATCTAACAATGGTGAAAAGGTTAGTTTAAACACAAAAAACCATAAAATTCAAACAAAGCACAAAGAAACTTTATACCTTGAAAGAAGTCCTCTTGTTCCTCGGTTTGAGTCTTCGGTGAAGCCAAGGATGCACCCCTCCTTAGCTTGATTGGATTGGCCCCTTGTAGACTTTTGGATTTCTCTCCACACACAACAACACAATGGTAAATGGATGGATGATTAATGGATGCAAATGGATAACTAAGTGTGGTTGCCTAAATTTTCCTATAATGGTGATGCTCTTGGATATGATTTTAGCTCTATTTCAACAACATGAGATTGTACTAAGATGAGATGAAGGGTCAAGATTGAAAGAGAGGGGTGAGGTGGATTGAGAGGACAAGATGTGGAGACCAAGAGATTTGTCATAAAAGCATTTCTTATCTCCACACCCCTCAAGGTACATGGGGAAGAGATCCTCAAGTACACTGGGAGAATAAAAAGGAATTAAAAATTCCTTGGGGGAGGACAAGAGAATTAAAAATTCAAATAATGGATTACATGAGAAGAAGAGGAGAGAAAATAAATTTAAAATTCTTTGGGAAATGATGGAGCATTGGAGAGTGGGAGAATTTTAAATCCTTGAAATGACCAAAGTTAGTGCATTTAAGGTTTAGAAGGTGAGAGGAGACAAGCCATTTATGGCAAGGAGTTGACTTGCTCCTAATCATGGTGATTAGGATTGTACAAATAATTAATGAAGAGATTAGGTGGAATAGTGCAAGATTAGAGAACAAGTGGGAAAGTTAGGAGGATTCGACAAGAGGAGAGAGAATGAGTGGAGGAATTAAAAATTGGAGAATGATAATGAAGCTTCTAGAAGAATTAATTAGGCTAAGTGGGATTAGAAGAAGTGATTTGTAGGAATTACATAACTTAAGTTAATTAATTAAAATTTATTAACTTAAGGGGACTTAGAAGAATTAATTATTTGGATGACTTTAGAAGGATGGAGAATAATTAATTTATTTAATAAATCAATTATTGGACTATAGTGACAGGATTAATTAAATTGAATTTAATTGACTCTGAGAAGAATGTGAATAACATAATTAAACAAATTAATTATGTAGAGGATAAATTAATTGAATATTTAATTTAATTATTTTTATACGTCTACATTTTGCCCCTCTTTTATGTAGGAGCAAAATTGGCGGTGGGTAAAAGACAGAAAAAGATGCCCCAGCGTGAAGACACAGGTGGTATATGCCCCCTCAAGAATTTAACCAATTTTTTTTTGGGGAAAATTCTCGAAAAAGAAGAAAACAACAAAAAGAAGGGAAATGGAAAGAGGAAAATGGGAGAAAGAAAAAAGATTTGCAGGAAAGCGAGAGAAAATGGGGAGCGAGAAAGAAAACGGGGACATAGGGGGGCCCTATATAAGCCACACGGGGCCCTAGGAGAGGTCATTGTCACACATACACCTTGGAGATTTGGAGAACCCAGAGCACTAGGAGAGAGATGGCATGCATCCCACACCATGAGCACTGCACACAGAGAGTCAGAGGCTTCCAACAATCGACCAAGTAAGGCCCACCAGTATGTACCATAAACCCTCTTTATCATTTAATAGTTTAGGGTGTTTATTAGGGGTAATAATTAGGGGTACAATTGGTCGGGGCGTAGACGTCAATCACTAGATCGACGTCTATGCAAGGGTTCGATGCCTATGCAGGCAATTAACATCTGCACAGGTGCCAAATAGGCTCAAGGAGGCTGATACCTATCCACATAAGCGAATACCGTCTGCACAGATGTCAGTCTACAGGCATAGAGAAAAAAGGGGGGATAGACTAAGGATTGACATCTTCACTCTGCTGATCGACGTTTGTGCCGTGGTTTTGACGTCTCCACCTAAAAGGGAAAAATAGGAAAAAGAGAGATAGAGGAAAAAGGGAAGAAGGGTCGGGGGATCACATAGATGCCCCACAAGGTAGAGTAGGCTAGAAATAAGATAGAATAAGAAGGTTAATGAGATGATTCTGTTGGGAGCAAGTGAATCTTGATCCTATTACTTCTTGGGAGCACTACTCGTCGATGATGGCATTGTACAGGTAGTTGGGGAGAGACAAGTGAGAGATACACATCGTGGTAGGATTGGGGTTCATGAGCAGGTGGTCGCGGATCCAAGCACACATAGCAATGATGACAATGCTCATAGAGGGATGGGATAGCGAGACATGTACCTTCCATTTGCCTATAGGTGAGGCCAGCATCACATTGCTTGATGTCTGGCAAATGTTAAAGGTGCCCATCAGAGGAGTGATCCCAAAGTACAGATTAGACTATGGGGATTACTATCTTTGCAACATTTATGAGTGCGAGAATCTACCTATGGATCGAAAGAGGATGCAGCTTGGAGAGGCCATATGGATTTGACATATTCCATGCTTGGTTTTGTTTGTTTGTGGACTAATTAGCGGGCAAATGATGCCCGAACGTAGCGGTCATGGATTCTCGCTCGGATGGGGCCGACGTGTTTACTGTATGCTCGAGGAATGCATAGAGTATGCATGGGGGGCCGCTATACTCAACTAGTTGTATCATGACATGCATATGTGTGTATACTAAGGTTATAGGAACCTCAGGACAAGTGTCACTATTATATATATCTGGGCTTGGGAGCACATTGTAGTGACGCGGCCCATTGGAGTCCAGAATTGATGACATCGATTTCCATACGTAGTTTACTATAGAGGCCTATTGGAATACACCTACGTCGACGTGCTATGGTTTTGGAGGAGGATTTTTGATGAGATTGTGTTCTTCACCTGGAGGCCATATCTAGACAGCGAGAGATAGAGGGGGGATTGGCAACTGGTGTTTCTTTAGAGCGAATGTTGGCTATTTAGGTGCACCATCCATGTCATTGATTAGTACATGTCCCATTGGGTGATGAGATAGTTTGGTCACATATAGGATATCATGGGACATGATCGCACACATCCTCGGATTAAGAGGGAGACAACCACATGGGGACAAGTGGTGGGCCCTTTTGAAGTTAGACTCAGTTGGACAGGTATAGAGATGATCCCATGGGAGGAGATACTATAGGAAAGAGAGGATCCTGGATGTACAAGAGCCTACACATGCTGGTGGGAGACCCACAGGCCAGTTCGTTTGAGCGTTCCTAGAGTTTTGGATCCTAATGAGATTGCACCATCTATAGATGAGGTTGTCGGAAATGAGGGCAATGCACCAAGAGAGGGGGAGGCTACTGGAGGAGCCAAGAGATATGCACCAAGAGGGGGAGGCAGGGGTCAACAACAAGTGTCAAGGAGGATGGGATGAAGACAACATGTACCTCAAGTAGAGGTGCCTTTATAGGTATAGGTGCCAATAGGGCATATTGGAGGAGATGGTGTAGAGCTGATGGATATACTGGTCAACGGGGGAGGACAGGAGGGAGGAGAGGCAGAGAAGGGACAAGTATTGCTCGCTAAGAATGATCAGGCCATTTTGTCTAGGGATACAAAGAGGGTGAGTGCTCAGAGCTTAGAGGACCAGCTTTTGATTGAGATGCAACAGGTAGAACAGGAGAAGGCTCAGGCAGACATCCTTCAGGAGGAGGTGGATCACTTGAGGAGGGAGGGGGATGCCTTGAGGGAGGATCCGCAAACTATCATCTCTGAGAGGGATAGTTTACAGGTGCAATCAGATGCGGCCGAGTGGATGGTAGAGGGGGTCAAGAGTGGAGGGGTGATAGGGAAGATTTGAGAGAAGATGTTATGCATGGATGACAAGCTATATACCCTCCAAGACCAACTGAGAAGAGAGGAGACAAATGCTACTAGGATCAAGAGAGATGTCACTCGACAGTTACTAGCTTTGGTGGATTAGGGCCCCTCCTATCCAAAATCACAATGGTCAGGCAGTAGGCAAAGAGGATGGGGAGGGAAAATCATTACTACAAGGATCTCTATCATTAGGTCATACTCGGAGACGAGCGAGCACCCTCCTACATTGAGAGTACTAGATCCCACAGGACGTAGAGCTGCAGTCAGGTGCCTCAATGGGGACGAGGGCACCTCGACTAGCAATAGGTGGTCCCTCAAGTTCAGGAGCAGGAGGATGAGGTGATAGAGAAAGCACAAGCTAGTGCTCTATGATGTATATGTGACACATTGTTTTACCCTCTGGGGCTGATATCATTGCACTATAGTTGGACATGTTAATTTTTTTGATATATATAAGATGGATGCAGTTTTGGCGGTGAGATACATGTGTATTTATCATGGACTATACATGGAATTTTATTATATGTGATGGATGATGATTATGATTTTAAGATATGATGCATGTGATTTGACTTATTTGTGATGCGATATGAATGGGTGTATGGATATGTATGCTTATGATGTTCTAACATAGTTGTGAATGCAGGTTGTGTGTATGTGATGTATGCCTATATGATATGTAATTTTTACCTATCATGTTGTGATTATATTTATCCCTTGATGTATGATTTGATGCGTATGCTATATGTATTCAATGCACATGGATGTCCTGTGTTGTTTTAAATCAATGTAAATTCCTTTATTTCCACTGATGTTTTATAGATCATGTTTTTATTATATGTGGAAATTGTAATGAGAATATGATCATGGTTTGATCTTTTTTTGTACATATGATTTGATAGATGCAATGCAATATGAAATATTCTAGATGAATGTGATGTGTATGAAAAATGGAATGAATGCAATATGAATGAATTTATGTATGAATGCAATGAATGGACCTAAAAGATGGAATGTAATGAAAATGGATTTATAATGAATGCAACTTATTATTTTGTGAATGAATGCAATTACAAAATGCCCCTAAATGGTAATGCAAATACAGTAATGATATAATAATAATAGAAATGAGTCTATATGATAAATGATAATGGGAGTGAAATAACAAAAATGTAATAATGATGACAAAATATGAATTGATAATGATAATATGATAAAATGTACCTAAAATGAATATGCAACTAGCTAAATGTATAGGTAATGAAGTGTGCCACTATATAAAAAATGCAACTTCATGATAATGGGGTAGTTTTTGTAATGTGCCAACTATAATACAATGATATAGGGCTAGACAGAAGAATAAAGAAAAGTGAATAAATTGAGGTCTCCACAATGAAAAGGAGTGATGGGATAAAATGTAAAATGGAGTGTATGGAGTGGAGGGTAATTTGTTGTTGTGTATATGTGGAGAGAAAACCTAGTTTTAATATTGCCCAGGATAATCTACATCACTGATTATAGGAATCAGGATGTTATGAGGTTCCAAGGCGTGTACTAGTCTCTCAAACAATAGGGATCTCTTGCACACAATCACGTAAACACCATAATAATGTAAATGAGAGACTGTAGGTTCGTACAAGAGAGACCATCAAAAATGCCATACCACAAAACATGCCCCAGTATACACCCACCGAAAACATACCAAGATATAGAATGATCCTAGCAGTTGTAGATAGGAGTAGTCATAGGATAAAAAGATGCAAATCAAAGAAACAAGACAAATCATGCAAACAAAATGCACAAGGCCAACTAACATCGTTGCCAAGAGCAGAATTATGACTTAGGATGGTAATGTCAGACATGGAAAGGATACATCCCGATGGGCAAAGGGTGATTGACAATATTATTTAGGCAATAGAGCATATGGTCAATGCAAGTACATGCAGATGTAGGACTGATTGTTTGGACTTGGTTAGGTTCATGTGGATGGGTGTTTGGATGACATGAAAGTCAAGAAGAAGCTCATCTTGATGGGATAAGCTTAGATATCAAGGGAAAGCTCAGTGTGGTGGGATAAAATCTTAGTGTGATGGGACAATCCTTATTCATAGTTCAGACAAAGAATCATCATCTCGAGGTGGGGCAAAAGGGGAAGCAAACCTTCTTAATTGCGGATAATTCAAAAATCATTCAAATTACATTGTGAATGGGTGTTGATGCAAGTTGAGTAGTAAATTATGGATTGGAGGTGTATTAATTCCCGACAACAATAATGTAATATGGAGGCTAGATGGGGAAGGGACAAATGGTCAAGACAGGAACATTCTGCACAGATGCCCTTAAAGGGTTCATGGAGACAAAAATTGGGTGAATTCATTCCTGACATTGCTAATGAAATATGGAAAATGGGTGAGCAACTCATTTGGTGGGGGAAGAAGGCACCCAATTAATTGCTTACATGCAAAAATATGGATGTCAGGCAAGACGGTTGGAGAGGAATACGTCGTGTCAAAAGAGTCAGTTTGTCCTATAGGATGGTGGATCTTGCTTATTTATCTTGACATCTGAAACAAGTTTTTAATCAAGGTACTTGCCCATAGTGCCACAAAGTGGTTTTCACTAATGGACGAATTGATTTTTCTTGACCTTTTTTTTGTTTTTTTCATTTTTTGGTATTTTTATGATTTTTTTATTTTTTTTATTTTATTTTTTATTTTTGAAAAACTAGTAACCTCTGAAGACTAGGCATATAACCTTTTCAGATGCATGATTTTCATAGGTTCATCCAAAGGATCTCCTTCAGCAGTAGCCAATTAATAGGAACCTGATCCATATTTTGTTGTGATCACATATGGTCCAAGCCAATTAGGCTCAAACTTGCCTTTCTTCTCATGATCCTATAGATTTCTTTGATTTTCCATAAGCACCAAGTCACCAATGTCAAATTCACAGCTTCAAAATTTTTTTGTTGTAGCTTAGCCATAGGCGATTTTGATAAACCTAAAGATGATTTAAGGCCTTGAGGTGCCTTTCGTCCAGCTGTACTAGCTCTAACACTTTGGCAACTCTATATTCTTCATCAAGAAGAATATTCTGCAGTGAAAGCCTGAGTGATGGGATCTCAATTTCAAGGGGGAGGACGACTTCAGAACCAAAGACTACAGAATATGGGGTGGCACTTGTGGCTGTGTGGATTCTTGTGCAATAGGCCTAGAGGATGGGATGGAGTTGCAAGTGCCAATCATGACCGAATTCATTGATTGTTTTCTTGAGGATTTTGATAAGGGTTTTCTTTGAAGCCTCAACTTGACCATTACCTTACGTGTAATATGGAATGAAAAAGCAGTGTTGAATGGAAAACTTTTGGCATAATTCTTTAACATATGGATTCTTGAAAGGTCTGCCATTAATTGTGATGATTACCTTAGGGATTCCATAGCGGCAGATGGGGTAGTTCAGGATGAACTTGGAAATCTGTTTGCTAGTTGTGAAAGTGAGTGGTATGGCTTCCACCCACTTAGTGAAGTATTCTATGGCAGTTATTATGAATTTGTGGCCATTGGATGAGGCAAGGTGGATTTTGCCTATGAGATCAAGGACTTGAGAGAAGGGCCATGGTTTGATAAACGACTGTAGATCCTGAGAAGGTGCATGAATTTTGTCACCATGCTTCTGACAATGGATACATTTCTTCACATACTGGTATGCATCTTCTTCCATTGTGGGCTAGTAGTATCCTATGCACAAGAGATTCTTAGCCAACATGATGCCACTTGAGTGTACTCCACAAATACCTCTGTGCACTTCACATAGTGCCCATTTAGCCTATTTTTTATCTAAACACCTTAGGAGGGATCCATCAAAATTCCTTTGGAAGAGAGTGTCACCAAGGATAGTATATTGAGCGGATCATCGGATGACGATTTTATATTGGGTTTTATTGAGGTGGGGTGGAATGATGTTGTCTCATAGGTAGGAAAAGTATTCTTGATACTAAGGGGAGTCATAACCAATGAAGGCACACACCATTTTAGATTCGGGGACATCATATGTCGGAATTAGGAGTTGCTCAACCAATAACTCACACTTCTGACTATTTGTCAGCATCTGGAGGAGGGAACCAATTGTAGCCATAGCATCAACAACATGATTGTTCATCCTAGGAATCGGATCAAACTAGATAAGAGTGAAATGCTGCTTGAGGTCTTAAACCATGCTGCGATAAGGAAGCAACTTGTCATCCTTTGTCTGATATTCATCATTTACTTGTTATATGACAAGTTGAGAATCACTGTAGACCTAAAATTTTGTTATCTTCCATTGGATAACCAAACAGAGCCCAATGATTAATGCTTCATACTCTGCTATGTTATTGGTACATGCAAATGCTATCTTGTATGACTTCAAGATGCAATCTCCTTGAGGTGTTACAAGCAAGATACCTGTCCCCGTTCCATTTTGTGTGCAGGAGCCGTCAAAATACAACTACCATTTTGAAGATGTAGTGACAGTCATAATGGAATCATCAGGTAATTCTATGATAAGAGGGTGATCTCCTTATGAGGGGGTATCAACCAATTGATCCACTATGACTTGTCTTTTGATTGTTTTTCAGTCCACATAATCAAAGTCAAATTCACTCAAAAACGTAACTCATTTTGTTGTACATCCAGTGAGAGCCACTTTGGATAACAAGTAATTGAGAGGATCGATCTTTTCTATTAGCTTAGTCTTGTTGTTGAACATGTAGTGTCATAGTTTCTGTGTGTTGAAGTCAAATGCAAGGCAAGCTCTTTCTATGGGGGTATAATTGAGCTCATACCCTACAAGAGTGTGGTTGATATAGTAGATTTCATGTTCTTTACCATTGTCATTTGTTTGTGCTAGTAATGCCCCCAGTGCCACTATAGTTGTTGATATGTACAAAAAAAGGGGTTGTCCTGGGATTGTTGGCATCAATATTGGAGGGGAGGCTAGGTATTATTTTAACTTATCAAAGACATTTTGACATAGACAATACCATTTGAATTTGGTATCTTTGCATAGGAGGTGTGCCAATGGGTGACACTTATCTGCCAGTTGTGCAATGAATCTACAAATAGACTGGAGTTTCCCTTGGAGGCTGCAAAATTGTCTAAGTGTCTTAGGAAGAGGCATTTCCATTATAGCTTTCACTTTTGTGGGATCCACCTCAATGCCTCTGCGAGAGACTATAAACCCTAGGAGTTTTCCTAACATAACTCCAAAGACACATTTCTTAGGATTTAGGCGTAGCTTATATTTCTCAAGTCTCTTGAAGATTTGCCTTAAGACTAGAATGTGTTCATCTCTTGTTTTTGAGTTGCCTAGGAGATCCTCTACATAGTCTTCCATTATTTTGTGCAAGAGGTTATGGAAGACCAAAGGGCATGACTTGATAGAAAAAGGTACCTCAAGGTGTTGTAATGTTGTCTTATGTTTATCTTCTTCAACAATCCTTATTTGATTGTACCCAACAAAACCATCCATCAAGGAAAGCATCTCATGTCTGGTCATGAGATCTATGATCATATCTATGTTGGGCAATGGAAATTCATCTTTCAAACATACTTTATTGAGATCTCTGAAGTCGGTACAAATTCTAATTCCCCCACCAAGCTTGCCAATAGGTACAATATTTGAAACCCACTCTAGATAATCAATGGGTTTGATGAAACCAACATCCGACATCTTTTGTAATTCTACTTTGACTAGGAGAGCAATCTGAGGATGCATCTTACATAACTTCTATTTAACTAGTTTGGCATTCAAGTGAACAACAAGATTATGTACTACCAAGTCGGGATCAAGGCCTGACATATTAGCATACGACCAAGTGAAATTGATTTTTGTCTCATCTAAAAAGCTAATGAAGTTATGTATTTCTTGATCCATTAGAGACTTGTTTAGGAGCACGTTATTCACTACCCAAATTGATTGTTCTTGTCTCATCAATGAGTAGAGGTAATTTTTCCTGATGTGGGGGGACCATGGTAGGGAGGACAAGCCCCTCATCTTCTAGCGCCTGATCCAGGTTTTCACTAGAAGATGTGTCCTTTATTTTTACTTTTTTTTTTGTTTCTGAAGGTGCCTCAGAGAGGTTTTCACCAGGGGACTTCTAATTTTTCTTTTTGTTTTCATTTTTGCAACTGAGGGAGTTGACCTGACTACCAAAGTAAGCTTCTGGATGAAGTTGATTCCCATTGACAGAAGTGTTGTTCTCATGGTCTTTCAAGTTAATAAATGCAAGTAGAGCATCGTCATCATCATAGATCTCAAGAATTGGTTGTCCTCATTGGCCATAGTCAATAAGTTTGAGGTGTACAAGTTTAAGCTCAGATGAGGTGGGAGGGGTGATGGTGTTTACATAGGCATCGTCAAATATGTCATCAAGGTATTTGAAAGGCATTTCATAGAATTCCTCTTCATTGGAGTCTTTGACTTTAGTAGGAGGATCTGGTTGGGCACCAGTGACAGTGATCTTAGGTATATGAGAGTAACCCAAGCCCCTATTGTACCCAAGCCCCTATTGTACTTGTAGGAAATCAGAGAGATGGGTGCTTTTCTGCCTTTTTCTTCTGGTCCAAGACCATGTCCTTTGTAACCCATCTTATCTACCATAGCAGATGCCTTTGGATACATTTGTTTTGGAATATATGTTGGTTCTTCATCTTCTTCTTAGTATAGCCAAGAGGTGACGTCAATTTCCAGATTTTCTTCATGAAGTGGGCCCCACTGTTGGAAAGTGGTTTTCTTGCACTTCATGGTGGGTTTGTTTTGCTTCTTGATTTCTTTTATCTTTTCATGTCTTTGGAGAAGGAAAAAGTTAACCCACGTAGAGAGCATTCTAAAGGGTATACTCTCCATAGCCAGTATCAATGATCTTTACCTTGACCTCATGTTGGGACAAAGTGGAAGCGACATTTGAGGGATCAGATGGGGGTGGTGGAGTGGGTGAATTAAGCAGGCAATGATAAGGGTGTTTCCCTTCAAGGAGTTTGCAATATTGGAAGGGTTACAGATCAGCGTGGATGGTAATTTCTCTACCATTGAATGAGAATTTGAGGCATTTTTGATATGTGGAAGGGACAAATTGAATGGAATGGATCCATGGGAAGTCAAGAATGATGTTATATGAGAGGTCAAGGTCCAAGACATAGCATGTTGTTTCCACGACAGAAGGACCCACTTGAAGAGGTAATGTGATTGTACCTTTTGAAATTCTTTCTGCATCATCATAGGCTTTGATTGTGATCTTTCTTGATGGATCAACCAAGTCTTCAAAGATTACTAGTTGCTGAATTAACTTGTATGTACAAAGGTTTAAACCAGATCCACCATCTATAAGGACCTTTTTGATTTTATGTTTCTACACAATATCAATGTGGAGGGGCTTATAATGAGAGGAATCATCTGTAGGTGTGTCCTTGGATATAAATAAAAGGTCATGTTGCACAACAATGTTACCATTAAGGGCCTCGAATTGGGATGCATTGATATTGTTGGGGACATGAGACTCTAGGAGGGCTTGCTTAAGGATCTCTTTGTGGACGGGGGATTTTTTGAGGAGCTCAAGGATGGAGATCTGTGCAGGAGTTTTCCCAAGATGATCAAGGATATCATATTGGTGGGTGGATGACATGGGGGGTTGTGAGGGAGTTGGAGGAAATCCTTGGACAATCACTTTTCCTCTACAAGTGGTCACATTACAATCATTCTGAGGATTTGAAGGTGCGGCACCTTGAATGACTATTTTCGCTTGGGAGGATCAGTTCGAAGTTTGCGGAGGAAGGGCACCTTGCATAGTGATTCTAGGTATATGAGTGGTGGGAGAGGGATCATCTCCTTTGACCATGATGGTGTTAATGTGGGTTTCAACATGTTCTATGCGGCCTACCAAGGAGTCAAAGCCAAATACATAGTTGGTATAGTCATAATTGATAGCATGAGATGATGAGGCCTTGTCCTTACCATGTTTAGGGATTGGGTCTTGGTACATCTTAAGTTTGTCATTCAAGTTACCAATTTCAGTGATATCAACCTTAATATCACCCTTGTCAATAAGGTCCTGGATGTAATTCTTGAGCTTCATACACTTGCGTGTGTCATGACCACTGACACGATGGTAGTCACAATATTCATTTTCATTATACCATTGGGGTTTAGGTTGATTGGGATCAAAAGGGAGTGTTATTGAAAAAATAACAATGCCAGCCTTGACTATCTTCTAGAAGATGACCTCAATGGGTTCAACAAGAAGAGTGTACTCATGGTGCAATTGATTGTTGGAATGGGGAGGTTGACCTTGGACGGAGGGATTACTACGAGGTTGTGATTGATTGTGGTAATTGGATTGATTATGAGGGTTGGATTGGTTGTTGAATAAGTTTCTGGAGGTGGTGGGTTTGGATGGGGCGACAACAGTTTGGACACGCTTGGCGTTGGTGACTCCATCATTGACCACATTCTTGTTCTTAGACCAAAACTTTGGTTTGTCACTGTAAGAGGAACCTTGGTTAGTTTTTTTATAATGCTTTAGTGTCCCTTCTTCCAAAAGGACATGTTCCAAGGCTAGATCTTTCTTGGATATTTCATCAAAGGTACTCAAGCATTGACAAGTCAAAGGTTTAGATAAATTAGGTACCAAATTTTATTGGAATAACTCAACTTGGTGTGGTTTTGGTATGTCCCAAGGGAATTTCTTGATGAGATGTCACCACCTTTGGAGGAAGTTAGAGAAAGTTTCTTTGGGCCTTTGCTTTGTGTTGCATAAGTCTATCATAGAAGCGTCATTCTCAATATTGTAAGCGTAATGGGACACAAACATTTCTGCTAGGTCTAGAAAATACTTGATTGAACCACAAGGTAAGGTAGAAAACCAAGCGAGGGTGTCCCCACTAAGACTCTTTTGAAAAATTCTTCTAAGGTAGATGTCACTATAAGAGACTACCTGAAATAAGATATAAAATTCATGAATATGGTCCCTAGGATCACCATTGCCTTTGTATTTTTTAAATTTAGGCATTTCAAACCTAGGTGGGTAGGGTGCGATTGAAATAGAAGGATCATAGGGACATGGACATATTTATTCAAACATGTAGGGTCTCTTATTTGTCACACTCTTAAGATTATTGATAGGGTCCTTCATGTCATGAATTTCTTTTATGAGATTGGGTTGTGGATTAGGGATACGAGGGACATAATGACCCATGTTAGGCATGGGTATCTGATGTGATGAAGATGAAATACCACCACCACCAATGTATTGATATGAGAAAAATAAAGGTTGTGATATGACTTGAGGATGTGATATGCGAATAGTGCTAATGGGAGGAAAACTTGTGTTGATGTAATTGGGGGAATTATGAAGAGGTGCGATTGACCTAGGAGGTTGAGACATGGTCTGATTGGGCACGCTTTGAGGCACAAAAATTAGAGGTAAGGAAACCGTTGGTGCAGATGTCATAGGTGGTGGATGGAGCACAATGTCAATGATGGGTTGCTCTATGAGATCACCTTCTGGAGGTCTGTCAAGGATAGATTGGTCAAATCCTGGGGGTAGACATGCCCCATGAGTGATGGGATGAGCTACAAGCCCATTAGGATTATGTTTGAAAAGTATCTCCATCATGTCTTGATTGTAAGGACCAACAACAAAAGATTGGACATGTGGAGAGAGCTTAGGTTGGTCAACAAGCTCCTCCTCTTGCTGGGGATCTTGATCAAAGTGGTGACTAGTTTTAGGCATCCCATTGCCTTCGGTGGCCATTTTTCACTTTTTGTGAGCGAGTCAAGACCATACCCGGGTAACCTTAGGGAAGGAATTGATAGATTTTGGAAATGATTTAGAGGAAATGATGGGAGGACTTAGCAAGTTTTGATTTGATTTGATTTGGGATAGAATTGATTTTAGATAAGATTGACTTGTTTAGAATGACACCTTAATCCTTGGATTAGGATTTGAGTGAGGGATTGATGATGTGGGCCACAAGAAAGGTCACTGTTGGCAATTTGGAGGAATTGATTGTGTTTAATTGATGTTTGTCATTGATGTCAACATTAGTTGTTTGGCTATCTACTAGGTTCTGGTAGTGTGGTTGGATTATGATGTTGATCTATAGATATTCTCTGATATGTTCCACCTATTGGAATTGGGTTGGACTAGTTATTCATGTGCTTTTGATGCATATCACATTCAGTTGGTTTGGGATTTGATGATCCAGATGCTATCATTTGTTCTAGTAAGCCTTTTGGTTACTGGTAGAGCTTTGTTGAAGATATTTTGGTGAATCCGATAAGTGGTGTTGGTACAACTTCTAGAAGGTTATCAGGATGTCGATGGTTATCTTGTTCATGTTCCAGTTGATCGGTGGTGTTTGCATTTTGGACCGGACCTATTCCATCTTAATCTTATTCTGTTAGGTTATGGACCGGTTTATGTTAGGTTATGAGATCATCTGTGTGCGAATAAAGTTGTAATCATATGCAGAGGTTTTGGTCGATCATAGGTGATCGAATTGAGTTTGTATAAGAGGTTTAAGACCTCTAGTATTGAGCTTAATTAGAACTGTACTCAGACATAAGAGATGTTATTCTTGCAGTTCATTCATCTTTCTAGATTGTAGTTTGGATTTCTTTTGTAGTCAGTGAGGCTCCTTTTATGATGAGAAGTGCGCTCTAGGCTATTGGCCTTCTTGCATGTGCAAGCCCCTCTTATTGTAATTACATACTTACTACAGAAGTATTATCTAATTGTGGGTAGGCTTCCCACTGTGGTTTTTCCCTTTACCGGGTTTTCCACGTACAAATCATTTTTTTCTATGTTGTGGATGGTTGGTAATTATTCTATGATTTATGTTTGTGCTTAATTGTTATATCTGCTATTCTGGTATTTGGTTTATGCATTCTAGTAAAAGGTTTTTGTGTGCTTAAAGTTTTATAATCTATTGATAACTGATTCATCCCCCCCTCTCAGTTGTCCACCTATTATCCTAACAACTGGTATCAGAGCTTGGTCCTCTCTACAGAAGCTTAGCCACTTGAGGAAGATCCTATGGCAACTAATAGTTCATTTGCAAACTATTTTCTGAAGAGACACCCCTAAGCTTGATTCAACAAATTATAGAGTATGGAAGATTCGGATGGAGACTCATTTGAGATGTATTGGGAAAGATATTTGGGAGATCACTAAGAAAGGCTATACTCCTTATAATCTAGCATCTAGCAATCCTCCTCCGGAAGACTTGGATAACAACATTGAAAATGATTGTAGAGCTAGAGAAGCCCTTTTGAGTGCACTTTTTGATAAGCAAATAATGGGATTAACTAACCAATCATCTGCAAAGGCTATATGGGATAAGTTGGAGACTTTGAATGAAGGTGACCCTACTGTTAAAATTGCTAAACTTGATGGTTACCGGGTAAGGTATGAGAACCTAAAAATGGAAGATGAAAGGATTATTGCTTTTATGGAAAAAGTTAATGAAATTATTATGGGAATTTAGTGTTGTGGTGGATCTCTGAGCGAAGATGAGATTGTTTCTAAAGTATTGAGAGCTTTGCCACCAACTTACAAGATGAAGGCTATTGCAATTAATAAGCTAAGAACAATGTCTAACAATTCTATTAACAGAGATACTTTGGTTGGAAAGTTATCTTCTTTTGAGCTTGAAGAATTTGGTTTTTAAGGAGCTACAAAGACTGAATCTTCTTTTCATATATCTGGATCATCAACCGACAAGAGTGATTGGAAAGATATATGCAAAGGAATTGGAGGAAATGAAGAAAGAAGATGACGATTTTGAGCAACTTGAAGCCCTATTTTCTATAAGAGTACCTAAAGGTCCATCAAGAAGTAAGTATGAAGGAAAATCACCTTTTAAATATTTTGCATGTAATAAGATATGTCATTTTGCCTCTAGATGTCCTGAAAGGAATTCAAGATTTGAGGAGAAAGATAGAAGATCTTTTAGGCCTAACCATGATTATTAGAACAAGCATAAGTATAGGAGGAAAAAAGACAAATCATGTTACTATGCAGATGAGGAAGGTGTGACTAATTCTGATGATGAACCAACACAAGATTTAGCTAGTGGATCCGACAGTGGAAAGGAATGGGTATTTTTGGCTATCAAGGAAGATTCTCTGACACCTGTTATTCAAAATGAGGAAAAGGCCCTTGCTGCTAAAATTGAAGACAAGGATGAATGGGTGATAGACAATGGATGTTCACATCATATGACTGGAGATAAAAGGAAGTTTCTATCTTTGCAAGAATTTGCTAGTGGTCTGGTTAGATTTGGAGATGACAAAGCAAGCATGATCAGAGGAAGAGGAACTATATCATTGGATGGTAAGCATAACACTAATAATGTTTATTATGTTGAATGTTTAAGGAATAATCTTTTGATTGTAGGACAGTTGGTGGATAAGGGATTTCAATTACAGTTCAAGGATGGAAAATGCAAAATCGTCAACAGATCTAGTTTGGAGATTTCAACCGGTACTTAGACTAAAGGTAACATCTTTCATTTGAACTCTGGTGAGAAGACATGTTTGATTGCACAAATTGATCAGAGTTGGCTATGGTAGAAGAGGTTGTGTCATGTGAATTTTGATTGCATTGTAAAGATCAGTTCAAATAAGGTTGTTAGAGATATACCTAAGATTGTGAAGCCCTATAATTCAGTATGTAAGGAATGTCAAATGGGAAAGCAAGTCAGAACTTCTTTTAAGAGTATACAAGATAAATCTAATGATGTTCTTGATCTTATTCATACTGATTTGTGTGGTCCTACCAGAATAAAGAGTTTTCAGGGTGATAGATATTTGATGCTAATCATTGATGACTATTCTAGAATGACGTGGGTTACTTTTATAAGGGAGAAATCTGAAGCTTTTTAAAAGTTTAAAGATATTTAAAGCTAAAGTTGAGACAAAGACAGGGTTGAAGATTAAACTCTTAAGGTCAGATCAGGGTGGCGAATTCACATCCGATGAATTTAATAGTTATTGTGAGAAGTATGGGATAAGGAGACACTTATCTGCACCCTAGACACCTCAGCATAATTTTGATGTGGAAAGAAAGAACATAACTATCTTGGATGTAGCTAGAACTATGATGATGGAAGCTAATCTACCTCATATCTATTGGAGAGAAGCTGTGAGCATGGTGGTATACACATTCAATAGATTTCATATCAAAGAAGACACCGATAAGACACCTTATGAGTTATGATTTGGTCATACACCTACAGTTAAGTGTTTCAAAATCTTTGGTAGTAAATTCTATATCAAAAGAGATGATTCCATTGGAAAGTTTGATCCTAGATGTGATGAAGGGATATTTATTGGTTATTCTAATGAAAGAAAATCATATAGATGTTATAACAAAAGATTGCAGAGAATTGTGGAGAGTGCTAATGTCAAGGTGGATGAGCAGTACAAAGGTCAAATCAGAACTTATCAGATAGAACCGAAAGTGGAGATGATCATAACTGAATCGGTAGCACCTGTATCATAATAGAATTCTGAACCAGTTACCCTGGCAGTATCAGAAAATTCAAATGTAACTGGAGATCAGAGCAGAGAAATAGAATGTCAGAAGACTCCTAGGTATGTAAGGTTAAATCATTCTGAAGATAAGATCATTGGAGACAAGAACAAAGGAGTAATGACAAGAAGAAGGCTAATAGCTGACGAGGTATGTTTAATTTCTCAAGTTGAACCAACATTAGTTATTGAAGCTTGTAAAGATGAATGTTGGATGAGAGCTATGGAAGAGGAATTAGATCAGATAGAAAAGAACAACACATGGACTTTAGTTCCCCAACCTAAAAATAAGAATGTTATTGGAACTAAATGGGTTTTTAGGAATAAATTGAATGAGGATCGACAAGCTGTGAGGAATAAGGATAGATTGGTATGTAAAGGATATTCTCAGAAGGAAGGAATTGATT
Source organism: Cryptomeria japonica (assembly GCF_030272615.1). Classification (NCBI taxonomy): domain Eukaryota; kingdom Viridiplantae; phylum Streptophyta; class Pinopsida; order Cupressales; family Cupressaceae; genus Cryptomeria; species Cryptomeria japonica. The sequence continues at coordinate 346,352,239 of NC_081415.1, read as the reverse complement.
ATGAAGAGACTTTTGCTCCAGTAGCTAGGATTGAAGCTGTGAGATTATTTCTTGCTTATGCTGCCCATAAGAAATACAAGGTTTATCAGATGGATCTTAAGTCTGCATTTTTGAATGGAGATCTTGAAGAGGAAGTTTTCTTTGAGCAACCTGATGGATTTTCACTTACAGATGACAAAAATATGGTTTGTAGGTTAAGGAAAGCTTTATATGGATTGAAACAAGCCCCTAGAGCTTGGTATGCTAGATTGGACAAATATCTCTTGAAGCTTGGTTTCACTAAAGGTAATGCTAACAATAACTTATATTACAAGATCATTGATGATGACATATTAATTGTTGAAGTCTTTGTTGATGATATCATATTTGGAGGTGAGGATTAGTTATGAATGGAATTCTCTGATAATATGAAGAATGAATTTGAGATGTCTATGATTGGGGAGATGAAATTTTTCTTAGGTTTGTAGATTACTTAGACTGATAAAGGTATTTTCATCTGTCAAACTAAGTATGCTAGAGAGTTGTTAAAGAAATTTGGTATGGAAAATTCGAAATCGGTTGGTAATCCTATGGTTACAAGTGAGAAATTTACAAATAATGATGCATTAGCTCTGATAAATCCTACAAGGTATAAATCTATGATTGGAGGTTTGTTACATCTGACTTAGACTAGATCGGATATAATGAATGCAATTTGTATTGTATCAAGATATCAAAGTGATCCTAGAGAGAACCATGAGAGTGCGGTGAAAAGGATTTTCAGGTATTTACAAGGAACAACTGCGTATGGTTTGTGGTATCCTAAATATGATGACTTTACACTATGTGCATATACAGATATAGACTGGGCTGGAGATGTTGATGACCAGAAAAACACATCTGATGGATCTTTCTTTCTTGGAAAGAAACTTGTTTCATGGATCAGTAAGAAACAATCATGTACTTCTTTATCTAGTACTGAAGCTGAGAATGTTGTTACTGCTACTAATTGTACACAAGTTCTATGGATGAATCAAATGTTGAAGGATATAAGGGTAGATTGTAATGAACCGATAGTTATTTACTGTGATAACTCTGCTGCTATTGACATATAAAAGAATCTGGTATTTCATTCTAAGACAAAGCACATTTATATTAAGTATAATTTTCTGAAGGAGAAGGTGGAAGAAAATGAAGTAAGACGGGTTTATGTGAACACTAAAGAGTAGATTGTAGATATATTCACTAAACCTTTGCCTAAGGAATCATTTGAATACTTCACAGACAGATTGGGAGTTCCTACCCCTCCGATAGAGACTTGAGTGATGCTAATTGGAATCAGTCTGGCATGCATTATCAAAATATCATTCATTCTGGGTTGATGAGTGGGTGCTACTACTTAGGGGGAGTAGTCAATTGTGTGGTTCAGAGGATATATGATTTTTCCTTGATGTTTATGTCAAATTTATGGCATTGATGTCAAAGGGGGAGAGATATTTATGTGAAAAATAGATTTTAATAGGGATATCATTCACAAGGGGAGTTTGGTCTATTGGTTCAGAACTACATTGTCATATCATTTTGGGGAGATTGTTGGATGTCTTCCTTTGGGGGAGACTTGTTTGGCATTTCTTGCAACTTGGATTTTTTTCACATCTAGTGTTGTCATCAATGCCAAAGGGGGAGATTGTTGGCAATTTGGAGGAATTGATTATGTGTTGCATTGATGTCAACACTAGCTGTTTTGTTGTCTACTGGGTTTCGGTAGTGTAATTGGATTATGATGTTGATCTAGAGATCTTCTTTGATATGTTCTGGCTGTTGGAATTGGTTTGGACTGGTTATTCATATGCTCCTGATGTGTATCACATTCAATTGGTTCAAGATTTGATGATCCAAATGCTATCATTTGTTCTAGTTAGCCTTTTGGTTACCGGTAAGGGTTTTACTGGTAGAGATTTGTTGAAGATCTTTTGGTGAATCCGATTAGTGGTGTTGGTGCGGCTTCTAGAAGGTTATCAGGATGTTGATGGTTAGCTTGTTCATGTTCTAGTTGATCGGTGGTGTTTGCATTTTGGACCGGACCTATTCTATCTTAATCTTATTCTATTAGGTTATGGACTGGTTTATGTAACATGTTGGTTGATGCTCCCGATGTGTTACCGGTTGGATTTATTGATTGGTTTATGTTGTTTCAGTCGTAGGACGACTTGGTTTATTATTGGTTTGTAGGATTATGTAACGGATTTATTGTATTATCTTTTAGGTGGCCAACCTAATTGTTTAGGTCTCGGGTTGGTATAAATATGATATAAGATCTCTTTGTAGATCGTGGGATTAAGGTTATGGGATCATTTGTGTGCAAATAAAGTTGTAATCATATGCATAGGTTTTGGTCGATCATAGGTGATTGAATTGGGTTTGTATAAGAGGTTTAAGACCTCCAGTATTGAGCTTAATAAGAACTATACTCATACATAGGAGATGCTATTCTTGCAGTTCATTCATCTTTCCGGATTGTAGTCAGTGAGGCTCCTTTTGTGATGAGCAGTGTGCTCTAGGTTGTCGGCATTCCTACATGTGTAGGCCTCTCTTATTGTAATCACATACTTACTAAATAAGTATTATCTGACTGTGGGTAGGCTTCCCACCATGGTTTTTCCCTTTACCGGGTTTTCCATGTACAAATCATGGTGTATAGTGTTGTGGATGGTTGGTAATTGTTGTATGATTTATGTTTGTGCTTAATTGTTATATCTGCTATTCTAGTATCTGGTTTATGCATTCTGGTAAAAGTTTTTTGTGTGCTTACAGTTTTATAATCTGTTGACAACTGATTCACCCCCCCTCTCAGTTGTCCATTGGTTATCCTAGCAATCACAACCAGGCTAGGTAAGAATTTAGACCTTATAATGTTGATCAAGTCCTCTTATACTTAGGGTATACTAACATCCCTACGTAAAATAAGACAAAGGATAAGGGTTTGGATCAACCCACAATGATTAGACAAAGGTACTTGGGGGAGATACTTGTTCGAATCAATGAACACTGAGGGGGGGTGAATCAGTGTTCTACAATTAACAACTGTCTTAACCTAATTCATAAACCACTAAATGCAAATGAATAAAAGAAAAGTGTAGAAATTGAAAGAAAACAAGCACAAAACCATAACACCAGAATTTTTACATGAAAACCCAGAAAGGGAAAAACCACAGTGGGATTGAGACCCACTATATTATAATACTATGATCAGGAGTATAATAATGTTTTTTGTTATCTTTAGATTGTTTGAAATGCAAAATAAAAGCTCTAAATTGAGTGTCCAAAGACACTAGGCGGAGATGTTGATCCTCGGGCGAAGACACCAAACTACAAAACCTGGTAAAAAGGTGGGTTAAAAATTCAAAATTTTGGCGTAGATGTTGATTCAGGACAGACATGTCAAAACAACATTGCGAAGACACCGTTTTGTAGGCGGAGATGCCATTCTGAAACTTGTAGCTAAAATTTCACAAAAACTCAAAAAGGAAATTAGTAATTCGGGACGTGGGTCCCACCGGGCATTCCAAAATGAACCAAGAGAAATCTAACAATGGTGAAATGGTTAGTTTAAACACAAGCAAACATAAAATTTAAACAAAGCATAAAAAACCTTTATACCTTGCAAGAAGTCCTCTTGTTCGTTGGTTTGAGCCTTCGGTGAAGCCAAGGATTCACCCCTCCTTAGCTTGATTGGATTGGCCCCTTGTAGATTTGTGGATTTCTCTCCACACACAACAACACAATGGTATATGGATGGATGATTGATGGATGCAAATGGATAACTAAGTGTGGTTGCCTAAATTTTCCTATAATGGCGATGCTCTTGGATACGATTCTAGCTCTATTTCAACAACATGAGATTGTACTAAGATGAGATGAAGGGTCAAGATTGAAAGAGAAGAGTGAGGTGGATTGAGAGGAGAAGGTGTGGAGATCAAGAGATTTGTCATAAAGGCATTTCTTATCTCCACACCCCTCAAGGTACATGGGAAAGAGATCCTCAAGTACACTAGGAGAATAAAAAGGAATTTAAAATTACTTGGGAGATGATGAATTAATTGTGTAGTGAGGATAAATTAATTAAATTAAATATTTAATTAATTTTAAACATCTACAAGGATTACTTAATTCTACATGAGCCCTCCCTTCGAGATACATGATGACACTCCCCACTCTTGTTTCCTATGTATCTAGCCCTATAGATATGAGTAGCACTCGAAAGAGGATGTGCCTCCCATGTGATTGTACTTATTGATGGATTCTAGAGGTATCCATATTTGATAGCCTGTTGGCCTTGTGATCTCTTTCATGATTGGATTTCGAGATTGATTTATACTTGATGCTCCTTGTGGAGTGCTTTCATACTTGTTTTGCATATGGTTTACATTGAGGATTATACCTCTTTCTCTTGCATTGATTGATGTGGCATTATGTTCTTGTTTGATTATGTGTTCATGTTGAGTGTTACTCCATGTGTTTGTATTATGTTAGTCTATTTTTCTCCCTTGCTTGAGTATGTGATTGTTTGGGTTGTGTGACTATCTCCACAAGAAAGGTGGGGTTGGGATCTATAGGTTGCACATGGTTGGGTGGTGTTGCCAACCACCATTGGGGACTGGAGGACTTGGATTGTGTGTTGTTTAAGAGTTCCTTCTCCTTCCTCAACACTTGTTCTTCACTTTCCCTCTTTACTTGCAATTATAAGCTATGTATTTGGATGTAAGAATTGTAATCATGAATGATTTGTATATTGGAATCTCTTTATGGAGATGGATGTAATTATATTATATTTTGATAAATGGATGTATCTTTATGTGGTTCAGTGTTGGAACTGACCACCAAGCATGATCTTGTATGTTTCTCATTTGATCAGTAATTATTATGTTATCATAGAAATACTTGGTTTGATGCTTAAAATGAATATATATAAATATATATATATATATATATATATATATATATATATATATATATATATATATATATATATATATATATATATATATATATATATATATATATGTTTCTTATTGTTTTGGAGATTGAATTGGTCATCTCCCATAGTGGTAGTGAGATGTTGACCAAGCCCTTGATGGATTGAGCTCTTGGGAGTCGGTTTGGGCCTAACTGAAACCACCTGGTAAGTGTTTCATGAAGTCCAATTATGGATTTTAGTTGTGTTTTGTACCCCTAGTAGTGAGTAGAGGTGTGCTTTGATGTTAGGATCCATTCGACAAAGTCATGGCTAATCCACCTAGCCTTGTGGGAAAAAATCCTAGATCAATGTCTATGGGTGTCCTTTGGTGTCTTTGCCTCTGGATTGGCATCTCCGTTTACCAGATCGATGTCTTCTCCTCTCTAGTCTGAGACAGTTAGCCACTCATTTGGCCTTACCGCACTTTAGCATCTCCATCTTTAGTTCAACGTCTTCACCTTTGGATCGATGATTGAGTTTGTAAAGCATCGTCTACACTTTGACATCTCTAGCTTCCCATCAATGTCTCCACCTAGCTTGGTCGTGTGCTTGGTTGGTTGACCTGTTTGGACATGGAATGACATGCCATTGATCTTAAGGTTTTTTATTAACTACATGACCATGATTTGTGTATGGTTTAACATCAGAGGTTGATTTAGTCATCTCCTAGTTGGTCTTGAGTAGTTGATCCATTTTTAGTTGCATTTCTAAGGTAGTGACATTAGGGAACACTTAGAGGTGCCATGGGTTATCTCATTGATGTTTTCAAGAGTGTAGGATTCCACATGTGCATAGTTGGTTATCAATCAATTGAATTTATCTTGAAGACGAGTACGACACTTGAGTATGTTGTGCATGATGACACTTTATTAGTTCAATTTTTTTTTTCCATGCATCTCTTGTGTAATTTTATGCGATCTTTCCTTGGAGAGGCGTTACAATGACCTAGGACACAAGAAGTAAATGACAAAAAAGATAAAATCTAGTGTCAACTAAGACTTCTATAAATATTCCCATGACCTAATTAAACTTAACATCTGTGTTGTTAAACAAGGTGAAGAAAGATTGCATATTAAACTTAAATATGAGTAATTGTAAATTTGAAACCAAAGATTAACCTTAAAATATATTGATTGTAGAATCAAGAATAGACAAATAAAATTATAACACATATAACACTAGATTTACATAGAGAACCCCTTTCACGAAAAAACTCCACCATAGAAAGAGAAGCAAGTATATTACTAATCCAATGAAGATTATAACAATAATACACTTCTTTGTAGACCATTGTAAAATCAAGATGAACTCTATTACCTATATAGTTCAACAAAACTTGATGGAAAACACTATCTCAAGACCCCAATTTATAGAAAATCTTGGGAGTGAATAACACTATGGTATCATGAAACAACAAGAAACAAAACCACCTAAAAAAAGCCACACTATTTAAATAGCCTCTTACAATTGTAGCCAATTTGGGTGCCCATGGACCAAGATAGTAGTCTTTGTCACAAATGCTTGTCATAGGGACTCATAATGAATTAAATAACTTTCATGCATGCACTTACAACTCTTGACAAGTTTCCAAGAACCTCAAAAGTTGGAGATCCCAAAGGGAGCACCTATCTATTTTTTCATTTTCCCAAAAGATGAATAGTAACTGTAACTTTGCCTTTACATGAGTTCTTTCACCACTTTTGGTCAAACAATTTCACCTCTTATGGGTAAATTACAAATAAAATTAGGAGAACAATTAATTAAAGGGTTGATGACACCCAATCTTAATATTCTCCCACTTGACATCACATATTGTAAATCGTCCCATAGAGATAGATAAACGTAAAATTAAGCACAATAATCAAGGCCCAAGGCCTTCTTCCACCAAGAGAAATTTTACATGGTTACTAGCTTTGTGAGAGAATCTATAACATTATTTAAAGTATCAAAATTTTCAATCAATACCTATACACTCTCAACCATCTCTTTCACAAAGTGATATTGAACATCAACATGCTTAGTACGAGCACGATAGATAGGATTTTTCGTCAAACATGCGACACTATGATTGTCACGTCTAGTCCTTACTATCCTGCAATCAAAACCAATACCATTACCAAGTCTTTGTAACTAAACTACCTCATTAGAGGCACATGTAACAACTATATACTCTATTGTAGTGGTGGACAATGCAACTATAGGTTATCTTTTACTTATCCAACTCACTACACCTCCAAACAAAGTAAAGACATAGCCACTAATGAACCTTTAATTGTACAAGTCACATGCCTAATGTGCAGCAATAAAAACCTGTATGTACAATGAATTATCTACATTATCAGTATCATCATACACTAAATAATAATCAAAAGTACCTAAACACCCTTTTAACAAAATTTTAGTTCTCTTTACCTAGGTTAGACATAGACTTGCTTAGAACTCCTACTACCTGAGCTATATCTGGTCTAGTACAAACCATTGCATACATTAAACTACCAATATCACTAGTGTAAGGAACATTATAAATCTATTCAATATCATCATCAAAATTAGGACACATGTCTAAACTCGGCTTAGTACCAACTAAAAAAAGGAATACTTACTGGTTTACAGTCCTACATTTTGAATCTTTGCAAAAATGGTGTCAACATACTTACTCTGACTTAACCATAGATTTTTGTGAACCCTATCCCTGTTGATTTCCATCCCAAGGATATATCTAACAACCCCCATCCTTTATATCAAACATGTCAGAAAGTTGAGTTTTGAGCTCTCTAATCATCACCTTACTAATTCCAATAAACAACATGTCATAAACATACAAGACAATAATGGATAATTAATCATTAATAATCTTAACTTAAACACATGATTCTAACATAAAGAAAATTTAAGACAAAGTCATCAAAGTTTTGGCACCACATCCTAGGTGACTATTTCAACCCACTCAATGACCATTTTAACCTACAAACCAATTGTTATTTTCATTTCTCAACAAAACTATCAAGCTATCACATATAAATCTCTTCTTCAAGATCCCCATGTAAGAAAGTAGTTTTAACATCCATTTTCTAAATCTCAAAATCACAAGTAGTTGGAATAGATAATAGGAATCCAATAGAGGTTAACTTATAAATAGGAGTGAATATATCACTGAAATTAAGTCTCTCTCTAGGAGTAGCCCTTGGCCGCCAATTTTGCCTTGTAGCACTCTAACCAACCATCTGCACCAAACTTCTTCTTCAATACGCACTTTCATCCAATGGGTTTTCTTCCTTTGGGTAAACTAACAAGATTCATGGTGTCACAACTATCTAAAGTTGTCATCTCCTCCTACATTGCCTACATTCAAGACTCACTTTCCTTGGAAGAGAGAGCCTACCTAAAAAATATAGGTTCATTGTTAATACTTAATAAAGAGCACTTACAACAAAAATATGGTGGGATATACCTATCAATTAGATTTAATTATCATGTTGACTTTTTGAAAGGTGGAGTAATAGGTTCCTCCTCATGTTCAACTTCCTCTAACACTACAAATTCTTTAGAACTTTCACTTGAACTCTCTTCTTCTTCTCCATATTCTAGTCCAACTCTTTCTTATTCCACATGTGCGTCTTCTTTCTTAGTTTCAAAGTGCGTTATCTTTTTCTTTTTCTTTTCCTTTGGTTTTTCTTCACCTAAGTTAGCTCTAAATTTCCTAAAAAATCACATCTCTAGAAAAGATGATTTTATAGGTTGGAGGATTACAAAGCTTATAACTTTTTACACTCTCACCATATCCTACAAAAATGATTTTTTTGAGCTTTTGGATCCAATTTTAGATCAATTCTCTTGAGGCACATGAACAAAAGTCTCACAACCCAAAACCATTAGATATGAAACTAAAGGCTTTTTACCCAACCATATTTCATAAAGGTGTTTTATCAAGAAGAGCCTTACAAGGAGATATATTGATTAAATAGAAACCAATACCAACAACTTCTTCCCAAAATCATTTATCTAGCTTCGTACTACTTAACATGCTCCTATATCTTTCCATTAATGTATGATTCATTCTTTCTGCTACCCCATTTTGTTGGGGAGTGTAAGGTGTAGTATTTTTCCTAGCAATTCATGCATGTTTGAAAAACTCATCAAATTCATTAAAGCAATATTCACCCCCATTGTCAAATCTCAATACTTTTATCTTATAATCTAATTGATGTTCAACCAATTCCTTAAGTTCAAATTTGGATACATAAAATAAATCCAAGTATATCTTGAGATATCATTAATGAAGTAAACATCATACCAATATTTATTCAAAGATCCAACATCCACTAGACCACATACATCTAAATGAATAATCTTTAAATCTCTCTTAGCCTTATTAACCCCATTAGGAAATGACAATCTATTTTGTTTACCAAACACACAATTCTCACCTAGATCACTCTTACCAAGAAAAAAGATCAGAAATACGATCAACTAGTTTCTTATCTAGAATGGTCTTAAGACCTTTTTCACCACTATGACCAAATATATGGAGCCACAACATTCATTCATTTTCAATCATAGTTACAAAATAAGAATTACAAAGAGTAGAGGCGTGTAGCTTAAACAAATTCTTTGTTTAAGATCCCTTAGCAATCACCAAACTCCCCCTTACCAACCTACAACCAGACATCAAATGTCACATGAATTCTAGAATCATTTAACTTGGAAAATGAAAGTAAATTATCACAAGAATTTGGATTTGTAAAATATTATCAATGATTATAATCATCCCATCACTACAATACAACTTTACTCTTCCTTTACCAATAATCTTCATTGAGGTGCTATCAACAAGAAAAACTTTTCTATCTTGTAACACCCCATTGAGGAACCCTAGAGGATAAGAAAAAATTACACAATAAATACATGGATTTTATTTTTTTTAAGTAATCAAGTGTCATCATGCATATTTATATCAGTGTAATGCTCTCCTCAAGGTAATGTTAATCCTATTGATAACTGACAACACACAATCAAAAGAATAAACACTCAAAACTCTAAATGAAAAAGGGAAAAGGACTCCCAAACATTAGAAAATTTCTAAGAGGAGTTTAGGATCACACAAGAACATCTTTAGAGTTACCAAGCATGGTTCATCAAACAAGACAAATCATTAGGTCCTAAGTGTCACAGATGGGCTCCAGAGAAAACCTAAATACAAACGGATGCCCCCAACACCATCCAAACTCACTTACAACAAACTCAAGAACCCTCAGAGGGTTACTTTATGTCTCTACCTTTGCATCACATTCAAAAATAGGTCAAGATGACATCTCCAGCCCCTGGAATCACCTTTAGATTGAATGGGCAAGTACGAGCTCCTGAGATGAAACCAAACAATGTCACTAGACACTAGCATGCAAGAAAGACACTAGCATGGTGCATTGATGTCCTCTTCCTATGAAAGTATCCCTGGGCCACGCTAGCATCCCAAACTCGTGTTGGTGTCCTTCAGATAGGTGAACCCATGCTGACATCCTTGAGATGCGTGTTTATCCAAAACCAGTGAGCTTCCTAAATGGACTATTCAAAGACTTGGACACACTAAACCCCCAGTGAAGTCAAAATGAACATCTGATCCCTGAGTTGAGAGAATTGAGCAAAAAGGTGAGAAAATGGATCATCTTGAGACACCGAGTCATCAGATGAATCCTACAAGACAAGGCAAAGTTTGGGAGGACTCACTTCATAGCCACTCAACCCAATTCACCCATAATCAAACCAACACAACTAAAATCCACAATTGGACTCCAATAAACACACACTAGGTGGTTCCGGTTAAGAAAAAGATTCGCTCCCCAAAACTCATTCCAGCATGAGCTTGGTCAATGTCTCATGACCACAATAGAAGATGACTAATTTGATCTCCAAAATAAGATGACTAATTCAATCTCCAAAACAATAAGAAATACATCTACACTCATTTTAAGCACCAAACCAAGTGTTCCTATGATATCATCATATAAATCAGCAAATGAGAAGCATACATGATCATGCTTGGTGGTCAATTCTGGCATCAATCCACATAAATATACATCCATTCTTATAATATATATTATAATTACATACATCTCCTCTTAGAGTTTTCCATATATAAATCATTAATGAATACAACTCCTACATGTCCAAATACATAGATTACAACTTACATGAAAAAAAAGAGAAGAACCAACATTGAGGAAGGAGAAGGAATTCTTCAAACACTCATAATCCAAGTCCTCTGATCCCCAATGGTGGTTGGAAATGCCACCCAACCATGTGGAACTTGTAGGTTCAAAACCCACCATGCTTGTGGAGATAGTCACACGGCCCAAACAATCACACACTCAAGAAAGGAAGGCAAATAGGCTCACATAAGAGAAAACATGGAGTAACACTCAACATGAGCATACAATTAACCAAAAACATAGTGCCACATCAAAACATGAACATGAAGACAGACATAACCTCAATGCATTCCATATGCAAAAAAGTATGAAAGTAATCAACAAGGAGTAATCAACACCAAATACAACAAGAACAATCCAATCTCAAAAACCAATCACCAAAGAGATCACAAGGCCAACATGCCATCAAATATGGATACCTCTAGAATCCATCAATAAGCACAATCACATGGAAGGAAAATCCTCTTCTAGGTGCTACTCATTACTAAAGGGATAGGTACATAGGAAACAAGATCAATGATTGTCGTCACATAGCTCAAAGGGATGGCTCACGCAAAATCAAGTAGTCTTCTCATACGGACGAGGAGACTCAATATTGCTAGATCAATGCCCCATGGAGGGCCAGGCCTTCCCAAATCATCTTTAGTATCAATAAAAACTCAAGGTCATGATAGGGTAATCCACTTTATCTTGGTTCATTTTATTAATGTGTCATTAGTTTTCAATTGATTACCAAAATGTCCAATGAGTTACCCTGGTGGTCTCTTTGTACCTCGGCCCCCATTGGACACCACTCCCATCATTGGTCCTCTTACCTACCCTAGGCTCAAGTAAATCAAAACATGAAACTCATGACAAGAAGCCAATATGAAAGACCATATATACCACAATTGAGCCCAACATTTCCAAATTTCATCTATAAAACACAATATGCATTGACATATCAACATGCATCCAAAACATACTCAATTGACCCTAATGTCAAGAAAACATATCTAAATCGATCCAAAAATCAAATTTGAATATATAATACTATTATTTCACATAATAATTTCATATTATAAACACCACATTCATTTTTTTTATCAAAAGGCCAAATTGACCAAAAACCAATCATGGAGGCCATCCACCATTGATGAAACTCCAAAAAGCTTAAATTTTCAAACATGCCCAATCAAAAATTTAGGAAAACCCATTAGTTTATAGGTGAACAAAAACTCATTTATGCAATAAAATCTAAAATCCGAGCATCCAATAAAAATTGGGCAGCATTTCCTTTTGTAAAACTATGTTTTCAAATTTCATATACAATAAATTCAATTCTTTACTAAAATTCAAAAATCAAATTGGGGAAAAGTTCTAAATCCATTTTCTTATTATTAACAACAAGAATTACACAATTTCATTAAGAATTACTTGAGAAAAATCAATAAAAACTCACCTTTAAGTTGAAGAAATTCAAAATCAAACATGGAGCCAAAGACTTCAAAAGAACTCATGAAAATGAGGTAGCATAAAGGGTTCTCCCCCATGAATCCAACGAGCTCCTACCCACAAAATTCCTCCAATAATTTCCCTCCCAATCAACAAATCAAAAATTCCCATTGTAGGGTTTGAGAGCTCCAAATTAAAAATAAAAAATAAAAATAATTCCCAAAAATTAACTTAAAAAATACAATATAAACCCACTTTGGAGAAAAAATATTGAAATATTAAAAATCAAATTGAACAAATAAATCCAATTACTCCCAAAATACCCCCAAAGATAAAAATTATTCAATCCACATTAAATTGAATACATATAAGCCACATTTCACAATTAAATATTAAATTGCCCCTATATTATTTAAATATCATTAATATATGCACTAACCAATGACAATTCACATATGAATAACTATGCACAAACAATCTTTAACATTCAGTGACCGGGGTCATATAATAACATTGTTAGTAATGTGATATCTCATTAGATCAATATAACATCATCAAACAAATATACTACCAAGCATTTAATCTCTTAAAATAAATACAATAACATAAAATATGATTTACTACTTTTAAATCACCCAACCAGATTAACATCACTTGTTTCATTCCAACATTAATCACATTAACATAAGTATCAACATCATAGATATACTAATAACTCAACAAATTTAGTATCCAAATAGATATGTAGTAAATAGTGGCACCATGGTCCTCACAACTAGTCACAAGAAACATGCACACATCCCAATGTAGTAGCATAACCATGATCATCATGAAGCAATCCAGAACATCACTACTCCAATACGAACACAAAACATATATCCAATCAAGACATAAGTTAGGCACTCAAGGCCTCACACTGAAATCAAATGCAACATCTAGAATAATTACAAAGCACCATGGAAAGGTTTACACCCAAAATAAATTTGCACAATCACAGGCTCAGCCAAAACCACATCAAGAAGAAAAATACAAAAGAACATCAGAAGGGGCATTGCAATCAATTGTTTATATGTTGAAAACTACTCCTTGTGAGGAGTCATATAGTATGATGCACTTGAATCAATAATCCAAGCATCATTACTAATATAATTAGTTGAAATAAACAAAGAATCAAAATCACCATTATCAAAGGACTTATCTATGGAATATTTGATGCTCTTTTTCTTATTCATACACTCCTTCACATGGCCTCTTTTACCATAGTTCCAACACTTTACTTTTCTCTTTTCAAGGGTCTTAGAACATTATTTTCACTTATTCTTCTTCTTTTCCCCTTGGGCTTTCTCCTTGGACCTTCCTCAAACATGGAAGGCATCTTGGGAGCCAACATTCATGGTCTTTCTCCTCATCTCTCCCAAAAGAAGTATAGGAATGATGTTGTCCATCTTTTGTTCTACATTACCACTACTTATGATAATAATTAGATTTTTCCAAGAATCAAGCAAAGAGAAGAGAAGTAAAATACATTTATCTCCATCTTCAATACTAATATCTATTTGTAAGTTCTAAAAGCATTCAATTATTCAGCAATAGAATCACTATCCCTCATTTTCAAAGAATAAAAACATCTTTTGAGATACAACTTGTTAGACAAACTATTAGTTTGATAGATTTCACCTACTTTCCTTCATAGCTTGAATGTGGTGACTTCTTTAGAGATTTTTAGGAGGACGAAGTCTATAAGACACATCTGAATGGTTCCCATGCCTTCTTGTCTAGCTTCTTCCAATAATCATTAGACAATGTAGAGTCCTCTAGTTTCTTATCTACTGAAAATGGTAACTACTAATCTCTCTCTTCAAGGAGATATTCCACTATCAACTTCCCCATATTGTAACCAATTCCATTGAGCTTCTCAATATCTAGAAAAGAGGTGGAGGCCATGGTATACAAATTTTCACAAATCTACAAAAACCCATAATATAAAATTGCAACAAAAAACCTTCGATAATTAAGAGAAATGTATCCCTCCCTCAACAAAACCATTAGCTATGATACCAAATGTTGGAAAACAAGGTGAATAAATCTTTCAATGTGAAACTCAAACTAAAGTAATTACAAATTTGAAACCAAATATTAACCTTAAATTTATCTGATTATAGTATCAAGAATAGACAAAGAAAACCATAACACATATAACACCAGATTTACATGGTGAAACCCTTTTAACAAAAATATCCACCACAAAAAGAGAGGTAAATATATTACTAATCTAATGAATATTACAATGGAAATACAATTATTTGTAGACCTTTGTAAAATCTAGCAGTATCTTTTTACCTGCACAGTAGACAAAACTTGATAGAACATACTAGTTGAAGGTCCCAATTCATAGCAATTTTGGGGAGTGAAAACCACTAAGGTATCACCAAATAACAAGTAGAAAAACTACCTAGAAAAATACATGCCAACACCCTTAAATTGTTGGCATTTTTGATGATTATGTTGTGATTGTCATTGATGGACACACACTTGCATTGAGATAACTTTTGTATGAATAAGTTAAAGCTCAACCGGTATTTGTTCCAACTGGTATGATGCATTATAGTTCTTAGACTATTGGTGTTTTGCAGAAAGTGTTTACCGATCTGAAGCGATATGTTGACCCCAAGCGGTTCGAGGATCTCAAGCGGTACGAAGGATCTCAAGCAGCAGAACATATTTTTCCCAGTCTTCATTTTGTCAAACTGGCAACCGGTATTTTGCTTAAACCGGTATTTTGTATGAACTGGTAATACTCTGTTATGAGTTACCATCCAACATTTTGTGATGAGTTACCATCCACTAATTTTTTAACGGTGTCAACACTTTAACGGTGCTTTTTGTGTCGTGTTACCAAATATGTCTAGATGCATTGAATCTAGGAAATTGCATTTTAATCCTATTGGACCGACATGAAATCAGATTCCTTTATAAGGACATCATGTCTAGGGTTTTATGTTGTTGCTAGGGTTCAAAGTGGTTGATGAGTTAGAGAGAGTGTGAATGTGTAGAAGACTGAAGTAATGCTGGAATGCATTAGGAACGAGCTATCAAGGATCTAACCAAGCAATCTTTGCTATTAGCTAGATCACTCACTTGTTGTTTACTCACATCTTCGACAAGTCTGAAGCCCTTAACTGGGTAGGCCCAAAAGCCTTTTGTAAATCCTCTAACAAGGTGGTTCACATATGTGGATCTAAAATCCTCTAGCAAGGTGGTCTTTAATCGAACTTATCTCCTAACAGAGATTGAGATTCCTAAAAGGATTTGTTCTGGTAAAGAACATTGTATGACCTTAACTGGTCTGACCTTAACCGGTCTGACCTTAACCGGTCTGGTTCTTATTCTGCACATAGTTACTTGTGAGTTCCATCTCACCGTGGTTTTTCCCATTTGGGTTTCCACGTCAAAATCTCTTGTGTTATAGTGTTTGTGCTTCTGTGGGTGAATGCATTATTTGTTATTTGGTTTTCATGTGTGCTAATCGGTTTGTCTGCTAAACTGTTTTACCGGTTTACTGTTAGTCTAGCAAAGTGTTTAAGTACAAAGATTTTTGGCATACTAATTCACCCCCCCTCTTAATATTCATCAATTGGTACTAGAGCCTACCTTTCTATAAGTTTAACCACTTGGAAAGAGATATGGGGGAATACACATTGATAGAAATTACTCATTGGCTCACTCAGTCTGAGCAAGCCTATGATGATCTTATGGTCAAATATAAGGCATCTCAAGCAAAAAGGAGAGAACATGCTGAGAAGCTGATGGAGCTATCTAAAAATAGTTCTTCTGATGAAGCAGACATGGAAGCCCTAATCCAAGAAGTAGAAAATCTAAATGACTCCAATTCCAAGCTGAGAAAGGAGTTGGAAGGATTGACTATCCGAATGTGCCAAGAGCTTGAGAACTGGAGGAAAGTTGAAGATCTGGGAAAAGATAAAGATCATGAAATCTCTAAGCTGAAGCAAGAGATCAGTGCCCTCAACTCCATGTGAGAAAAGTGGAAAAGGAAGACATGCAAGGAGAACTGAAAATGACCATCTCTGAGAATGCAAACCTGATGGAAACAAATGCTGCTATTTCCAAAGAACTCTCTGAGTTAAAGGAAATACTTGCTAAGTTCAACAAGAGTACTGTTAAGCTAGAGCAAAAGCTTGAATCTGCCAAAGCTGTCAAGAATACTGATGGACTTGGTTATTCTGGTCATGAGGAAGGTGAGACCTCTAGTACAAATGCTGGAGCATCGAAGAAACAACCGACATCAAAGGATAAAGGTAAGCAAAAGTTTAAACCTGTTTGCTTTAACTATCTTAAAGAAGGACATACTGCCAATGTGTGTAGGAGTAAGGCTTACAATAATTTTCCTTATTTTCTAAATGATAAGCCTAGATCCTATAGATTCAATGGTAAGTATTATGCATGCAACAAGTTTGGGCATAGAGCATCTGAATGCAGGTATGTTATGAACAACACTGGAAGATATCCTCAGAGGAGTCAAGGAGTTGGTCCAGAACCTTTTGTGAATCGGAATCACAACCGGTTTAATACCTTTAATCATCAGTCAAGAAGCGGTGGCTATCAAGTGGCAACCGAATGGAGAGAAAACTGTATGATCTATCATGGTCATGGTCACACTGCTGCAACATGTAGGAGGAAGAATGGTAACATGAATAATGGACCTTGGAGAGCACCTGGAATGGTCTGCTATCATTGCAACAAACCGGGTCACATTGCAAGATTCTACAGAAGTAGAAAGAGTATATCGGATGTTATACCGGTCACTCCGGAAGGAAAGATTGATATTGACACTATTCAAGCAGATATGAACAAAACCTAGAAGAAGAAACCAGCAGTGTTGCAATAAGAACCGGTTTCTGCACCTAGTGTGGAAATAACGGAACCGGAAAACTAAGCATCAGAAAAGCTTAGGGGGAGCAAATGGTGAAACACTACGAACCCTCGGTTTACACTGGTAAAAGACTTTAACCAGTATGTGATACTTGTCATTTGGCAGAAGACCGAAAATGGTATCAGGCAAATTAGGGTTTACGCCCTAATGGTGGAGCATTTATTATGGTAGGTGAGGAATATGTTTAAAAGGAATTTTCAAATCATTTCTCACTATCATTTTTCAAGCGAAGAAGTTTTTCAAGTGCAGAGCGAAGAAAAAGTGATTTGTGTTGCGATTCAAAGAAATCTCAAAACCTGAAGAAGATTCAAAAGCAAATATCAAACAGTGAAGAGAAGAACTCAAAGCAGTGATTCAACAACCGACGAAGTGGAAGGCAAAGTGGAATTTGCAAGCCCTAAATTCTTGATTTCCGAAAGGTATTTCTCGAGTTTTCTATTTTATCATGGCTTTCGCATCTCATGATAGTTCTAGTGCAACTGTCGATTCTATGGATTTCATACAACAAAAGTCAAAATATAATGCCTTGTCTCAAGTACCGGCTGGAGTGATAGTGGAAGAAGGCATTTCTGATTATATAGACTACAAAATTGAAGACCTAGGGTCTCTTGTGATCCATTCTCAGCTAGGTCTATTCTGTGGGAAGGATAAAAAGATCAAACCAGAGTATAGCATTTTGGAGAAGAAGAAACTTCACAATGCGGTTTACTTCCTAGAGGATTTCACAGATGACCACATTAGAATCATTCTAAGCAGAGTTCATGGTGACAAGATGTACCTAGAATGGACGCATGATATCACACCGGAAGTGATTCATGTCATCACCGGTTTCTGCAATACAGGGTAAGTGCTAGCCCTAAGGAAGGTCAGCAAGATGGAAATGTCCAAGCTCATCGGTTCAGTGAGCGACTCACGTGGCATGACCGTCAACTCAATCAAGGATGATCTGGTCAAGTATGCCTACATGGTGATAGGCTACCAGACGTTCTCTGCCAATAGAATTAACTCTGTATCTGCTGCAGTGGTAAATGCCGCTTATCGGATGATCAAAGAAGATGCATCGTTTGATCTGTGCACCTATATGCAAAGACAACTTATGTTGAACCTTAAGTCAATCAAACAGGATAATGCACTAATATTCAAGTTTGGACAACTACTGGTAGGGTTATTCTTCTACTTTCAAGCTTATTTCCCAGGAGTTGGAGATATTCAGTGGTCTGCCGATCAACCGGTTATGAAGCAGATCAAAGAGAGCCTGCAAGCAATTGGAACTGGTTACCCTAAAGTGCTGAACAAGTACTTTGATGAGTTCAGGCGCAAGATGAGCCAAAGGATAAGGATATCCGATGACATTGTCAAAAAATATGAAGAGGATATCTGCTTTATCATCAATGTGGATGAATGCATAATGGAGGCCGTTGAGCCCAGATAGGAAGAAGTAGAGCCTATGGGTTATGAGGTGATGTATGATATGTTGGACGGGTATGCTTCTACCCTAATTGCCTCACCTCTTTATCCTAAGGCAAAGAGAACCGACACCTATCTGGAAAGGGTTGCACTGGTTGGAGAACCTCCTGAAAAAGAAAGGAAAGGCAGTGCCTTTGGCATCGGCACCGGTTACTACAGCCAGTCCCAAAGTGACCAAGCGGTCACCTGCAAAGAAGAAACTGGAAGCGGCACCTGCCAAAGTCTTCGAGAGGAAGAGGAAGACAAGGAATAACTCACCAGACTCAGAAGAAACTATGTCTGAGGAAAAACCCAAGAAGACAAGACAAGCAAAGAAAAAGACAAAGAATGAACCGGCATCATCGACACTGGTAAATATTGACATTTCTTCCTACAAACCTGTCAAAGAACTATAAAAAATATTAGAAGAAAAGTGATGAATGATTTGATTGATTGTTTTGATGATTTCAATGATGATGAAAAGGAAGCAGTTGAACAAGAAATCATTAAGCATTTATGTGCTAATGACCGGTCACCTTCAGAAATTAGATCTGAGACACTGGATTCTTTGTATAATTCTTCAGACAATAAATGGCGCATTGCCATAGAAAAGGAACAGGAAATGAGAGAAAAATTTTGCTCAACATTTTCCTGATGTATCAAATTCAGAACTTTTCAAAGTTATGAATAAATACAAAGGCCTCTTCTTCATGAGAAGAAGAAGACTCCTGTTACTGGAAGGAAAGGGTCAAGAAGTGATCAAGAATACACATACTTTTTCTCTAGAAGCTCTTAAGATGCATCAAGTGGCTAAAGCCAACAGGAAGGCTGAGCAAGAACCGACAATAATAAAACCGGATGAAGTGTTTGATGATGAAGGAAACCCGGTTACTGAACCTACAGACACTATTGATGTCGATGCTCTGGATGTAAAGGATGTTGCTCAGGATACACCATCAGAAGCAACAAGATAGGAGAAGCAAGAAGAACAAGTAAATAAGGAGAAGAAAGCAGAGGATGACAAAGAAGAGGACAAAAGAAAGGAAGCAGAGAAGGAACAGAAGAAGGATGAAGAGGAGAAAAGAAAGAAGGAATAGGAAAAGAAGAAGGATGAAGAGGAAAAGAAGAAGGATGAAGAGGAGAAGAGGAAAAATGAAGAGGAGAAGAAGAAGAAGGATGAAGAGGAGAAGAGGAAAAATGAAGAGGAGAAGAAGAAGAAGGATGAAGAGGAGAAGAGAAAGAAAGAAGAGGTAAAGAAGAAGGATGAAGAGGAGAAGAGAAAGAAGGAAGAGGTAAATAAGAAGGATGAAGAGGAGAAGAGGAAGAAGGAAGAGGAGAAGAAGAAGAATGAAGAAGAAAAGAAGCGGAAATATGAAGAAAAGAAAAAGGAAGAGGAAAAGAAGCAACAAGAAGAGGAGCAAAAGAAAAAGGATGAAGAAGAAGAGAAGAAGAGGAAAGAAGAGAAAAGGAAAATAGAAGAAGAGGAAAATTTAAGAGCTACAGAGAAAGAAGAAGTGGCAAAAAGCACTCAGATGGAGACTCCAAAGGCAACCGGTAGTCAAGCCAAACCGGCTGACCTCACCAGTCCTATTGACCTCTAGTTTTCCAATGAAATGGAGCTGCTAAAAAGCATTAAGGTTGCTCAAGAACACCTTGAAGTGTTAAGGAGGAAGAAGGAGAAAGATGTGATCCAAGCTGCAGTGGACACTCTTACTGGTTTGTTACCCAGCACAAACCTCCCCAGTACTGATTCATCATTGGCACAATTGAAGCTCCTATGCACCATAGTGGATGATTAGGTGCAGAGCCTAGAAGAGGTAGCTGAGGCAAATGCCAAGAAAGAGCATCAAAAGGCTCTCAACATTACCCTGGTAAAGAAGATAAATGAGCTCCGGTCCGATCTGCAAAAAGCACAAAAAGACATAAGGAATGCTCTAGATGAGGGGAATCTACTACTGAGTAAGATTTGCCAACCCCATCTCTTCTGTGATGATGTGCTTGTACAAAAGAAAAAGCTACAAACTGACTTGCAGTTATATATGAGCACCTTCAAGCCGTCATATGACTCTTTTACAAGTTTTGGGCAAACCGTTCACTGGTTTCATATCCAGTCTACCAAAATAGAGTTGGAAATCAACAACCGGACTCAAGATTTGCAGGAGCTCCAACTGGTTCTACTCCCATGCCTGCAGATACTTTAGAAATGCTATCTCAATTTGGATGCCTTAACGGTGACTCAAGAGATGAGCACAATTGACGCCATGGAAGAGCAGGTCTCCCAGATGCAGATAGAGAAAGAAGTGGTTACCTCCCTACTTGAGTCCTGGTCCTTATCTATGAAACAATTTTTGCAGGACTTCAAATCAGTTTTTGACAAGTTTTATTCTTTATTGTCATAAACTCTTATTCTCTTAATACTAATGCAACAGGGGTTGGTCTGTAATATTTTGTTTTCATTTATGGCAAAGGGGGAGAAGTATAAATTTTGAATGTTTTGATGTATACTTTCATGTTATTTATGTTAAGAAGTAGTATACATTGTATTTTCTACAAAAGGGATAGTGTATATGCTTAGGGGGAGTAATTTTGATTATCGCATATTTTTGTTGTAAAACACTTAGATGTCAAAATTTCCTAAGTGTTGCCATCAATGCCAAAGGGGGAGACTGTTGGCATTTTTTATGATTATGTTGTGATTGTCATTGATGGACACACACTTGCATTGAGATCACTTTTGTATGAATAAGTTAAAGCTCAACTGGTATTTGTTCCAACTAGTATGATGCATTATAGTCCTTAGACTATTGGTGTTTTGCAGAAAGTGTTTACTGATCTGAAGCGGTATGTTGACCCCAAGCGGTTTGAGGATCTCAAGCGGTACAAAGGATATCAAGCGGCAGAACACATTTTTCCCAGTCTTCATTTTGTCAAACCGGCAACTAGTATTTTGCTTAAACCGGTATTTTGTATGAACCAGTAATACTCTGTGATGAGTTACCAACTGACATTTTATGATGAGTTACCATCCACCGATTGTTTAACGGTGCCAACACATTAACGATGCTTTTTGTGTCATGTTACAAAATATGTCTAGATGCATTGAATCTAGGAAATTGCATTGCAATCCTATTGGACCGACATGAAATTAGATTCCTTTATAAGGACATCATGTCTAGGGTTTTATGTTGTTGCTAGGGTTCAAAGTGGTTGATGAGTTAGAGAGAGTGTGAATGTGTAGAAGACTGAAGTAATTCTGGAATACATTAGGAATGAGCTATCAAGGATCTAACCAAGCAATCTATGCTATTAGCTAGATCACTCACTTGTTGATTACTCACATCTTCGACAAGTCTGAAGCCCTTAATCAGGTAGGCCCAAAAGCCTTTTGTAAATCCTCTAACAAAGTGGTTCACATCTGTGGATCTAAAATCCTCTAGCAAGGTAGTCTTTAATTAGACTTATCTCCTAACAGAGATTGAGATTCCTAACAGGATTTGTTCTGGTAAAGAACATTGTACGACCTTAACCGGTCTGGTTCCTATTCTGCAGATAGTTACTTGTGAGTTCCATCTCACCGTGGTTTTTCCCATTTGGGTTTCCACATCAAAATATCTTATGTTATGGTGTTTGTGCTTCTGTGGGTGAATGCATTATTTTCTATTTGTTTTGCATGTGTGCTAACCGGTTTGTCTGCTAAACTGTTTTACTTGTTTACTGTTAGTCTAGCAAAGTGTTTAAGTACAAAGATTCTTGGCATACTAATTCACCCCCCCTCTTAGTATTCATCATAAATAACCTCTTACAAATGCTTCTTATAACTTTCATATGTCATCTAGCCAATTTGGGCACCCATGGATCAAAATAGGAGTCTGTCATAAATGCTTATCATAGTGACTCATAATGACTATCATAACTATCATAAATGCACTTACAACTCTTGACAATTGTCCAAGCACCTCAAAACAAGAGATTCAAAAGAGGCCTAGCTATTTTGTCCTTTTCCTATAAAACAAATGTTACTACTTACTAAGTTGCTATTAGTTTTATATCCAAAGTCATTCTATATACTTTAGTCAGTTACTACTACCGAAATATTGAGTCAGTAAGCACAGAGCAGTCGGTTATAGAAGAAAGTAGTCACAGAGCCTAGTATATACCGAGCTGTCTACCAAGTAACATTCTATGTCTACCGAACAACAAAAATGATATACCGATTTGATATACACCGAGTGAAACATTTTACTAGATTCATTGAACCTAGACACGTGTGGAAACATGTTACAAGATCGAGGAACAAAGAACCGTTATCTCATTGGAAATTGCACTTAAATATTTTGTATTATTTTGAGGTCATCTATCCAATGAAATATTTTGTATGGTTATTCATTCGATAAATCATGTTTGGAAGATCAAAGCAATGAACCAGATCACCTACATAAGAGATCTATTTATACAACATGAATTAAGGATCAAAGAGAGAGAGATATATAAAGAAAGACGTGTGCAATAGATAAGCAAGCACTGAGTATTGTGACTATCAAAGACACAGAGGTCACCGAGAAGGATTTCAGAGAACAGTCAAGGAAGAGAGTAAACATAAAGGTTTACCGAGTTACTTTATGGGTTACTGAGGTATGCTATAAGCAAGGTAATCTCATTTTGAGCACATAGAATCTACTATAACATTCCAGATGTAAAGTTGCAGATATTTGAAAAGATTTTATTGTAATATTTTGAGTTGTAAGAAAAACCTTTAACAGGGTAAAAAACTCTAACAAAGTCTATAAATTGTAAAGCCTTTAACCAGGTGCATCATTTAGAATAAGTGTTGTAAAATCCTTTAGCAAGGTAGATCTAACGATCTTGATACTCCTAATAGGGTAAGCTATCAAAAATAGCTAAACATTTAGCTCTAACCGAGCAACCTTTATTATTGCAGTAGTGAAGTTGTGGGTGCCATCCCCACCGTAGTTTTTCTCTCTAACCAAGAGTTTCTGTGCAACCAAAATATGTGTTATGGAGTGAATCATGTATGATTGTTATTTATTTGTTTTAGCTTTATGTTATGTTACAACAGTTTTTGGTTTATGCATAATAGTAAAGTTATTGTTGAAGAAAGGATTTGAAGTACTGATTCACCCCTCCCCTCTCGGTACATTAGCTTTCCATATTGGGCCTAACAACAAATGTAACTGTAACTTTGGCTTTACATGAGTTCTTTCACCATTGTTGGTTAAATGATTTCACCCCTTATGGGTAAATTACAAATAACATTAGGAGAACAGTTAATTAAAGGATTTACAAGGTTGATGACACCTAAATCCTAAAAATGTGAATAAGGCCTACTATGTGGACTACTTAGGTAAAACACCATATTCACACTAATAGTGAAAATCCAACCTATTAAAGGATAATTCGAAACACAAGGAAAAAATTATAAAGGAAGTCTCCTTCATGGAGAAAGTTTTTTTTATCAACACTAAATCAAACAACTAGCAATTTATAATATTTTTTTTTTGGAGCAATTTATAAAATTTGACAAACCAATAGCAACCACTTGATATTTTTGTAGTGTAGTAAATTTTATCCATTTACAATTTCACATCTATTTGGAACCTACTTTAGTATGCTTTTTCTTAAATCACTTTTAAGGTTATTTGGGCCCTATTCTAACTTGATTTTTTATTGTTTATACAACAATTTAACTGTCATCAAATACCAAAATTAGGACCAAATTTAGACTAACAAATCCTAACACTCATGTTTTCCTTTCACAAGCCCTATTTTGGTGGGACCAAGGTTCCCAACAACACGGTCTTACCAACTTCCCTCAAAATTATATCCAATGCAAGTATCAACCTTCACATTTTTTAATCTGGTCTTAATT
Organism: Cryptomeria japonica; assembly: GCF_030272615.1. Taxonomy (NCBI): domain Eukaryota; kingdom Viridiplantae; phylum Streptophyta; class Pinopsida; order Cupressales; family Cupressaceae; genus Cryptomeria; species Cryptomeria japonica. The sequence goes on along the minus strand of NC_081415.1, from coordinate 346,327,319 downwards.
TTGGTACTTGACTATTTTATATTAACTTTTTATCAAAAATACCTTGAAAACCCTATATAAAGTGCTTCATCTATCATTCAAAAGGTATAAGGTTCTAAGAGAAATCATAATCCAAATCAATTAAATCAAAAATTATTCAAGAATCAAAAGACTACAACACTCTACATTCAAGTATGATTTCATTCTTTTTTTAATGTTTTGTTATAATGATATTGCATTAACACTTGTAGGACTTCCATAAGAGCATTATATCACCACCTTTATGTGAAATTCCATGAGAGGTTTTCATACCTAAGTTATAATGATTTCATTTTAGTATGTCTATTATTTAGAGTTTTTTCCTCCCTAGGACAAGCTCTCTTTTACATCAATCATAGTTCTTGTGGAGATTGGAACACCAACACGAACTTTGACTTAGGCAAGCCCCTATACACCACAATCATTCTTCCCCATTTCATGTATGCAGGTTCAAAAATGATAGTGAAAAGTGTTATAGATATGTAAATATAATAATAGACATTCCCAAATTATGAATAGGTGAAAACACTTGGACTAGGCACCTAGCACCACCCTTGTCAGCCACTTTTTAGTTAGATTTTTGGGAGACAAACCTATAGGATCTCCTAAATGTAGTTTTCCCCCTTTTTGTCATTCATAGGCACCTAAGACTAGGGTGCCCAGTACACCAATTTAACACTTTCAATCTTAATTTATCAAATTTTTTAATCAATTGGATAATTAGTCACAACATTGCACATTTCTATTTTACATTACTTAATTAATTACATGATTATTACCATGTATCACTTAACTAGCTAATTAATTGCATATGTTATAGTTGGGAAATAATGTTTATTTCATTATTTTCACAATGAAGACATTACATGGATGTGATAGTTTATTATCTATTATTATGACTTTCCATCCCTCTCCTAAAATTTGTCCTATCCATAAGGATATTTGTGAGCAAGAGGATGATAACACTATCACCATTCTTAATGCTCTTCCTTCTAGAGATGAAACATTTATGAATCATGCATGTCCCTCTCCTAAAATTAGTCTTACCCTAAGAATATTTTAGCAAAAGAGTATGATATAATTAACACTTCCCCTAGTGTCACTTTACCTTCTATTCACTTAAAAGACATCTCTTCCAGAGGATGAAGCATTGATGAATCATTCTTGTCTCTCTCCCAATAATTTTCCTACTCACAAGGATATTTTGTTGCAAGAGGATGATATCACTAGCACTTTCTCCAATGCTCCCTTCTCTAAATATGAATCCTTAGTGAATAAGGAATCCAATCAAAGTCAAGCCAATATAGTTCATGTTTTTAGTCATACATATGTGAAACCTCGAATAATTGTTCATCTTTTTCATGATGTTCCTCGACCTCAAAATAAACATGGGATTATTATTAGAGGCATTCCAAACCCCCATCACAAACTAAACTAGTGATTATTCTCCAAGGTATTAAAAACCCACCTAAACCCCCTAGATACTACTTAAACTATGCAAAATAACTCACTCAAAGTAGTAGACTTAATCAACAAGTGTCCCAACAACCTCATTATCATGTAGCTTGTCACACATATAACACTTATCTTTCACAACATGCTGGTAAGGAGTATGATCTTGTTGAGTAACTTCATGCTACTCTAACTAAGATCTCCCTTTCAGAATTGACTCAAAATTCACTACGACATAGGTATGGGATGTCTCAAGAAGATTTTACAAAAGGTATCTAGATCTCACCTTCTACTAGATCGAATGATGTAGTAGCCCTATTTGATTATATGCATGCAACAAAGTTTGTGTTCTCGCAACATGAATTGCCTTCTTTGGAAGTTCAAAATTAATATGACCCCCTCATGATTATAGTTCTCATTAATAAAAAATGGAATTAGAAGTACCTTAATTGATAATGGATTATGTCTGAATGTTTGTAGCATAAACCTATCACCTAAAATAAATATGGACACCTCTCTTATTCAACAATATTTTATTTGTGTCTTTGATAATTTTGGTAGACAATCGTTATGTATAATCAAATCACATATTCCAATAGGATGTATGACTATACGCACTCTCATCCAACCTTCTTATAGTTAGATCATGGATTAATGTTATGCAATCAATTCAATCTACTCTTCATCACACAATAAAATTCATCATAGCAATAAATTATGCACAATGAAAGCTGATAAAAATCCATATGGTGGTGTCGAAATAGAAGTAGAATCTATATCTTCCCTTGATGTTATGATTCCATCTATAACCAAACATGATAAATTATTTTCTATTGGAAATGCTTTCTTGCAGGATAATTGGTGTTAATTAGACTTTACACCCCCTTTGCTAGAGAATAAAAAGTCCTACAATTCAAATTTTAAGCCTAAAAAAAACCTTGTGTGTATTTTGTGCAAGATACTTTTAAAACTCTTCCAACTACTTCTTCTTCTTATAACATGTGTCTTTATGATGATTGGGGAATTGTAGTGGACCAATTAAATCTAAGGGTGAACCTTCTCACCCTTACATCTTAACAGCCAATAAGAATCTACATTCTTGCAAAAAAATTGATTCTTCCTCTACTAATGATTTGGAGACACATTATGGGGTTGGTTTTAAAATTCTTTCTAAAGGTGGATACAATGGAAATGGTTTGGGGTGTATGGAAAAAAGTATTTATGCTTTTGTGAAACCTACATCACACTTTTCTAAAGAGGGTTTATGATTTCAACCTCCTTCTTTGTTTATACCCATTCCTCTATTGTCTAATTTCTCTATGTCTTATTGTTATGAGTGATCAAACATTCACAACAGAAAGGATTACCTCTCACTCCTCAACTTCCATATAAACAAGAGTATATTTTATTGTGGCTTCTTAAAACCAACTTTCTTACTCCTCATCAAAGACATTAGAAATTTCATAAAAATATTCAAATAAATCCTTCCTTTTGTGCATATCATCAAGTGTTTTGGCCATTCCACCAATGAATTCCAAGATTTTTGAAGATAAATTACAACAAATTATTATATCTGGTATCGTTCAAAATACAACTAACAATGATTTCCACCTTTGTCTTGTCCCTTCTAAATAATACTTCCTACTATTATGTTGCTCCTCACTTTATGACATTTGTATCTCTATATGGAGGCTCATTTTCAATCATGGTGATATGATCCAACATACAACCATTCCTTTTTATATGGTAGTAACTCAATAGTCTCTATTATAGTTATCCTCACCTACATGTTGGGAGCCATGGACAACTTGTTTTGTGGTATTCATCCTTTCTTAAGGACCCCCTCTCCTTTTTCTTGGGAAGTGTGCATCCTTTCTTGAGAATCTCCACTCTTTTTAATTTTTTATATATTCGTTTGATTTGTTAGAGAATATTTAGCTATTAGTTGATTTTTTACAACTAGTTATGCTATTTTTTCTTTTTTTCTTAAGTTCACTTAGAAGTGCTTTCTTTTAATTTATCTTTTGTGCATATAGCTTTATTTAGAGTTGAAACTTAGTTAGCTCCTCATGCTTCACTTTAATTCTCTTAAATTTAACTTTTTGCTTTTTTTTATAAGAACCTCATTGTAAAATTATAATTCATTTTGTATTCTTTTTTTTTGAGTAATATAACATTCATTTGTGTAGCTCTCATTTGTGGAAGGTGTTTTGTTTGTCATTTGATCTTGCAATTTCTTGTGTTGAAAAAATCAACATGATCATCTCCTTTCTCAATGGAGGTAGGCATTCTTAGACAAGGATCCTCCCCTCTCTTGGCCTCTTTGATAGTTATGTATCCTTGATAAGGATCCCTTTACAATTGTTGCAAGATGTTCCCTTTGGAGGATCTCTTCCTTGCTTGGAAGTGAGAATCATTTATGAGGATATTTACCTATCTTGGACACATGCATTCTTGAAAATAATATCTCCTTGGTGTTGAAGGTGTTTATCCTTGATAATTGAATCTCAATATTCCTTAAGATACCAACATATAAATATGTTGACATCTTAAGGGTGGATATGAGTCTTCCTTTTTTCTTGTATTTGTTCATTGATGTATCCCCAAAGTGGTGTTGTTGTGTTGCATAATGCCCATTGAGGTGTGGTTATCAATCTATCTCTAGAAACTTTCCTAGCATACAACCTTTCTTTTTATTATCTAGTATAGTGTGGCTTACTAGTTTGATCCATGCTTGCACTCCCTAAAGTGTTAATGATCTATGGATTACCTAGTATAAGACAACTTTCTAGGTAGTGGCATCCATATGACTCACCTTGATCACCTGGCATAGCACAAATTGATAGCTTGATCCTTTGTTGTTGTTTATAATTTATAAGGTATTGTTCACCTAGCATAACATAACTTGTTATCATGATAATTATTGTTGTTTACACTCCTTGAGGCATTGATCACATAGTATAGAATGGCTTTCTAGTATGATCATTTTGTTGCAATACATAGATCACCCTTGACATAACACAATTTATTGGCCAACATAATTCATGAAATTTGCATAAAACCATAACATAACACAAATTGATATTTGATGGACCATGGATCCTCCCCTCTTCTTAACAGTGTATGCTCTATTCTATTTTTAGAAGTCTACTTGTGCTTTTGCAATAACATTCAGAGAATGATATTAGTGGTTAACACAACCTTCATATCAAGGTCTTTTTCACCTAGTTGACTTGGAACTTTCTTTTTGCCTAGTACCAACAATATTTTCTTTGAACATGTGTATTTTACTTTGATATTTTTTTGTGGATCAATATGATCCTATGTTCAAGGTCTTGTGAATCCCTCAACTTAGTGTTATCGTATCCCTATTCTATCTTTATTTTAGCTACTCTGTCTTTCTCTCTCTATTTTACCATAAGTGAATCTAAGTTCATACTCTCACTAAAGTGTGTTCTAAATATAGTATATTAAATTGTATCCCTTTACAGTTTCACACATTAATTGCCACCTACTTTAGTGTGATTTTTTAAAGATCATTTTAATCCTTTTTGGGCACTATTCTACCTTAAAATCGTAATTGTTAGTCCTATAATTTGATTGTAATCAAATACCAGAATTATGATAAAATCTAGCATCACAAACCCTACCACTCGTGTTTTCATTTGGAGGCCCTATATTGGTGGGACAAAGGCACCCAACTCCATAGTCTTGCCAAAATCTCTTAAAATTGTAGTCAATGCAAGTGTTGTCCTTCACATTTTCAAATTCGGTCTTGATCTTGGTACAGACTATTTTATGTCAGATTTTTATCATAAATAACTTGTGAATTCTCTATAAAGCACATATTATATTATTCTCAAGGTCTAAGGTTCTAAGAGAAATCATAATCCAATTCAATCAAGAACATTCAAGAAGCAACAAACTATAACTCTCTACATTCAAGTGTGATTTTATGTTTGTCATGTTTTGTTATCATGTTATTGTACTCGCACTTGCAAGACTTCCATAAAGAGAATCACATCACCACCTTTATGTGGAACTACATGAAAGGGTTTCATACCTAAGGTATAATAATTTTATCTCAATATTTTCATTATTTAGCATCTATGCTCCTTAGGATAAGATATATTTTACATCAATGATAGTTGTGGTTGTTGTGGAGGTTGGAACACCAACACAAGGTTTGACATATGAAAGCCTCTATACAGTAGAATCATTCTTTCCCATTTTTTGTGTGCGGGATTATATGTAACAAATTCCCTATATAGTAGAACCATTCTCACCCATTTTGGTGTGCAAGTTTAGATTTGAAAACAAAAAGTTATAGATGAGCAAAGAACACAGTAACAAAAATTCTCAAATTTTGAATAGGTTAAAACCCCTAGACTAGGGCACCTAATACCTGTGTCTGACACTTTTTGGCTAGATTTTTGGGAGACAAACCTACATGACCTTCTAATTACATTTCTATACCTTTATGTTGGTCACAAGCACCTCAAACTACAATGTTGAACACCACTCTAGTAAGTTAAGGCTCAATTTGCAGTCTCGGGTTTCTTTTGTGTCTTCTTTCCAAATATAGTTTTCTAATATGTACTTTATTTTTATTGTTGAAATTCATAATTTTCCTTTCATTAAACCTAGATCTTGAACACACACTTCACAATCCCAAATACATTGCAATAAAGGAACATAAACCCCTAGTGTTCAACTCTCTTATTAGGACTATAGATGAGCCTAATTGTGTTCCAATGTTTTGTAATGAAAATTTGAGATCTTAAATTTCATCCATAGACCTAGGATCTCATTTCCATACATATAAATTTTATTGTTACATCTATGGTTTTGGGTTGTCCCCTTGACGTGCCTTTTTTTACTTTGGTCTTGTGATTTAGTTTTTATTAATATTTTATTTCTTAACTTTATTTTCACTTCTCATAAGACTCGAACTATTTGTCTTAGTCGCCTTGTTGTTTAATAGGATCTAGTCCCTATAATCTCATCTTTTGTCAATATAAGAAATATTGAATTAATTTGATTATTCAACCTCTTTTGACAAAAATGATACTCTACTTGAATTAATGAATTTTTGTTTAGTTTAATACTTCCTCTAAAATATTTTCCTAAAATTCAAATGATCATAATATTTGTCCCTAATAATATCCTCATAAAACTCTAGTATTTTTTAATATATAACTTATAGTATAGTTTATTAAAGAAATTAATGTTATATTTCTATATAATAGGATAAAAAGTATAAGGTTTGATATCTATGATAATCCTAAACAACCTAGAGATAGTTAACTTTAATTTAGTGAGAATCAAATATATTCACAATGAAGTAAATATATAAGGTTGAGTCATCTATTAGCTTTCAATAATTTTTCCATTTGTATATATTTGATAATAGATTAAAAAAATATTAATAACATTATATGAAATTATAATCTTACCATGAAGGTCTATATAATTGCATGTTTTGGGGAAATAATTAAAACAATAACTCACCAATCTCGAATCACACTTGAGACTTAATATAAAATCAATATCTAGACAAGATAGATGGATTAACAAGCTCTATGAACCCTTGTGACTAATTTAGTTCATTCATAGGTAACATTAAATTATTTTGTATCATATCACTTAACCTATGTATTAAAATCATTTGATGGAACTCAACAATTAGTATTCATGAACTTACAAATTGATCTAGATGTTTATATTATTTAAAGATGATTATCCAACTCAATCTTTGCATACTAAATTTCACCTTGAATTGTTATCTCAAACTTATCCTTATATTTTAATATTTTTCCAATGTATGCATATATAGTTCATTACTTTGAATCTATTTTTATAATAATCTATTTCATATATATGAATGTATATGTTTAATATTATTAAATCAAATATTATTTCCTCAATATCTTTATACCATGTTATTTTTTATATTTTACTCAAACCCTCCATATCATCATAAAATTATCACACAAAGCAATGGAAGGGGTAAAATGAATGGATGTTGTGAAATCCATTATGTTAATCCTATAAGGGTCCTTGCAAATGCACTCATGGCAATATGAAGAGGGTTGTTGATCAATCAATCAAGGACATTTAGGATATTAGGAAAATGACTTTGAACATGTCCAAGCTTGAAGCTAGAGCTGTTGAGGCTTAAAAAAATTAAATTAGTTCTCTTGTTATTGTTTGGTCTCTTTTGGTTTTTTTTTGTTGGTTGGCTGCTCTTTCTCTCTTTTTTTTGGTCAATGGCAACATTTTGTAAGTAAGGTTTTGGGTCCCTTCAAAACTTGTTTGATCCCTTATCAAAACCCTATGATGATGAGGGAAGCCTAGCTAGGTTTTGTCATCCTTATGTTGAATGCCTCAAGGGAGGACCTCCTCAAGGTATGTTCCCTCTACGTTTACTAAGTAGAAGTGATGTGGTCAAGATTCCAAGGGGAGAGCTAACTCCTAAAGTTAAAGTAAATCCTAAATAGTTTTACTTACATTTACAACTTTGACATTAATCTAATTTAGCTAACATTAGCACACATTAAATTGAAAATTCTTAACTAATTAAATTAACATTTGAAATACATTAAATTAAAAGTTAATAATTAATCCACAATTTTTTTTGAAATAATCACAATCATTAATATACCATCCCTTCGAATCAATACTAAATATATCAACGTTTTACTTTTTCTAAAGAATTTAAATATACTAAATTAAAATGAGATTAAAATATAATTTTTTATCTAATCCCTAATTGTCATTGTATATTTATCTAAAAGAATATTTTTTGAAATTAAGTTTGCAAGATAACTATGTCATATATTTATCTAATTAAATATTAACCAATTTTTACTTAAACAAACAATTAAATCACTTGATTAATTAATTGTTGAATTTATAATAGACAAATTGAGTACATCTCAACTTAAGCAAACTTGGTATTAGTTTTCTTCCACATTATTGCATCTCAATCTCCTCCTAAGTTTTGCACTTAACTAATTGATAAATTAAATTAATTCTATTTAGGATGTTTACTTAATTTCCTAAATTTATTAGAGGTCTAAACTAATTAGGGCAAATAGGAAGGTCCTAACATTTCTTTAAAGGTACATCCGATCCCTTCTTTGGAAAAGTGAAGGGAGAAGTAGACCATTGCATTTATAATTTATTTAGTTTGTTTCTCTTTTAAAATATTTTCCCTCACCTAAGCTATTTAATTCTATTCTATCAAAACTATGTTTTATTAATGCTCTATCTATATTTTAAAAGTATATAATACATATATATGTCCATATAAGTTCATTAACCATATCTAACTATGCATGCAATATTATTGTGTAGGTTTAATATACAAGTTCAACTCATTTATCAGTCTTTAGATTTACAAATGAATCTATATATTTATTATTAATAGTAAGTCATTGTTCCAAAGAAAAAAAAGTAGGTCATGTATTACATAACTGCTAAACAACTGCTAAACAAGAATCACATACCTTTAATGTTTTTGTTTGTATTTGTTTACCCAATCAATAAAATAGAGTGCAAAGGTTTTGGTGGGAATCCACAACCCTTATGGATGAAGGATAAAGTAGGAAGAACCTTGTCAATAAATAAAGAATCATAAATTGACAATTATATGTTTTTAAAAACTACAATCTATTTACAAAGATATGTTTATATTATTTTTCAATCAGTTCATTTTATACAATAATAACTATTTGTAAAGAAAATATTACAATATATATTTTCTTTTGAAACTCAAAATATTTTCTTTTACAATTTGAATCGTATCATTGATTAAACCCTCCAACACAAGTTTCAACAATATAGTTCACTCATGTTCAAAATATTTTTCCAATCTAACCTTGAAGATAAAGAATGACATGTCAATAGCTAAGTAACCCTCCAATAAATCCTCCAAAAGTACCTACAAGACAAGAATGGTAACAAGGCCAATGGAGGCTCTCTTGACAACCATGGGGATTTCTCACAAGCCCACCCCAAGATAAGAGACCCTTAAGGAAATTGGGTACACACAACACAAAATAAATAATAAATACTTAATAACAAACATATTATTCTACCAATGGGATCACACACATAAGTCACCTTCATAGGGTACGATGAACAAGGAAGAGAGGGGATTGTTTCCAAATGGATACCCACATATCAAAATAAAAAACCATCAAGTGAATAGAATCCCTAAAGGAGGTATAAACATTACTGTAAACTTCCCATAATTTTATCATACATGTCTCCATTTCTCCCAATATTGCAATGCAAAAGTGATGGGTTCTCATACACAAATATCTCCCACTAAAGAAGGAAAAGACCATCCCCTTGGAGGTTCCACACCTCACTCACCCCACATATGAATTTCTCTCATTTACGTGGAAGAGCCAACCCTTTTTACAATCCTATCGTGGAAACCCAACCAAAAGACATAATAGTAAATAACATACAAAATTTTTATTTCATGAAACAATAATCATACCTAAAGTTTAACAAGAGTATCTCCCACCTCAAAAGCTATCCAAGGAATGAAAATTGATTGATGAAGCTTGTCCAAGCTCTCCAAATCCTTCCACAAGCTCTTCCCAAATCCCCCATAAAAATTTACAAAAAAGATAGATGAAAAATGAATCATGAACCTATACAAAGATATTTATTTGATTCCATGTCACCATTCATCCTCAAATGAGGTGACACATGGATCCCAATCACCATTTTTTTCCTTTCCCAACAAAACCTAAAGGAGTGGTCCCCATAAATTCTTAAAAAATTGTGAGCATTGGGATGAGAGGTGTACTTGGGTACACTCTTCTCATTATGGGCTCCTTGAGGATAATTCACATGCATGAATTCTTAAGAGGGCCAATGCATGAATTTGAGAGAGTGGATTTGGAAGTGACAAGTTAGTTCTCTTCTCCCACAAGCCTCAAATTCATCACCCACTTCCCATGGGATTCAAGAAGAGTTAGGTCAAGGCCAAATACAATATTAGGTGTGAAAAGGTACCCAACCCATAGGGGTTGACCTAAGGACCTTAAAACACACAGAATATTGGGAAAAGGTACTTTAAGACCTAAAAACTATTTAAAAATAAGCCTAGGTTTTTCTAGAAAGGATGAAACTTGACATCAAATGAAACTCATACAAACATTAAGATAATCACAAAATACATTTAGAATACTAAGAATTCACTTTTAAAACAATATTATATTTGGAGATCTGAGTCTTCATCATGGACTAAAGTCATGGCCTCACTAGGAATCACACAACTAGAGTTTTCTTAGGGACCTCCAATTTCCATTGCCAATGAAAATTATACCACATACTCAAAGACAAACATTAATACATCCAATCATATAATAACCAAAGAAACATAATGTGAAATACATTCCTAAGTATGCACTCAACATTAAAATAATTATCCAAGTCAATACACCAAGTAAGTCAATGAAACATCATATTGTATTACAATTTGATGGGAATGGGCTTGGGATAGACTAGCCTAGTCTATGCTCTTTGATCCTCTCCTTGGATCACCAGGTGTTCCAACCACACCCTAGGGTCTCTAGGAATTCCCTTGCTTGTGGAATCCCTTGACCTTGCCCAATCCACCCACCAACAACATGTGATTCTTCTCCTAAGCTCTCACCTACTCACAAGCTTCAAAAACCCTTACATAGGCTAATAAGGGTTTAACTCTTCCTACACCTTCTCAGGTCCTAGCAAGGAAAGGACAGGTCTTTGACATGTTTCTCCAACCACTCATGTGCCCCCAAGAGGTTTTGACAATCCTTCTTGTTACCGATTTCACAATTTTTCTTTTTTCCCACAAAATATGGCTACAAGGAATGAGCCCCTATTAGGCCTCCATTCCAGACTTTTAGGGCTTCCTCTTGCAAACGATGCCAAAAATTGTGAAACTCCCCAAAGGGACTTCTATTCATTTAGCAAAGGCTCAAGGATTTTCCTATTTTTGGGACCCCAAGTGTCCATACACTGCCCTAGGTGAATTTAAGGGTTTTTAGGCCTGCCAGGGTCACAGTGATGGTTTGTTATCTTCACCACTTTTTCTGGATTGGTGGAAGGTCCTCCTTCTCACCAATGATGCTCCACACACCCCTCTACAACTCCTCCATAGGTTGACTCCTTCCTTGTCCTTCCTTTCTCTCACGGACCTCTGCAACCTTAACCCTTCCTAGTCGGGCATAGTCCAGTCTCGCCTAGGAGTGGGTCTTTGAAAGGCTTTCCTTCATCTTCAAGGACCCTGCTTCCTCTGAGATACTGTATAGGGTCTACACTCCTATTCCCCATGGTTTTATAATGTTTCCACAATGGGAATAGGAGTTGTCAACTCATTTACACAAAACAGTCCAAAACTGGACAGTAAGGAAGAAATTTACAAAATATTTACCAACACACCCAAACTTGCAAAACAAACTTAATCTAAATTCTCAAAATGAATGTGTCAACACTCAAAAGGACTCCCAATATGCTTTAGGTTCTATAAAAATTCATTAACAATCCTTCATTTCTCCATTTGTGCCGACTGGCAACAAAACACAGTCACAGTCAAGGAGTTTTTCCTTTTTCCATACACTCTGACATCCAACCCCTCATTTTAGGGTTTGCACCAATTTATAATGTATTTGCCTCGGTTTGTGTGCTAGGGTTAGGGTTCCCAACTATTTAAATGTGGCGACTGATCAGCAAGGTACTGTACACTCAGCACGTATCCTCGTCGGGGTCTGGGGTCGGGCAGGGATTCGGGGGTGGCAGCCCCTGAGAAAAGCGGGGGTTCGGGGGCAGGTCATTTTTTGTTGATGAAAACTGACATTGTAATAAAACCCTAAAAAGGCCAACTTTGTTTGTTGCCCTAAAAACGCATGTTATAAGCGGTTGGAATGCTTAAGGCATTGAAAGGTTGATGTACTATTTTTGTTGGATAATAAGAAAGATTGGATGACTGTGTATGGTGGACGTAACCCATTCTGGGTGAACCACGTTAAATCTCTGTGTTATTCGTGTCCTATTTTATTTCTTTATGTTTTGTATTTAAATCTGCATAAAATTGTTAGTTCATATTTGCTTCGGATCTGCTTGAAACCCTAACAATTGGTATCAGAGCGAGGTTTTCTATAAATTGGCAGGACTCTCAGATTTGAGTGGGAGCAATGGAGGATTCCAAATTCAAGGTCGAAAATTTTAACGGCTAGAACTATCAATTATGGAAAATGCAGATGGAGGATTACTTGTATCAAAAGGATTTGTGGCAGCCATTGGAAGGAAAGGCAAAGAAAGCGACCACAATGTCAGATGAAGAGTGGGACATTTTAGATAGAAAGGCACTGGGATCCATTCGATTGTGCCTTGCAATATCTTTAGCATTCAATATAACAGAAGCAAAAACAACTATAGATTTGATGGCGACATTGGCAAATTTGTATGAGAAACCCTCGGCTTCGAATAAGGTATTTCTTATGAAGCATTTGTATAATTTGAAAATGAGTGAGGGAGGATCTATAGCAGAGCACTTAAATGAATTTAATACAATTACTAGTCAACTATCTTCAGTAAAAATTACCTTTGTAGAAGAGGTTAGGGCTCTCTTGATTTTATGTTCTTTGCCAGAAAGCTGGAATAGCTTGGTTATGGCTGCAAGCAACTCTGTCTCTGGTAAAAATACTTTGGTATTTGATGATATTGTTGGTGTTGTAGATCAGGAAATTGAAAATCATCAAAACAATAGCAATTAGGACAACCACAAAACCTAAAGCTACTATGAAAGAAATCCCAATCCAATCAATGAAGACATAAAGACAAGATATTCAAATCAAATGAAATCAAAACAAACCGACGCAGATATCTCCTTCATGTGGCTCCATTTTTCTTCTTTCACCTTCAAATTTGATGTGGATCTCACCTACAAGTGCAAAATGCAAGTGGAAAGCAAGTTGTTGAGAGATGAAATTCGCAGTATAAGGTTACTCGAAAATGTGATTGATTCTCCTTTTCATTGAAGAAAATCAGCCCAATTTATAGACAAATTGGAGAGAGGACAAGATTAGCATGAAGAGATTTGAAAGGAAATTCAAATCAAGAATGGCAAAATTATGACAAATGTATGATAATTTCTATGCAAGGTGTATGAAAAATTATGCACAAATTATGGCAAGTTGCTATGCAAAATGTATGACAAATTATGACAAGATTATGACAAGATTGAAATGCCATTCCCATGACAAAAGGGAAGAGAGAAAATAGCCTCCATGATTGCAACAAATGGAAGCATAAACATAGGAGAAAATGAGGGAATGAAATTAGGGGAAATATTAGAAAAATTAAAGAAAATAGGAGAAATAGAAATTAGGAATTGGGAGAAATTAGCAAATTAGAAAATTGAGGAAAAAGATGAAATAGAAATTAGGTGAATTAATTAATAGGTTTTCATCCATTAATTAATTCATGAAAGAGACCTAGGACTAAATAAATAGATTTATTTAACCCACAAAGAAGAAGAAAAGGATTAAATGAACAAATCATAAAACCCTAGAAATAAGAGGACAAGGAATTAGGTCAAGACAACAAGAAATTAATGTAGGTTCGATCATGATTCTAATTGACAAAGGACCAATGTTGATAAATGATTGAGATTGGTTGACAAAAATCAATGACAAATTGACCAAGATTGACAAGGAGATCAAATTGATAGGCACCAATTGACGAGGAACAATGACTAATCGATCCAAATTGACATGATTGAAAAGGACAAGGATCGATGATGAATCGATCGCACAATGACAAGATTGACAAGGACAAGGATCGATGACGAATCGATCGCAAAATGACAAGATTGACAAGTTGGTAATCGCAAATGATTACTAAAAAGATAAAGATGATTGAAAGATTGACAAGAGGATAAAAACCCTAATTCTATCATCTATTAGGATTGACGATGTCCAAAATGATGATAAATGAGCACGCACCATGATGCGACAGGATAAGATCGACCAAAATCATGACTGAAGATTGCTATCAACAAGACCTAATTCGAAAGTGATAAAAATGAGGAATGCAGAAGAAGGACTCGATTCTCGCAAATGATAAAGACCAAGTGCGCAACATAGAATAAATGTTAATGCGATGCAAGAACCCTAAAATAAGGCAATGTGCAAAAGTTAAAGTATGACTCCACAAGCGTTGACCATTTTTAGATGTCTATAGGTGTTATCCTAAGTGAGGAAATGCGAAGGAAAAGTACAGGTGAGACTCCAAGATCATTGGGTAGTGTTTTGAATGTGGAGAACAGAGGAAGATCAAAGGAAAGAGGAAAAGGCCCTGGGAATGAGAAGTCACGAGGGAAGTCAAAGAAAGGACGCTCTCAATCTAGAGGAAAGAAAGATTGCTGGTACTGCAGAAAGCCTGGTCATCTAAAGAAAGACTGTTGGTCTCGGAAAAACAAAGAAGGAGACAAAAATGAAAATGATAGTAAGGAAGCTCATATTGCAAGTAATACTTTACAAGATGCTTTAATCTTATGTTTCGATAATGTTAATGATTCCTGGGTAATAGATTTTGGGGCTTCATTTCATGCTACACCCCATAGAAAATATTTTGTAGATTATGTTCAAAGTGATTTTGGACAGGTATATTTGGGTGATGATGAGCCCTGTCAAATTGTTGGAAAAGGAAAGATAAAGATCAAGTTGTAGAATGGAAATGAATGGTTTCTGCAGAAGGTAAGACATGTTCCTAACTTAAGAAGAAATTTAATTTTTGCAGGGCAACTAGGTAGTGAAGGTTGCATAGTTACCTTCTCAGACAATATCTGGAAGGTCAGTAAAGGATCATTAGTAGTAGCTAAAGGTGCGAAGGTAGGCACATTATATCTGTGTACTGGTAACACTTACTCTACCTTAGCTGCTACAAATAAAGTTACTGCAGGGATAGCAATAATAGATGTTGCAAGAACAGATTCGATAATGTGGCACCATAGGCTTGGGCACATGAGTAAGAAAGGGATGAAAATCCTTCACTCCAAAAATCTATTGCCAAGACTAAAGAAGATTGATTTAGAGTTCTGTGAAAACTGTGTTTATGGCAAACAGAAAAGAGTCAGATTTCTCAAGGTTGGGAAAGAGAAAAAGAGTGAGAAGTTAGAGCTTGTGCATTCAGATGTATGGGGACCGGCTCAGGTATCATCTCTTGGTGGCTCTTGTTATTATGTTATTTTTATTGATGACTCAACCAGAAAAACATGGGTATATTTCCTAAAACAAAAATCAGATGTTTTTGAAACTTTTAAGAAATGGAAAGCTTTGGTTGAGAATGAGATAGGAAAAAAGTTGAAGTGTCTCAGATCGGATAATGGAGGTGAGTATTGCAGCAAAGTATTTGAATATTAATGCTCCTTAAATGGGATTAGAAAGCAGAAGACAGATCCAGGAACTCCACAGGAAAATGGTGTGTCAGAGAGAATGAATAGGACTATCATGGAATGCGTGAGGAGCATGAGATTGCATGCTGGATTGCCCTTACATTTTTGGGCAGATGTTGTATATACTGTTGTCTATTTGATAAATAGAGGACCTTCAACCCCTTTAGATGGTGGTATTCCAGAGGAGGCATGGACTGGTAAAAAGGTAAATTATTCTTTTCTGAAAACCTTTGGTTGTAAAGCTTTTGTCCATGTTGATAAAGAAAATAGAACCAAGCTTGATGCTAAATCTCAGAAATGTACCTTCATTGGATATGGGATAGATGAATATGGCTATCGGTTATAGGATTTTGAAAAAAAGAAAATAACTAGAAGTAGAGATGTTATATTCAATGAGAAGGTTATGTATAAAGAACAGATGCAGGAAAAGAAGCATGAACAGGACAAGCAAGAATATGTGGTGTTGGATGAGATTCCTGAAAATGAAATGCCACAGGTACCTAATGCTCAGCAACAACAGAATGTCCCACAAACTCTTGCAAGTGTTAGACGTTCTACGAGGTCAAGTAGACCCCCTGAAAGATTTTCTCCTTCTTTGTATTCTATATTATTAACTGATTCTGGTGAACCAGAAGAATATGAAGAAGCAATGCATGTGGATGCCAAACAACAGTGGGAGCTAGGCATGAAAGAGGAGATGGACTCCTTGATGAAAAATAAGACTTGAGACTTAGTCCCTTTACCTGTAGAAAAAAGAACCTTGCCTAACAAATGGGTTTATCGACTGAAGGAGGAGGAAGGAGGTCAGAAAAGATA
This sequence comes from Cryptomeria japonica, assembly GCF_030272615.1. Lineage (NCBI taxonomy): Eukaryota > Viridiplantae > Streptophyta > Pinopsida > Cupressales > Cupressaceae > Cryptomeria > Cryptomeria japonica. Next base: position 346,310,569 of record NC_081415.1, on the reverse strand, counting down.
TAAGGCCAGACTTGTGGTAAAAGGTTTTGCACAGAAAAAGGGTATAGATTATGATGAAATATTTTCTCCAGTTGTAAAAATGACTTCAATTAGAACTGTACTTAGTCTTGTGGCTGCAGATGATTTACATCTTGAACAATTAGATGTGAAAACAACTTTTCTCCATGGAGATTTGGAGGAGGAAATTTACATGTTACAACCACAGGGATATGAGGTCAAAGGTAAGGAGAACTTGGTGTGTAGGTTGAAGAAAAGTTTGTATGGCCTAAAGCAAGCACCCCGACAATGGTATTTAAAATTTGATAGTTTCATGGCTGAACACGGTTATCATAGATGTCATTCTGATCATTGTGTATATTTTAAGAGATTGGATAATGGCAGTTATATTATCCTGGTGCTTTATGTTGATGACATGCTTGTTGCTGGTTCTAACATGGAACACATAAATGATCTTAAACAGAAATTAGCCAAGTCATTTGCTATGAAGGATTTGGGTGTAGCTAAGCAAATTCTGGGTATGAGGATTACACGGGACAGGAAAAATAGAACCTTAAATTTGTCCCAAAGTGAATATATAAAGAAGGTGTTGAAAAGATTTAACATGCAAGATGCAAAAGCAATTAGTACACCTTTGGCTAGTCATTTCAAATTGACTAAGGAGATGTGCCCAAAGACACAGGATGAAGTAAAGAAAATGTCTAACATCCCGTATTCATTAGCTATTGGTAGTCTGATGTATGCAATGGTATGCACAAGGCCAAATATTGCACATGCAATGGGAGTTGTGAGCAGGTTTATGAGTAATCCAAGTATGGAACATTGGAATGCTGTGAAATGGATCCTTTGGTATTTGAAAGGAACCACTACGAAGGCATTATGTTTCAAAGGATCTAATGCTGCTCCGAGTGGATTTGTTGACTCTAATCTGGTAGGTGATATTGATTCACAAAGAAGCACTACAGGGTATGTTTTTACTCTAGGGGGAACTGTAGTCAGTTGGATTTCTAGGCTGCAAAAGGTTGTTGCACTTTCAACCACTGAAGCTGAGTATGTTGTTGCTATAGAAGCCAGCAAGGAGATGATTTGGTTACAATGTTTTCTGGAGGAATTGGGTCAGACACAGGAGGATCACCCATTGTATAGTGATATCCAAAGTGGCATTCATCTTGCGAAGAACTATGCTTTTCATTCAAGGACAAAGCACATTCAGCTCAGGTACCACTTCATCCGAACTATTTTGGAGGAGGGTCAATTATGGCTTGAGAAGATTCACACAAGTGAGAATCCTGTCGATATGTTCACGAAGGCAGTTCCATAGGAGAAGCTGATTTCTTCATCAGTTTCTATTGGTCTTCTTGATTGATAATTATGGAATTTATACCAGTCGAGTCCTAGTGTTTTATCCAGCGGATGCTGCATGTATAGTGGTGTCGTGTAGTATCAGTCTCCAAGTGGGAGATTGTTGAAATGTGGCGACTGATCAACAAGGTATTGTACACTCAGCACATATCCTCACCCCCGAGAAAAAAAAAATTTGTCATTTTTTGTTGATGAAAACCGACATTGTAATAAAACCCTAAAAAGGCCGACTTTGTTTGTTGCCCTAAAAACGCATGTTATAAGCGGCTGGAATGCTTAAGGAATTGAAAGGTTGATGTACTATTTTTGCTAGATAATAAGAAAGATTGGATGACTGTGTATGGTGGACGTCCATTCTAGGTGAACCACATTAAATCTCTGTGTTATTCGTGTCCTGCTTTATTTCTTTGTCTTTTGTATTTAAATCTGCATAAAATTGTTAGTTCATATTTGCTTCGGATCTGCTTGAAACCCTAACACCAATGCCAAGCTAAGGTTATGACCTATTTGGTGGAAAAGTTGCATGACAACTTTGAAAAGTTGTCATGCAACTTTTTGCAACTTTTGAGCAACTTTTGAGCAACTTTTGCAATGTTGTTTTTCTTGACTTTTAGGCCTGCATTAGGCTATCCTATGGACATAACCATGCTAAAAGGACCCCAGACTCACCAATAGGCACACCTACCCTCAAATCCAAGAGAAAACTCAACCTAGACTTGTGAACCTAGGACCTAAACAAAACCAATGAGCTCTTGGCTCTTATTAGATTTACATGGCTTCTTAAAGAAGCAAAATCCCAACAAAATCAAATGGTGGGAGCCCTTAGAAGGGTGCTCCTACACCACAATTGAATTTTAATTATCCCATTCGACTTTGAAAGAGAAAAGTTGGGTAAAGTCTGTTGGTTGAAAATTTTGTAAACCTAGGGGATGTGTAAAATCATGGTTTCAGCCACAGTGTGTGAGTATAAAGCTCCCAATTTAGGGAAGGCTCCCCCTATATAAAAACTAAACTAATCTAATATGAGTGATACAACAGTCTTTATTCTTATTTAAGGAAAAACTATATTCTTTTCTCTTCACATAAAATTAACAGAAATTGTAAATAAATAACATCAACAGCTTATAAAGTAAAATGAGAGAGGGGAAAAGAAGTTTCCTGAAAGCACAAACACTCTTATCACTTCCTCCAGGACTGGAAATTAGACCAAAAGCTCAAATTATTTTAACCTTAACTTCCTATCAATACTTTTAGGACTTTTAGGAAAACAACAATGAATAATGACACAAAGTCTAAAGTATATTGCAACTTTTAACACTGAACAACAAGAATGAGTGTAAACTCAAAGTCTCACATCTCTTTCTTAACACAAATTAATTTCTATTCTCTTTCAAGAACAAGTGTAAACACAAAATTTTACAACTTCCCTTGATAAGAACTTTACTTTAATATATATTAATCTTCAATATTTGCAACACAAAGTTTCGAAAGAAAATATGATTAAGCTCTCAAGAATAACATGCAAGAAGTGAAATAATGAACACAAAACTTGAGAGATTCAACAAAAATTCTAAATCCTTGAATGATTTTCTTCTATTCCTTTCAACTTCAATTTACACATAAAAAGCTCAAAGTCTTCCTTGCTATAAATTTTGGCAAAGTTTACTTGCTTTCTTTCCAAAAGATAAAGATTACAATAGACCCCCCTCAAGTATTTATAGGAGAGATGCCTTGAGAAAAATAAGGGAGGATTCCAACTAACTTGGACCTATTCAACAACTAACTAAGACTTGTTCAAAGTTATGTCCTATTCTAAATTGACTTGTAATTGGTTTACTTGTAATTACAAAAGTGCAAGTGATGAGTTAACTTGCAATTACAAAATTGTTTTTACAAGTTAGATAAAAAAGGTTGGAATCTATCCAGAATGGAGGGATATTCCTTTTGTGACCATTGAATTGATGGAAGTGGTGCTTCATCAACTCTCTTTTCAACATACTCAGAATCAAGTATATTACCAACATCAACCATTTCTTCAGGAATGTTTGTCAGGTTCAAGTCAAAAATTTCCTCAAGTGTGAGCTCGTAGTAATCCATCCTATGAATCTCCTCTTCTGTACAAAGATCAACCCAGATGTCCTCTATGCAATGCATATGTGTGAAAGATCTTTTAATCCTTTCTTTCATGCTCCAGTAATCAAAATATTTCCTTGATTTGAATCATTTGAGATTGAATTCCTGCATCTCAAACTCCATGTCTTTAGCTTTTGTAGACGTCATGAGGGAATATCGGCCAATCTGTAATGGGTTACTTGATGATATCCCCATTCCAGCTTTGTGCCGAATTGATTGTTGTGCACGAACTGCCATAAATTTTCTTCCCAACTCCATAAGGATTATCTTAGAGATTTGGAATCTTAGAAGCATATAGTGTTGCCCGTTGTAGCATCCAACTCTCATGTCAGTAAAAGTTGGGAACTAAAGGAATAAGTAGTCGTATTAATTTACTCTTTCCCATGCAACATCTAACACTATTCTATTCTTCATTGTTTTATCAAATAAACACATGTAGTGACCAAAGAAAGCATTTTGGACTCTTCTGTAATGAAGCCTGTTGGGTTTCAAAGGCAATTGATCATAATATTCCCACACATGCACAAGCATGCAATCACCCTTGGTAGAAAGACCGGGGAAATGTCTGAGTGATGTTTCTATATATACCAGGTATGAATTCATGTAGAAGGACAAAGTGGTAGGAACTTTGGCAAGCTGTTCACACAAAGCATCACTAATATTCTCACCCCAAAAAATGTGTTAGGATTGCTTGATGAGAACAATAAATTGATACATCCATGGTTCAAAGGTTCAAAGATATTGGAATGCTCCAAACCCATGATCCTGCTTAAGAGAGTAATTGTGTCGCCAATCTCTCCTTTGAAGTCACAGAAAAACAACTTAGCCCACCAGGTGAGACAAGTCTAGGGCTCATGAATCCTTTTATGAATATGACGCTTGCATTCCTTCTCCCTTTGAACAAAGTACTCTGCTGCACTTTCTTTTGATATTTCTAAATAAACAAGAGTTGTAGGTATTTTGAAAATCTTCTCAATGGTTTCAGTGTCTAGGTGGATAACAACCTCTTCATCATCATCTCTGATAGTTCTGATTTCTTGACCAAAATGAGTGGCACAAGCAAGAACAAATTCCAGCTCCAGGGCAACCACTGGGAAGGAATAAATAAGATGGGTGTGACTATCCAATAAACGCTGCATATTGTGATCCTTAGGGTTTTCAACTCTTTCAAGGAAGTCTGACATATCCACATGTCTGATTTTTTGATCTTTAATCTCCTCCAATGAAGAAGAAATATCATTTTGGTATTTGTCATACTTGTACTTCATCTTCTTGTGAGAAGATGATGCTGACAAATCAGTCATCGAAGAGGAATATGTAATGCTGTGATGAAAATCCAGAAGAGCCAAAGCACATCACAATTTGCAGAAAAAGCCATATTATCTTCTTCAAATTGGAAAAACTCAAACCCTAGCCTTAAAGTTATTGAAGAAGGAGTGATGAATAAATAAGAGGCTTTAAAGGTGTGGCTTTGGACCAATTTTGGATCTTGAAGGTATACTACATGTATAAAAATGGGGAAAAACTCTTGTGAAGACATAACTGCAATCAGGTTTTAAAATTCCGATTGCAAGTAGACTTATAATGAGAAAAATGAATGAAGGTGTGATGAATGAATGCAATGGTGTGAAAAGGAATTTTGACATGAGGGAAATGATGGAAATAATAATTTTGACCAATGATGGCAAACTTGGATGACCATGTACAGGTATAGAAAGGGACATTTTTAGCTTGGCAACTTGGAAAATGGAAAATTTTCTAGCAATCAGATTCATAAAACTCGAAATTAAGTGAATGAGTTGAACACTCAACATTGTAACTTTGTAAAAAAGAATATTTACTCTTTTTACCAAGGGGAAGGTCAATGTTATTAATGCTACTTGTAATTGGGTTTCAAAATCCCGAATACAAATGAATATGAAAGAATTGCAAGAGGGGAAAAACATGCAAATTCACAAGTTGTATTCAAAGAACCAAACAAATTGGGAATATCTTGAAGAAAACCAAAATAAAATCAAGAGCATGATTATTTACAAGCTTGATCAAACAAAGAAACTAGAAACAACAAAAAGAAAAAAAAGTTGAAAATACATACCTTGCTTGATTGAATGCCCTAGGATAAAATAAAAGAAGAAGAGATATGACCAAAAAGCTTTATAAGAAGACAATGGAGCCTCCATGTCTAAGCACTAAGGATGAAAAACAACATATACAATGGACAAAAAGCGTAAAAAATGTTTAAGGTAAATGTTCCCTACTTGGCGAGAAAGACTAAGTGTTGAATGCCAAATACCACGAATGTGAAACGTGGCAGAAATCATGGGTATCGACGCCAAAAAAGCGGAGCACACACACAAAAGTCAATAAATCTCCAAGATGCAAAATGGACTTAGAAACTTCTTATCGTTGTGCAAGAAAAATGCAAACTCTTGCTTGAGTCGGGTTTCAAGTCCAACACAACAAGTTTGATGCCTTTGAAGAAGAAACACATAGTCGAGTTTTAAGAATCTGACTTCAAGCAAGAGTAAGGGATAAAAATAATTCATACAAAGAAAGATGTAGTCAGGTTATAAAAGCTCGACTGCATGTTTTAATAAAAACACACTTTCTTTGCTTAACCTTTAAAATCGGGTTTTTGGGAAGCAAAAACATACAGAACATAAAAAGCACTAAAAACTTGTAATCGAGTTTTAAATTTCCGATTACAAGTCTTAAAATAAAGAAAAATAAAAGGAAAGTAGGATTTTAAAAGAAAAATTACAAGTTCTCGTAAACTTGTATTCTAAAAATTCACTTGGAGTATGACCAAAAAGTTCCTACAAAACAACTTAAAAGGCAAAAAGGGAAAATGGAAAAGAAAAGACAAGTTACAAGTAACACATATCTTATAAAATTTCACTTGCAATTGTTTGAAAAAGCTCCTACAAAACAACTTAAAAACAAAAGTATCTTTACTTGCAAAGGAAATAAAATTTCCCACTCACAATCTAGAGAACAAAACCCGATTTTGGAGAAAAGACCAAGCAAACGAACTCAGAACGCGATGAAATTTGAAATGTGGATCAAGGATGAACCGAAGATTAATCTAGTTCAAAAAGGAGCAAGAATTTTGCCTCTAAAAGTGTGCCTTAGAGTAAAATCTTCATTTTTGAAAAAAAATTTAAAAAGGGTTGTCCAAATTTATGAATACAAAATTACGGACAATTGTTGGCTCTAATTGGGGAATTTATTTCACTCATTCTCAGAAATGATGAAAGAATAGAAACCATATATCTAAGTGCCTTCCTTCTAACTTCCATTGGGCCACGATGTCAATCAAAGAAAAAACAAAACATAAAAATGACTCAAAAACAAAAGAATAAAAAGATGAACTTTACTTAGAAATATTTGACTAGAATATTTAGTCAAAGAAATGATTCAAGTGCTAGCCACTATAGGGCGGCACAAATGGTGTACCATCTCGATAAGATAAAATATAGCTATTTTCTCCAGCAATACAGTGAACGATGAAAGGTCCACGCCAAAGATAATCAAATTTCCATGTATGCCTTTAGGTTCTCTGTGCTTATCCCAAAGTAGCACATGATCACCAACTCTGAATCCTCTCTGCTTAGCCTTTCTGTCAAAAATAATTTTGACTTATTTATGATATTTGGCGATTTGATCCACCACTTGTGTTATTTGTTCTTCCATCTAGGAGAGATGCACGATTCTTTTGTCTAAAGCACTTTCAAAAGTTTCATCTTCAGTTGCTTTAGCCAATTTTAAAGCAGGAAGTTCCAAAGTAATGGGTATTTCTGCATTCATCCCATAAAGAAGCTGAAATGATGACATGCTAATAGCTCTCTTGGGTGTAATTCAGTCTACCCATAAAGCATCATAAAGAGCCTTATGCCAAGACCTTTGGTTTTCTTCCACAAGCTTACATATGATGGTAATCAAGTTCTTATTACTTGATTATGCCTGACCATTACCTTGAGGATAATAGTCAGATGAATGAGATACCATACTCAAAACAAAACTGAGTTACCTCAAAAGAAGAAAATGCAGCCATATTATTAGTCACAATCTTGTGTGTAACACCAAATCTGAAAATTATGTTCTCCTTGAGAAACGTACGTACCACCTCAGAGGCAACATGTTTTACTAGTACAACCTCCACCCACTTAGTGAAGTAATCACTTGTCATGAGGACATATGTATGACCAGTACTTGAAGAAGGGTTGATAGCACCAATGCAATCAATTGTCCACTGCTGGAAAGGTTCTTCAATTACAACAAGCTTCAAAGGTAATGCTGCGAGCTTTTGTTTGACCACAAATTGCTAACAATGAATACAATTACGCACACATCTAAAAGTATCTCGAAAAAGTGTCGACCAATAATACTTATCCCGAAAGACCTTGTGAGTAGTCATTGGTGCAGAGAAATGTCCAACACATGCCTAATTATGGAAATATTCCAATAATCTGACTTGTTACGTCTTATCAACATAACGAAGGAAGGTACCATCAACAACTCTCTTGTACAAACCATTGTTCCAAAGAAAAAAGTTTATAGATTTGAGATTTATATTCCTCTTCTCCTTGAATGAAAAATGTGTTGGACATTCACCATAGGTCAGAAAATAGGCCAAATTGGAATACCATTCGTCAGTTGTACTAACGAACAACACCCTAGGAAGATCTTCTGGATCATCTTGTTCCTGATTCTCGAAACCATTTTCAGCTATGAGCTGACAAAACCCTTTCCCACGAATAAGTTTGGTAGGCTTAATCTCCAAAACATATTCCTGAATCTTTGTAATCTAGTTACCTCATTTTACACCAAAGTCTTGCTAAGTTAAGATAGACTTAATTGCAATATCTGGAACTAGGACCAAAGTGTGAGAATTCATAATATAGAATCTAAAATACTTAATTGTTTTCACCACAGCGTAAGCATTCTTCTCAATCAAGGAGTACTTGAGCTCATAAGCCTTTAAAGGACAACTCATGAAAGCAATGAGAGATTCAACTCCCTCTGAATTTTTCTGCATTAGAATGGCGAGCATAGTATGCTCAGAAACATAACTATACATGATAAAACCCTTGGTATAGTCTAGACAAACCAGCACAGATGCATGAGAGTAATTGCGTCCTTAATCTCATTGAATGCAGTCATTCCTTCTGGAACTCCATTGGAACATTGTCTTTCCTTTCATCATATCGACGATATGGCATGTCTTCTCGGCAAAATATTGGATAAACTGATGCAACAAATTAGCTTTTCCAAAGAAGGAACGGACAATGGTCTTACTGGTAGGCAAAGAGAGAGACTGAATAGAATTAACTCTTTTTGGATCAATATTAATGCATTCTTTAGAAACAACATTCCCAAGAAGCTTTCCCTCAGTCACCCCAAAGACTGACTTCTTAGGATTAAGAGAAATAACATGCTCATGACATCTTTCTAATACATCTTGTAAATGAAAAAGATGATTTTCATGATCTTTAGAAAAGACAGTGAGGTCATCAAGATATACAATAATATATCTTCCCAAAATACCACAGAATACTAAGTCCATGGCTCGTTGAAAGGTATCACCTGCATTGATTAAATCATGAGGCATCCTGCGGTACGCAAAAGTGCCCCAAGGAGTAGTAAATGCAGTTTTATGTTGGTCAGATTCTCTTACCTCAATCTGGTTGTACCCTAAAAATCCATCTAACATGGACATCATCTAGGCACCTATCACTATCTGCAATACTTGATCCATTATCGGCAAAGGATAATTATCTTTAAATGAGAGCTGATTGAGATTCCTAAAATCCACACATACATAATTCTTTGTTTTTTTTGTGCACCGGGACTATGTTTTCTACCCACGTTGAATGGTGGATAGGAAAAATAATCTAAGCATTTAGCATTTTCTGAATCTCAGAATGGATAGTATCTGAAATCTTGGGGTTTAATTGACGCTACTTCTACCTAAAAGGTATTACGCCAAGCTTCAAAGGAATATCATGTTGCACTTCTTTCAAATGAAAAGATTTGAGTTCATCATAAGAATAAGCCAATACATCCATGTATTGGAATTGGAGCTAGATGAATTTCTCTTTCTCCTCTGGAGTGCAATTATTGCCAATATCGACAAATTAGGAACCTCTTCTGATCTGATGTTTTACTTTTCAAAACCCATGGAGGATTTTGAATTTTATCGTTGTTGTTTCTTGATATAGTGATCATGCTTATCAAAAAGTTTCTCAAGAGAAACCAATCCCTTAGGAATTCTATTTCCCTTCAACTGAAGAATTTCATCATCTACTTCAGATGATGTATCTGACATTGAATTTGAAGAAGAGGAGGAAGATGAGTTACTTCCTTCAAAATACAGATTGTTGAAATTGTCTTCTCTTTGAAGAAAATTTATAATATGCTTGTCATCATTGAAAATCTTCCAGTGGTTCCAATTCTCAGGCACACTAGGTTTGCAAATTAACTCAATGGTATATCTATTTGAGCAAAATAAAGATGTGGAATGAGAAAAGTGTTTGAAACCGCAAGAGAGTTATCTCTATCATTAAATTCACGGGGTACACCAGAGATACTGAAAGCATCAAAACTTTCAATGTTATCCCACACTAAATTTCGGTAATGCTTGAGTATGTCATTCCTTGTTTGATAAACATTTTTTATTTGACAAACAACTAACTCCACATCACCTTGAGTATTTAGGTTCTTAACTTCTCTTTTGCGAACAACGTCCATACCCAACAAAAGCGACTCATATTCAACAACGTTGTTGGTATTGGCAAACTGTAACTTAAAGGAATAAGGGAAGATCTCTCCCTTGGGAGAAATTAGAATGACACCAGCCCCCGATCCGTTGGCAGCACAACTACCATCAAACTCAAGAGTCCAAATATCATTAGATCTAATGATATCATTTGAGTCACTGGAGCTTGCTTCTTCTTCTACTTGTGTATCTTGGGGATAACCAGTATATCTTTCAACCATGGTAGATGGTTGAATCTCTTGTGAAGTAGAAGAAGACTGCAATTCCTTCTTTTGAGGAAAATATTGAATGTCTTCAACTGAAGTAGAAGATTGGACATCTTCAATCATAACATAAGACTCGGAAGAGCCTGGTTCAGAGGTTTGATCTTCATCAGCATCAACAAACCTTTCGTTGTCCGAAAGAGGTGAAGCTTATGAAGCATTGGTAGGCCAATCTTCAAAAAACTCAAAAATTTCATAAATATGGAGATAATAATTCCCAAATCTAGCAGATTCAAAAAGAATATGAGCATGGGGATCACTAGATTTGACCACCGTATACTTAGTCTCTCTTTCAAGAATTAAATTTTGAATTAAACCTTTAACAATTATCCTTTCCTCAGTCATGTCCATATTAAGTTCTCCTCCAACATCCTTACAAAAGTTATGACCAAGTAACATCCCATAAGAAGTTGGTACATCCGCCACTAGGACAGTCATCTTGATCTTCTTTTTAAGAAAAGAAGCAAATGAAAACTGAGCATCTTTTATTTGCCCAACGAGGGGTACTTGTTTATTTTCCATTGAAAAGAAATCACCAAATATTTTGATCAAAGTCAATCCTAAAGCATGAGCCACCTTGGCCGACATAACATTATCAGAGGCACCATAATCTAAAACACAATTGCTCAGCTGGAAACCATTAATCAACAAAGAAATATAGAAAGGTTCTATTTTCCCAGGGATAGCAGATTGAATAGTCACCAGGTTATTTGGTAAATTCTTAGGCTCTAAAAAAGCATGGGTATTTTCAACAATAGGACGAGTATCCTTACTTTTCACAAAATTTGCTAATATACCAAACCGATCGGGATTAGCTTGAAAATATTCAACCTCTAACATTTGTATTTTGGTCTTCCTAGCATGGTGAATGATATCAAAAGCTTGAAAGGAGCCAGCTAATGAAGGGTGAACATTATTGGCTTCAGGTTTAAGGTTAGGCATACTAGTCTTAGGCTCATTGGAAGAAATAAAAGAAGGATTATGAGCACTTACTTGGTTCTTCATTGTGTCTTTAGAAAGAGTAGGCAGTGGTGTTCCTCTTTTAGCAATAGTAATAGGCAACTGGACATCACCTTCCACTTTTTCTATTTCTTCTTGTTGAGCCAGCTATAATACCCTAAAAATGGTCATCTAAACCATGGGCCCCTAATCTTGACAACATCACCAAGGTCCTAACCAAAGGAAATTAAATCAATCTTGAGCACACAATTTATTAATTCTTTAATCATTAAATGTCACATGGCAAATCAATTACTCAATATTAATTAAATATCTATTTAATTAATTGAATCACTCCAAGAAAATCATTTTGGTCAATTATCCTATTTTAATTTATTAAATATCCTAGCATATTTAATTAATTAATAAATTTGCCATTTAATCATAAAAAAGGAATTAATTTATCACAAAAGAGGAATTAATCACAAAGCAAGAGTTAAATTGAAAATAAAATAAAAGAATTGAATTGAAAGAGAAATCAAACTTGAGATATTATTTATTTCTTCTAAATTGAGAACTTGAAATCAGAAAAGCAAATAATTGAATTATTAATCATTCTCTAAAATTGGAACTCAAAGGTTTTGAGAAAAAGAAGTTCAGTTGCATTGAAAAGACTCTTTTCTTGAATAAATCAAAGAAATCGCATGGAATTACCTATTTTCATCTCAAGTGCATGGAATTAATTGAATTATATCTCTAATGCAAGCTCAAACTTATAATCTGAATGCATTTCAATTAAACTATAATTGGAATCTATCTCAAGGTTAACTAAATCTAATTTCTCAATTATTTCAATTATCTTAAATTGTGCTTTTTCTTGATCTCTCTTGTGAATTTCTATAAATTCACCCTTCATCTCTCATTCAAAACACCCTAGAGATTAATTATTATACAGTTTTTGCTCTGAGTCATCGAAGATTTTTGTGCTTGCTTTTTGAGATTATTGCATCTTAGTTTAGATTTTTGCATATTTTCATGATTGCTTGAATCTATATTGCTTGAATCTATATTGCTTGAATTTATATTTCTTGAATCCATATTGCTTGAATCTATATTGCTTTAATCCATATTGCTTGAATCCATATTGCATATTTTCATGATTGCTTGAATCTATATTGCTTGAATCCATATTGCTTGAATCCATATTGCTTAAATCCATATTGCTTGAATCTATTCATCCATCTTGCATCCATTTAGCTTAATCCCATACTCATATAGATTAAATCCTTCATCTTGGTGTAGTCTAGTCACTGGTATTGCTTATACAAATCTGAGAGCAATCTTATACTCGCATCTTTTAGAAGGCAATTGGTCGATTTGTTATGGTTTTATTATTCATGATTATATCTGTCTAACCATACAAGTAATGACTTAATTGAAGTGTTGTGTCTTACAACTTACAGACTTATTCCACTTTTTCACACACACATTTCTGGTGCCCACTGTGGGACAAAAGACTGCTTTTTTTTCGGCCTCCAAGACTAACTTTTTATTTTTTATTTTTTTTGGATTTTTTTTCGTACAGTTGCAACGAAATATTGTACGACATCTCTCACATGCCAGAACGAAAATTGTAGGTATCGTACAATCTGGTATGGATTATCATATGAGTCAGTGAAAATTATCGTATGGATCTGTATTTTTTGGTTAAAAAAAAAAGAACAGATTTCATTCTTCAGGCTCTCTATTCAATTTTAATTATACTGACGCTGACCCTGGCTTGTTAGCTATCTATCTGAGAAATTTTTACAGCCTAATCTATTTTTGCAGAATGCCTGTCGAAGAACATGCTTGTCGCACAAAGACAATATGACTACTGATCCATTGTCTTTGCAGGTTGCCTGAGGAGAATCAACCAAACATCATGTATTCTTTAAATTCATTTTTAGGCACCTAAATTGCTATTTGGTTAAAGAACAAATCTGTATTTTGTATTTTAAGAAAATTCTGAGAGGTAGAAGAATATGCTCTTGTCTTTATAGACAATCAGAAATCCAAACCCTTGAGGCATTTTCTTTAAGTTTGAGATTTGTATATCTTTAGCAGGCTTGCCCTCTCGAGGAGCTAATAACTCTATAGCCATTACGACCGGTGAGAGGAGAATGACCCAAGTGGGAATGAATAAACACCAAGTACTCCAACCCACTATAAAACAAACGTGATTTGATGAAAATCAAGTCAATGACAGTGCTCAGGAATAGCTCTCCTCTGTACCCTCGGGTATATTAAACCTTGGTTTTCAAGGTTGGGAGACCTCTTAATTGAGTTTATACCTCGACACACCGAACGGATCCTTTACTAGTTCAAATTAAAATTAGAAGCTACTTGGTTCACCTCCGAAAGGGGGGATAATCTTTATGCAAGAGAGATAGTAATTCTCCCAAGATACTTGTCATTTCATGCCCCCATTAGCGTTTGGAGTCGGCTAATATGGCATTGAGAATCAATTGCCTAAGACTCAGCGGGCGTATTCTGATTATCTATTGGGTGTGTACCTGAGTCTACAAGAAAAGGTTTTCTTCTCTCACCAATTTCCGTAGGGTTTGCATGTTGTGATTGGAGTTATTATTCATATTACGCGTTTTCTGTGTTTTCATCCCTAAAACTAAAACTAGAATACCAAAATTGGAGAAAACAAGAAACAAACTCAGTGATCAAAACTCTGTTCATGTCAAAACTAGTCTATCCTAGTTGAAACTATGTCTGTGTCAAAAAACTAGTCTATCCTAGTCAAAACTCTATCTGTGTCAAAAACTAGTCTATCCTAGTCAAAACTCAGTCCACCTAAAAATTGGTCATCGTCAATCAGTGAAAACTCAGTCCATCTCAAAACTGGTCATACTCAGTCATTGAAAACTCAGAATTTTGCCTCTATCCAGTAAACAGTCATACGAGTCTTCTGATTTATCATCCTGCTTCATATCTGTGTCGTACGAAATTCCATCAATCCTAAAAGTCTATCGTTTAAGCCTGCATTTTGTGTCGTACCAGACCTGATTATCTGTCGTCCTGTTTAGGGAACTATCATTTGAGCTTGCATCTTGTGTCGTACGATAAAACATTGCATTAATCATTTTATCATTTTAGACATACCCATTTGTCGTACGGTCTTAGGCAGCAACTCGTACGAAATAGTATTGTCATCATCCTGAAGCTATTAAACTGTCATCTAGTCTTGTAAAAACTGTCGTACGAATCTCTGATTTTGTCAATCCAAAACAATCAAACTTTCCTAAAATAGTCTACAGTGAGCATAAAACTGGTTATCATCATCCTGAGCATAAACAGATCAAAACAGTGCACCTCTGCCATTTGTGTTGCACGATTTTGTCGATCATCTTTCAGCTAGTTCAATCAACTACTTATAAAACTTAAGTCATTTAGATAACTTCTTATACAGGATAGATCGTTCCTGAAACCAGACTGAGTCTTAGTCACTTCTCTCGAATCAACTTAGATAAATGTCTTACACAAGATATATCTTTCCTGAAACCAGACTAAATCGTAGTTGCTTCTCTTAATCAATATGTTAACTAAACAACTAGCTCTAAATTTGATCTTGACTTCTACATCACAAACAGCTTTAGGTCACATCAGTCAATAAAAATGCCTATTCAAACCAGAAGTTCTCGTAAGAAAGATGCCAAAGGAAAAGGGAAATCCTTTTCATATCAAGATAACCCATTTTACATAAAGGACCCGCTCACTGATAAACCTTCATCATCAGATGTGCCAATTTTTTATCAACCTTTATCTCCCACTATACCTAGAACATAACAAAATATCGAAGACAACCTTAGTATTCATGATACCGACAATGATTCCTCATCAGGTGAATCTGAAGACTCTGAACCTCTAGAAACTGATATTCATAGATGTCAAAAGGATAAAGATTTTTTTTAAATGATGAAGGTTATCATGGCTAGAGAAAAAGAAGACTATTTTCTAGAACTAGCAAAACAAGGCACTAAACTTCCTACTAGTTATGACGTTCAGACTCTCGTCACTAAAAAAGAAGAATCACCTATAATAATGGTACATAGACAATTACAAGCCTTACGGACTGAGATCACAGAACTGAAAAACAAGGATAAATCCCCAAAACAATATTCTCAGGAGACAATATGCCCATTTCCATTTGACAAAAACCTATACATGCCTCCATTTCCTTCATGAGTTGACATCCCAACTTTTGACAAATATGATGGTAACTCAAATTCCCAAGACCATATCAGAGAGTTTTGTGCTTTATGTATGGAGTTCATGCACGACCAAACGTATCTCATGCGCCTTTTCTTGAGAAGTTTGGGAGGGCAAGCTATGGAATGGTTCTCAAGTCTACCTAAGGGAATAATTTTTTTTGAAGAATTAATCCAACTGTTTCTACAACAATACTCCTATAACATTCGACACCTCGTTACTATGATCGATCTTTGCAATACCAAACAAAAAACAGGGAAGCCTTTTCTCACTTTCCTCCAATGTTGGAGAAAGATGTTCTCTAGATATTCACGGCCTATTCCAGATTTTGAGAAAATGGATATATTCATCAACAATCTAATCCCTGAATTGAAATATAGTATCCAAATGCAAGTACACCCATCGTTTAACAAAATGGTAGATAATGCTATCCAAATGGATGATGTGCTTATAAAGAAAGGAGATATCTCACCTTGGTAAGAAACACAATCAGGATCTAGATCTAAAGAAAAGAACAAGTATTGGAAATATGGCAAAGACAACAACAAGAACATTGTTAATGACGGAGTGGTAGACACTATTAAAACCAAATCGAAGCCCATGATATTTAACTTGGCTAGTGGCACGCAAACACTCAAAGCAGCTGAAACTGCAACAGAAAATCCTCTGAAGAAAGTAAAAGAGTGGTTCAAAGAGAAACCTTGGCTTTCAAAACCTAGACATGAATTCACTCCTCTGGAAGAATCATATGAATCCGCTTTCAAAAATTTATTGGCAAACGATCTGATAACCTTACCAGACAATTCTAGGCCATATGATCCCGAAGTCAAACCAAAATGGTGGAGAGAAAATGTATACTATGACTACCATCGAAATAAAGGTCATAACACAAACAACTGCATGAAGCTCAAGCATGAGATTCAAGATCTCATAGACGCTGGTAAAATTATTGTCGAGAATCACCCGACAAATATTGATCACAAAGCATTTAAAGATCCTTTACCTGTTTACGAACATGGTGATTCCTCAAAAACAAAAGGAGGTGCCAAAGTAAATTACACTTATACCAACAATGACAATGTCATCAACATGATTGAGTCTTCCCAACCTGAATATTCCAAAGTGATTATAATCAAAGACAAACAACATGAATCACGACATGCAAATGCTATAACCTGTTCTCAAAAGAAAGTCACTCTCCAAGGAGCTAGTTCTTTAACTCCTACTCAAACAACATCAAACCTACCAACCTCATCAAACAAACAAAAATAGACAACATTTGATAAATTTAAACAACTAACTATATCATCATCTTCTAGATATAGCATTGTTGAACAACGCAAAAGAACGAATGCTCAAATCTCCATCTTTGAATTGCTTAAAATCTCTTATGTTCATAAAGAGATCCTGGACAAAGTGTTTCTCACCACTAATGTTCCAAAAGATTTAGATATTGATCAGTTTCAATCTATGGTGGGTCATCTGACTTCACCTCACCATTTGACCTTCTCTGAAGAACATGACAACTCGCTAAATCATCCACATAACCAGCCATTGCATATTGAAGCCATGATACATAAACACATAGTTAAACGTGTTTTGATAGATGGAGGCACGGGGTTGAATATCTCTACTTATAGTCCTCTTACACAACTAGGATTTTCTTAAAATGTCATTGATCCGACCAAGAAAATAACAATTAAAGCCTATGATGAAGAAGAAAGGACCTCTAAAAGTCTGGTATTATTACCAATCAGGGTAGGACCTATAGAAAGAGATGTCATTTTCTAGGTACTTGATCTTCCTTTGTTGCACAATATCTTACTGGGTAGTTCGTGGATTCATGAAATGAAGCCAGTTCCATCTACATACCATCAATGCTTAAAATTTCCTTATAACAGAGTTGAAGTCAGTGTTCGTGCTGATACAAATCTCCCCTGTAATGCATTGACAAAAGGTGTTGATACCTTTGTGCCTCATAATAGAGAAGCCTCTACAAATGAAAGTCTAGAAGCTCTGATGAAGGACTTAGAAAAGAAATTGAAGATTACAAATACTGGCATGGATGGATACAAGATAGAACCAGTACTTTCATTAGTCTCTCTCCCTCCATCACCGAAATAGTTGGGCAAACCATCAGAGGCTATGAGAACGCAAACTTTAACTCTGAATATCATTTATGATGGTCTTTTGTACAGTCTTCTACTTCCCTGGCAGATGAAATAGAAGAAGATGTTGTTCTTAAGTGGCTTTTCAAGGAAGATAGACAAAACGAGGAAGTACGACATTGTAAGATTTCCCTAACCCAATATGGCCCCGGCTACAAAATGATCCAATGCATAGGATATTCAAGTACTGGTCCCCTGGGCAAACATCAAGAGGGTATTATTGAACTGATTGAGCTGCAAACAAAATCTACAAATGATAAGGCTGGACTGGGATACAATCCAAAAAAGACATTAGACCAAAAACATGCTTCTAAGTCTAAGTGGAAGAAAATGATATCGCCTTCAACATCACCAGAAGTCGACGCTCAACAAACTCAAGCAGAGTATGGAAAAGAATAAGAGGAACTACCAATCAAGAGAGAAGAAACAGTCAGTACTCAAGTTCTGATGGTATCAGCTACAACAATACAAGGAGTTGAAGTTCCAGAAGATATGAGAGACGAAGTAGAAAGAATCAGAGAATTGTTTGCACCCCTGAAAGTTCCAGTCACATACACTGGTAGGCAACAAGTAGATGATTCAAAAACTGATTCAAATGAGTATGAATGGGGTCCAGACCACCTCTCTGATACATCCATTATAGAAACTCCAGAAGAGTCCAGTGATATCACAGATGACACTGAAGAGCTGATGAGCTTAAAGCTAGAAAAGGAGATACAGGAAATCAGACTAAAAAGACAAGAATACTATGAACAAGAGCTGAAAGAAGGAAGAATACCAAAAAAAAATTCATCTATTATATACCCCTCTAATAAGATAGAACAAATCAGGTATGGGAATACATAAGAAGAATTGGAAGCTATAGAAGTAGAACCAGTCATTAGTCTAGAGGAAGTTGAATGGAGTAGACGACAGGGACTCACAGAACCATCAAGGTTATGTCAACAGGTATGTTAGATACAAATGATTAATGAGCCAAATTTTGAAGGAAATTGCAGTATTAAAGATGTTGGTGTTGATACCATACATAAATTCACTCAATCACTTGAAGAAGACTCGGAAACTTCATCCAACGAATCTGATGACTTTGACAACAATCCTATTTATGACAATGTTTACTCAGCATCAAACTCTAAATCCTCTGATGTAAATGATGAGAATTTGTCTACTGATCTTGTTACTGTCGAACCACGATATGAAGTCTAGTCTGGCGTAGAGAATGATGCTACAAGTAGGTCTATTGGATTAGGTCAACTAAATATTAACATGCACTTTCATGTTCTGAATATACCTGGTCTCGAGACATTTATGCAAGGTAGTCTTCTAGAACTTGACTTTTTGATTCGCAGTTGTGATGACAATACCTGTGAACTCCCTCGAACCTGTCCACACTCTATCCTTGGTACATCTTAAATTAATTGACTGTAGTCTACAAGACCAACCCATGAATGTACCTACTTTTGCCAATGACTACATGCTAGCCTATTACCTCAACGTAGTTGAACCCGTGTACTCTTCCACCAATGAACAGAGTGAGAACATGACTAAAACAAATATCAAGTATCTTAGTCGCAAAAATTAGAAAAAATAAAAATAAAAGATCTGATGGCGAAAACCACATTGTGGCGGTGTCAATATCTAAAAAAGAGAAAATAAAGGATGTACCTAAGGGTGAAAACCTCTCAAAGGTGCCTGAAGGTGAGGTACTTGATATACTACTAAGTCATTTTCAGGAAAGGTCTTCTATATTGATTGAGCCAACTCAGCCAATGAATATTGGGAGTCAAGAGACACCACACATCATTCACGTAGCTCAATCATTATCAACAGAAGAATTGAAAGATTTCACTCATCTCTTTTCAGAAGAGAAGATCAATTTTGTATGGACGTACTCTGATATGCCAAGCCTGGATCCTGCTCTTATCATGCACCATCTTTCTATCACACCAAGAGTTAAACCAGTCAAGCAAAACCTCTATAAGATGCACCCTCACGCGACACTGCTAGTCAAGGCTGAGCTAGAAAAACTGCTAAAAGTTGGATTTATCAGAGCTATAGACTATGCAGAATGGATTTCAAACATAGTACCTGTGTCAAAGGTAGACAAATCTATTAGGGTTTGCACAGACTTCAAATATCTCAACAAAGCTTGTCCGAAGGATGACCTTCCCTTGCCAAAAATTGATAGGATAGTCGATATGACTGCTGGGTATGAGATGTACTCACTAATGGATGGATTCTCCAGCTATAATTAGATCAAAATAGCTCTTGGGGATCAAGAAAAGATAGCTTTCACCTGTGCATGGGAACCTTTTGTTGGAATGTCATGCCATTTGGGCTAAATAACGCAAGAGCAACTTACCAAAGAGCGGTAACTACTATCTTTCATGATATGATGCATAAGAATATGGAAGATTATGTTGATTAAACTTTAGTAAAGACTATGAAGAGATCCACATATATTCAAGAGATAGGCCCTATACTAGATAGAATGGAAAAATTCAAACTCCGGTTAAATCCAAAAAAGTGTGCATTCGGAGTGACATCTGGTAAACTACTTGGCTACATCATTTCAAAGAAGGGAATCGAGGTTGATCCTGAGTAGGTCCAAGCTATAATGGAAATTTTGCCTCCGAAGAACATCAGTCAAATGAGAAGTTTACAGGGACGTCTCCAATCAATCAGACGCTTATTTTCTCAGCTAGCAGAAAAAGCTCAACCTTTCACAAAAGTATTGAGGAAAGGAGTAATATACAACTGGGATCAGGATTGTGAACAACACCTTCCGCAAATCAAATAATACATGTCCAATCCACCAATATTGATGCCACCAATTCAGGGTAAACCATTGATCTTATACATATCAGCGACTGATTCATCATTGGGGGCACTTCTGGCACAACAGGATGAAAATAAAAAAGAGAGAGATATATATTACATCACTAGAACATTGGTGTCTTATTAAATGAACTACACTATAATAGAAAAAGTATGCTTGGCATTGGTCTTTGCATCACAAAAATTGAGACACTACATGTTAGCACATTCCATGAAGCTAGTAGCTAAGATTGATCCGCTCAAATATCCTCTCAACAAAGCAACACTTATAGGAAGATTGGCTAAATGGGTCATGGTTCTTACAAAGTTTGATATTGAATATGTGGAACACAAAGCCATCAAAGGATAGGTGATTGCAGATCAACTTGTTGATGCTCCACTTGAAGACACTCAACCGCTCCATATAAAATTTATAGATGAATCAATAATGCACCTTACTCAACAATCATGGAAGATGTTCTTTGATGGGTCTTTCACTCAAAATGGTTCCAGTGCTGGAATACTTTTTATTACTCCTCAAAAGTATTTAATCCTAAAGACTTAGAAGATTATTTTCCCTTGTACAAACAACATTGTAGAGTATGAAGCTTTGGTAAACGGGATCAAGTTGGCTATCAAATGGAAGGTTCTGAAATTACACGTCTATGGAGATTCTCAGTTAATCATCAATCAAATCAATGATACATATCAGACTCGAGATGAGAAACTGATGTCATATAAGAGAATGGTGGATGATCTCAAGAAATATTTTACTTTTGTATCATTCCAGTAGATTCCCAGATCCGCAAATAGAGCAGCAAATCCTATGGCCACCTTGGCATCCATACCAGAGTTACAAGAGTCTAATTTTTGCTTTGAATTCCTGGTGGAAGAGTTACATTACCCTGCCTATGATTCTCTTGAGTCCCAGATGGTCTATTCTATTATTGGACATGAATCATCTCGCTACAACCATATTTACTCTTATCTACGAGACCAAATCGTCCCATAAAATTTTACTCGTAATGAGAAAAGGAACCTAACTCAAAATGCTTCACCGTATGTCATCATTGCTAATGATTTGTTTAGGTGAGGTTTGGATGGTACATTGCTTAGGTGTCTAGAAACTGAAGAGTCTAAGCATGCATTATCGGAAGTCCATGAAGGTATTTGTGGATCTCATTCGAATGGTCTTACTTTAGCTCAGAAACTACTAAGGGTTGGCTACTACTGGCCAGACATGGAGAAAGACGCTATAAAGTTTTCTAAAACTTGTGAGAAGTGTCAGCTACATGGGAATCTCATAGATGCTCCAGCAAGGGATCTCATACCCTTCATTACACATTGGCCTTTTCAGCAATGGGCGTTTGATCTCATTGGTCAAATATATCCTGCATATCCAACGGACACAAGTTTATCATAACTGCCACCGAGTATTTCACTAAGTGGGTAGAAGAGGTTCCACTCATCAAAGAAACTGGTAAACAAGTAGCTATGTTCATCCTTAACTATATTATCTACAGGTATGGGATACCTTCATCCATTGTGACTGACAATGGAGGACAATTCAAGAATAAAGATCTAGACGACCTCTGTGGGAAATTCAAAATAAAACAACACTGGTCATCCATATATTACCCTCAAAGGTAAAGGACAAGTTGAGGCATCTAACAAAAACCTGTTGACTATCTTACACAGAACAATGAATAAATCTGGGAAGGATTGGCATATGCAGCTCAATCCTACATTATGGGCTTATAGAACAAGTATTAGAACACCTATTGGGGCTACACCTTTTTCTTTGGTGTATGGATTTGAAGCAGTATTACCCATTGAAGTGGAAATACCATCTTTACGAGTTTCTTTGCAAGGTCTTGTTACTGATGAAGACTGTAGAATATATAGATTACAAGAACTCGAATTGCTGGATGAACATCGACAAGTGGCGTTTGATCATCTCAAAGTGTATCAAAAGAGAATGTCCAGAAGATATAACAAGAAGGTTCGACAACGAGAATTTCAAGTTGGTGACCTTGTTCTGAGAGAAAATCCTAAGAATCAACAGTTTCGAGACAACAAAGGGAAGTTTAAACCCAACTAGCTGGGTCTGTACATTGTTACTACAGTCTTTGGCTCTAGTGCCTATCAGGTCTCAAAATCGGAAGGAGAACAACTCCATGAACCAATTACACCATCCACTTGAAAAAAAATTTCACCTAGTATTCTCTGCTTCGGCAACTTGTACAGTTGAAAAAGTCCTAAAAAGAAATCTAAAAAATTATAAAAAGTCCTAAAAAAAAAAAAGAGAAAAAAAAAAAGAAAAAAAAAAGAAAACGAGAGAAAATGCCCTTTTGAAAACCTGGTAAACATGCACCTTGGTAAAAAAAAAAATGGATCTCTTCCAAGCAGGTGAAAACCTGGCAAACAGGCGCCTCTTGTTCTCAAGCGCTCCATCTATCAATGCAACATTGGCATTTCCCACTTTTATGCATAATTGCTTTTTGCTTGTACATATTTCAATCACTTTTGTGACATCCGGGTTCATTGGAACCCTCATGGATTGAAATTGATTAATGTCCTAGTCTTAGGTTAATCGATGGAGCACATTACATGTCCTAAGCAGTATCAACCAAGTCAACTTTATGTCAGTGAAACCTAGTCGTCCACTCCAAGTCAGTCACCTGTCTCCTGACTACTGAAGAGTTTTATCACTGAGTACACAAGCAAAACAACATTACTAAAATCAATCACTAAATAGTTTGAGCTATGCATGAAATTTTCTTTGTGTGCTATCTTTTATATTGGTTTTTTATTATTATCCCTCTAAGTAACTCGAGGAAGTCTATCTTGACTAAGAGGAGCAAGGATTGGGGGCATAATATTTTCTTTGTTTTCTGCTTGTAGGAATGATTCCAATGATATGGAAACATCTAATCAACTACGTGTCTATGATAAGAGCCTTCACATCAAGGTGAAATCGTCACACATACCTCGACTCCTCTTATTTGTATGCTATAGGGAGGTTCACATCATTTCTTTGTCTGTTTTGAGGGAATTTCTTTATCATGCAATCTAGGTCCCTGCAAAATCTGTCCAAGGATATGAACAAAAAAAAGGGTCATTGCGGACAATATAATTAATATTGCACATGAAAATAAAGGAACTCTAATCTGCCTGCTATGTTTGTTAACGCTCAGTGATGAAACTTAAGCATTTCAAATCCAGTGACTAGGTTTAGGTTGCATTTCATTTTGCATCTCATTTTGTATTTCATTCTGCATTTTGTAAATTTAGAGTGATTTCGGTATGATAAAAATGATCTCTTTATCTTTTGAATGAGATTTGGAAGCATCATCATTTCTAAGCTAAGTGGTCTCTTTTTCATCATTTCTCCGATCGAGTACTTGTGTATTGAGATGTTAGCTATGTACATAAGCATCTTATACAGATTCATACATTCATTTGCATTCATATTGCATAGAAAAATAAATAAATTTGCATTCCTAGATACTCATTTTCATAATTTATTTGCATATGAAAAACAAAAAATAAACATCCATATTCATTTGCATTACATCCATACTGAAAAGATATGCATACATATAGAATAAAGCATATAGAACAACATCTCACAATCGATCGACACAAGTACAATGAAATCAAATCGAGGTCTCGTGTATATAATTATCAATATCTCGGGGTACAAAATAATGTCAACAGATATATACAAACTCCCATCGGAGCAATAATCGTAAGGGCTACAAAAAATGGGTGTGTCTACACAAAAATTTAAGAGCTACACAAAAAAATCTAGCTCTCTGCCTCTCCCTCATCGCTAGTCGGTGGAGCCTGCTGACTAGGGTCCTGACGAGGTGCTCGAGCTCCCTCAGACTATGCCTGAGTAGGGTACAACCTGCTGCACTACTGGAACCACTATGCTATACGCTGCAACATAGTAGGTTGCTCAACTCATCTGATGGAGTGCCTCCTACCGTAAAGCGTCTATCTCAGCCCTCATCTCTACGATCTGACAATCACGCTCAACCCTTAGCTCTGCTAGCTGTGTCTATGCCACCATCAACTGTGACTGCATACCTGCCAAATGTGCTCTCATCGATCGCATTGCATATGCCCCCTGCTCCCTCGCAGGCTCTCTGCCTCCATCTCCACCTTCAACTCCCCCCTTCTCATCTCTCCTCTGTCTCACCTATCTGGGAGTTACTCTCTCCTCCTCACCACCACCCTCAGGTACCCTAGCTCCACTCAGCCTCACGCCAGCAACCCCTAGGGATCCACCCTCTCCTCTTTGTTGTTGCTAGTGTTAGGATCGCCACCTGTCCGCCTCAGAGCCTTAGGTCTCTGTCCCTGCCTGTGTCACTTTCCCTATCCCTGCATGGGGACATCATCCTCAACCTCCTCTATACGAGGTGCCTTCTTTGCTGGATCAGTAAATCTCGGGAAAGGGTGTTGCTGAAACCAATCCCTATACTATACCCCCGCATCTACAATATCATCCATGTAATCCCACCTCAGCCATTATAACCTAGTCATCTCCTGCATGCCTAGGGTGTATGATAGCCTCGACACCCATCCTCACCTCTCCTCATCTACATAACATGCGTATGCAGTAAACTCCTGTGAGATCTCCTCAGGTCTACCATACTACCTCATCACTCGAGTAACAACAAACCGCTCGACCACTATCACTGATCTGTCTATGAGAGGTTGGGTCATGAATAGGTCCCTACGAACAACTCTCCAATCATCCCAAGGATCAAGACCCCTGTACGGTCTCCATATCATGACTATCAAGTCATCCAGCTGCTATCTCCACTAATCTATCTTACCCAAATGGAGCTGAGTAATGTATCCAGAGTATCCATAAACAATTAGCTGTTGTGGATCTCTGGCATCATCCACAATCAGTCTGCAAACTGGGAGGTGCTCCTAGGCCCATATCTGTAATATCAAAACACCTGCAGCCATGCTCTTCCCCTCCCGGTAGACAATCTCATGCATCTCACGATACATGTGTGCTAGAATACAAGAACCCCATCCTAATCTTTGGGGGTGCTCCACAAGCCTCTCTAGCATCCTGCCCCAGCCGCGTAAGAAACCCTATTGTCCCCTATCTAGCATAAGGAAACAACTGATGAACCCTGCTAAGATGCATGCCAGTGGAAACTGCTCACTGTACCTGGCCATCATGTCATCCCAACTGATAGCCCGCGTAAGAATGTCTGCATCATGGAATACCTGCCTCAAAGCTAATAGGCTAGGACACTGTGCTAAATCATAATCCACCTTATCCCCAGTGAACTGGCAAATGAAACATGTTATGCTTAGAATGGAATCTCTCTACAAGCGCAGTGAGCATCCCGTGATTCACATGGATATCTGGCATCTGTAAAAGGTGAGTCAATCCGCACAAATCAATATGTGCTCTATCTATATCAGATAACTCACGCACTAATGTCATGGTCGGTGGATAGACACATCTGAAAAGAATTGGAGGTAGTCAAACCTACAAGAATCAAACAACATATCATCATAAAATGTTTCAAATTATGCTACAAGACAAGTAAAACATCATGAAAATCCAAATACATTAATTGCAAAATCAAATTTTCAAGTTTGCACACTCAAAAATGCTCACTATTTTTCAAACGACATAACACATTAGAGACAGAAACTCATACGAGTCAGGAATGGGCGTAGGATGACAAAAGAATCTGATACGACACGAAACAAGCCCTAGAACGACAAAATGGTCTCTTTATAACAAGCTCGTACGATACAAGGGTATATGTGGAATGACAAAACTAATGACTTTAAAACGATGAAAGAAAATAAAGCAGTTTGTCGTACGAGATAGGATTCTGTCTCGCACAACAAATCGACAATGGTCGACTTTTACATGGCTAAAAATTTAAAAAAATCAACAAAAAAGTTCAAAAATTAAATGATTAAAAGGCTTAAGATCGATCACTTACCGCTGGCTCATAGTTCTGAGGTCTATTATGTCATCTCTGGCGCTCGAATAGATGCTCCTATGTAGGAACCACCATTTTTCTTCAAAGAAGGCTTTTTGAATTTTCAAATTTGGAGGGTTTAAAATGAATTGAAAATGACACATGTACCCCTTATATAGCCAAAACCCTAATTTTTCAACTTGCTACGATGGACATGAAAATTGTACCCTTAGCTAATTTGTCCATCCTGATTCCATTTTTGGGATCGAAATCGAAATCCAAGATCATTTTTCTAGTCAATTTCACAAAATTTGAACCACTTAGCGCTTTTCATTAAAAGCTCATTTTTTCTTCAAATTTGCGCTCTATTTCTCATGAATCAACATTGAATCTCAATTTTTTTCTACAAATCAACTTTGCGCTCAATTTCTCATCAATCAATGCTTAATCATCGCTAAATCCTGTGAATCACTTTTCGTGCTCAAATCATTATCATCGCCAAAAATTGCCTAAAATCATGTACCCTCACTATCTTTCGATTTCGCTCTCGAGGGGGCATACCGATGACTTTATGACCTCACATCTTCAAAGTCGAGAAACATTTTCAAATCTTCATTAAAAGTCGAGCAAAAAAAAATTCAACTCAAGAAAATCGAACAAATTCTTATCGCTAGGGGCATCTCAACTTCATCGCTTCATATCAAGTTGAGATCTCTCGATCATCTGAATCGAATCAATCGCTAGGGGCATATCAGTTTCATCGCTTCAAATCAAGCTGATATTTGTCTTCATCTGAATCAATCTCTTAACGTCAATCAGTTTCATCGCTTTTCATCAAGCTGATTATTTGTTTAAACTCAATCAAAAGTTTAAAGATTATCTTTGATCACACGCTCAATCTAAGCAAGTGTTTAGTTTCATCACATCAAATCAAGTTGGACAGTTTATCTTCGCTCATCGTCTCTTGATCCATCAAGTTCAAGACCAATTTTATCTTCGCTCACTGTGTCTAGTTCAATCAAGTTCTAGATCAGTAAGATATGCTTCTTGATCAATCAAGTTCAAGTTTGGTATCTTTTCTCTCTATCGGCCCTAGTTCAACCAGGTTCGGGATTGGTTTCGCTTTAATTAGCTCTGTTAAGCTTCATCGCTTCAAATCAAGCTAAACACCTCGCTATTCATCTGGTTCGTGATCAATCAAGTTCAGAACTTGTATCTCCTAAACATCAACTATTCTTTGAACCAATGCGTTGCTCGCACATTAATTCAAAGAGGGGCAAATGTAATACCCTAAAAATGGTCATCTAAACCATGGGCCCCTAATCTCGACAACATCACCAAGGTCCTAACCAAAGGCAATTAAATCAATCTTAAGCACACAATTTATTAATTCTTTAATCATCAAATGTCACGTGGCAAATCAATTACTCAATATTAATTAAATATTTATTTAATTAATTGAATCACTCCAAGAAAATCATTTTGATCAATTGTCCTATTTTATTTTATTAAATATCCTAGCATATTTAATTAATTAATAAATTTACCATTTAATCATAAAAAGGAATTAATTTATCGCAAAAGATGAATTAATCACAAAGCAAGAGTTAAATTGAAAATAAAATAAAAGAATTGAACTGAAAGAGAAATCAAACTTGAGATATTATTTCTTTCTTCTAAATTGAGAACTTGAAATCAGAAAAGCAATTAATTGAATTATTAATCATTCTCTAAAATTGGAACTCAAAGGTTTTGAGAAAAAGAAGTTCAGTTGCATTGAAAAGACTCTTTTCTTGAATAAATCAAATAAATCGCATGGAATTACCTATTTTCATCTCAAGTGCATGGAATTACATCTCTAATGCAAACTCAAACTTATAATCTGAATGCATTTCAATTAAACTATAATTGGAATCTATCTCAAGGTTAACTGAATCTGATTTCTCAATTATTTCAATTATCCTAAATTATGCTTTTTTCTTGATCTCTCTTGTGAATTTCTCTAAATTCAGCCTTCATCTCTCATTCAAAACACCCTAGAGATTTATTATTATACAATTTTTTCTCTGTCATCGAAGATTTTTGTGCTTTCTTTTTGAGATTATTGCATCTTAGTTTAGCTTTTTGCATATTTTCATGATTACTTGAATCTATATTGCTTGAATCTATATTGCTTGAATCTATATTGCTTGAATCCATATTGCTTGAATCCATATTGCATATTTTCATGATTGCTTGAATCTATATTGCTTGAATCCATATTTCTTGAATCCATATTTCTTAAATCCATTTTGCTTGAATCTATTCATCCATTTAGCTTAATATCATACTCATATAGATTAAATCCTTCGTCTTGGTGTAGTCTAGTCACTGGTATCGCTTATACAAATCTGAGAGCAATCTTACACTCGCATCTTTTAGAAGGCAATTGGTTGATTTGTTATGGTTTTATTATTCATGATTATATCTGTCTAACCATACATGTAATGAATTAATTGAAGTGTTGTGTCTTGCAACTTACAGACTTATTCCACTTTTTCACACACACACCAGCCTTGTCTGAGAATGTGTCTTACAACATATGCATGACTATGACTTCTTTCAGCAACCATTGAATTACCGTAATGCATATATCTTATTATAGAGTCACCAACTGCTTCTTCTTCTTCATGATGAAGAATGGTAGTGTCTTCAGGCTGATAATCAAATAATGAGGAATCATTCTGATCAGCCTCATAGTATCCAACTATTGCATTTTATGGTGGAGGTTCAAGAGCAAGCCTCTCAGGAGGAGGCAACTTGGACTGATTTTTGGCAACATAACTGGATGCAAAATTAGGATATTTCCCCAATGGAATATCCTTATATGGTGCAACAAATGAGTTTTGAGAAATCTGTTTCTTTGGGTCAATAATCTTATTTGCTAATTTCTACACCATAGGGTTTGCAGTGCCTGAGATCTACACATCAGAAAACGAGTTCCCTTTAGACCGATTAGGGTCTTTTCTAATTTTTCCAGCCAAGATCAAATCATCCTCAATCTTAGTAGTCATTATTTGAGCAGTAGCTAGGCTTATTGGAGTAGCTCATCTTAACAAGAAACTGAATTCTAGAAGCCGAGTGTTGATGAAGAAGCACTTGAGATTTTTAGGGGTAGGCTGAGAATTTGCGGGAATCTTATTTGCTAGTTTATTAAACTTAGCAATGAATTCATGCATGCCTTCATGTGTATCCTTCTTCATTTGGGTCAGTTGGGCCAGCAAGGCATGCTCATCTTCTATAGGCTTAAAACATTCCTCGAACTTACCTTTCAAAGTGGCCCAAGATATGATTGAACTAGCAGAAAGGTTATAAAACCAATCAGCTGCAATACCTTGAAGAGTCTCCACAAACAAGTGAACAAAAACATCTTGATGTTCAACTCCAAGAACACCACATGCCATGTAGAAGGATTTGACATGCTCATCAGGATGTTGTTTTCCATCTCCATAGAACTTGGGAAGATTTTTTTGGGAACCTTGTAGAAGTGGATGAAGCGGTGGTGTTAAAGCCAAGGGACCAAAGGCTGCCCCCCAAGGACCTGTAGGACGAGGAGGAGGAGGAGTAGCACCAGCCATACTAGAAGAGGAGGATATCAATGGTTTGAAAAAGAAGGGAGAATTTTCACTTGGGATAGGCTTTCTTTTCTTGGATGGCAGAGAGCTTGTGGTTCGTGAAAGGGAGGATGTACTAGTGAGCAAATGAAACTTAGCTTGTTCACCTGGAGAAATTTCTTGAGAACATTCACCCTTCTTATGACAAATGTAGATGTCATAACCCTCTTTGTAGACCTTGTTTTTCTTACTATTATTATTACTACTTTCATTATTATTATTAATTTTAAGAGTAATGTTAGTTAGAAATTTTAAATTTAATAAGGTTGAAATATTTAAAAAGAAAAGAATTAATAAGTGGTGACTCGCATGAGGATATAAATTTAATTGGGAAATTATTTATTTACTCAAAATACCAATTGAGCACATGTCGTAGGAGAAAATGAGAAGTTTCTAGAAGTGGATTTCAAATTTTATCTTCTTGCATGTAACTACCCCACTATGTCAACAATCAATTTCGCATTAAGTCAATTTTGGAAAAGAATCTCTATATTCAATGAATTCTTTTGATAGTGGGAATGGTGCACCTATTCTATATAATGTATGCTAAACTTTCGAAGAAGGGAGTTCATTTTTGGTTTGGATAAAAAATAAAGTAATTTCTTGAGTTCTTGCAAATTCTTGTTAGTAGTAGTAGGATTTTATAGTCACGTTGTATGGTAGGATTTTCAAGCTTTTGAAGAGATCTTATCAAACCACAAGGAAGGGGTGAAGAAGGGTAGCTGGGAGATTGGAGGCATTTCAATAACAAGTGACTCATTCGATCCAAGTTCCTTCTTGTCTACTCTCATGTTTTGAAATAGATTTTTATGTAGTTGAAGACAAATAGAATCCCATTCACTTGTATGCTTTTCCTATTGTAAATTTGTGTAAATTTTGATAGAGAAGTTTTATATGCAAATAGGAAATAAAATTTGAATAATTTCCATAAATTAGTAGACTCCTTTTCAGAATGCAAATGAGAATATCATTTAAGCTCTTTTTTTTTCCATTAACATTGATTTTTATTTCATGCCAAAAATTTAGATTTCAAGGAATAATGAAATATATTAGGAACAAATTATCCTCTTTTGCTGAAGTAAATTAAGAAAAAAAAATCAGATGTTTTTTAGAATAGAATAACATAAATAAATACTTCTTTAGAGTATGTTTTTAGGAAACAGAAAGAAGAGGAAAAAAAATATGCATTTCCCTGTGTTTGATTATCTCTGTGAAAGATCTTTTCTCAAAAACGACTTTATCTTCTTTTGAATAAATATCTCAGAAATTATTTATCTTTCTTTGTGATATTTTGTCTCTAAGAATGAATTTGTGAAAATGTGACCCTCTGTGAAAATTGAATCTAAAAAAAAAGATATATATATATATATGTTTAGTGTGCAAAATTCAATTCTCTATGAGTGCATATCTTCGATTCATTTATCTCAGAAGATATCCATATTGTGATTTTATGCACCAGTATGGTTATCTTTCTCTATGTAAATACTACCCTCTGTGAATATTTACCTGTGTATATCTCTGTCGGGAAATTAGCTCTATGAAAATCCTTTCTCAAATCTATATTCAATTTATTTAATTGTCTCTGAGAATAAATATTTATTCCTCTGTGTATTTTATTCCTCAAAGAAATTTATCTTTGAATAATGATGAACAACAAATACCCTAATCGGTACTAAGAGGGGGGGTGAATCAGTACATACAAAAACTTCTCTGCAACTTATCAAGTTAAAACAATGCTAACCGGTTGTCTTCATCAATGAACTTAACCATGGAAATACCAGCTAAACACAGTAAGACTTCAAACAACTAAACTAGTAAAACTGAATACTTCAAATAACATTCAACACTTGATAACTACTTCACTAATATACTCATGCATGTGTTGTATCAGTAATCCATAACCAATAGCTTTGCATGCATAATCACTTAAACAAAGACTACACAATCATCACATGAAAAATGCACAACTCATGACACACACATTTTTCACGTGGAAACCCAAATGGGAAAAACCACAGTGGGGATGAATACCCACAAGCTTGTTTTTGAACTCTTTTGAAGCTCGCTCTGTTAGGAGCCTAGTCCAGTTAAAGACTTTACAATAAGGTTATGTTAGGAACCGATCTTGTTAAAGATCACCTGGTTAAGGGATGGCTATATACCCTATTAAAGGTTGAAACCTTGTTAAAGGTTACCTTGCTAGAGGATTTGAAGAACTCAATGATCTTGAGTCACCTGGTTAGAGGATTTGCAGTAAGCCTGTTAAAGCTACCCGGTAAAGGGATTTTCCTACTATTGAAATGGTTAGAAGACAACAGGTAAAGCTCTGATCTGATAATAGCACTACATGCCAAGGCAGATCCTTTTCATCTCCTCTACTCTGTAATCGCACTCTGCAATTTTCCACTCACTGGTCTAGCAAGTATCTCATCACTCGGATACAAACACAACATTTGCCAACACAAACAATAACAATCATCATCGATCTTATAGACAACAATTAGGTCGGTAGCATAAACCCTAAACCCTAAACATTTTAGGTTTACAATTACAAGCAGTGCAATCCTGACTGTTCAAATACTTTGCATAGAATAAAACAATCTCAAACATATCACAAGTCATTCTGCATCGTCCATTCTTCACCACACATGGAAATCAATAACCCATCATGCTTTCTTCACACACCGCTCAAAGAGAATGTTCATTCTTGAGGTAGACATTTAATGCAATCGATCTTCACATGCAAGATCCTCAAGAAAATCCTTCACGTGCATAAAATTGATGTGGCATCTCGATCTCATCCTTATTTCTTAGCTAACTCATCATAAAATGTCACCAGTTGCATCACACAGGCTAGATTGCCAACCCGAAAACCCTAGAGCTGAGACTACCAACCGGTAGTCACACTCAGTGAAACCCTGACACCGGTTCACTTCATCCCTTCATACCGGTTCTCCTACTTGAACATCAATAACAACTTCTTCCAATGTTCATACCGGTTCACCTATACTTATTGACAACAATGACAACATACATTATCATCATACTGGTTCATCATATGCCAACAATCTCCCCCTTTGTCATTGATGACAATACTCAATGTAGCATTGCAACTATAAACATCATAGACCAGTGCAACTATAACATATATCTTCATCATCTGATATCTTCTTCCCCTTTGACAACAATGTCAAAGTGGAGGCGCAAGCTTCCATTCTCCACTATGTTGCCCCCCTATGGAGTAGCATCCTTCGACACATCAACCTTGTAAGATTTGACATTGTAGTACCTGACTGATGTGGAGCACACTTTTTTAGTTTACTTCATGAAGGGGCAGGACCCCTAATTCACCTCTCAAATAGGTAAATGTAATCTTTGGTAAGGGCTTAGTGAATATGTCTGCTAGTTGCTCCTTACTGGAAACATGTTCTAATACAACCTCTTTGTTTTGAACCTTCTCTCTCAAGAAATGATACTTGAGCTCAATGTGCTTAGTTCTAGCATGCAATACCAGATTCTTGGAAATATTTATTGCACTTGTGTTGTCACAAAATATACTCGCCGGTTCAGATATAGGTACTTTGAAACCATCCAATACATGTTTCATCCAGATTGCTTGAGTGCAGTTCATAATTATTGCCACATATTCTGCTTCAGCTGTAGACTGGGAAATATAGCTCTGCTTCTTACTCGTCCATGAGACTAGTCTTCCACCAAGAAATAACACTCCACTGGTTGTGCTCTTTCGGTCGTCCACATTACCTCCCCAATCTGCATCGATATATACTTTGAGATTAAAATCACCATTGTATGTATACCACAATCCATAATCAACTGTCCCTTTCAGATATCTAAGAATCCTCTTAACTGCTACCAAGTGGGATTCTCTTGGACTTTTCCAAAAATGGGCTACAATGCCCACTGCATGAGAAATATCTGGTCTGTTGTGTACCACATAGTACAACTTACCCATCATTGACCGGTACTCCTTCTCATTCACCAGCACTGAATCATCTTCCTTAGTAAATTTGCAGTCAGTCACCATAGGTGTACCAACCGGTTTGCTCTCCTCCATGCCAAAGGTCTTCAATACCTCTTTGACATACTTGGACTGGGTAATAAAGATACCCTCTTTCATCTAATGAATCTATAGACCAATGAAGAATTTTATCTCTCCAATCAGAGACATCTCAAACTCTTTCTTCATTTCATCTGAAAATGCATGGCTCATTTCATCATCTCCTCCAAAGATTATGTCATCTACAAACACTTGACAGATCAGAATCTGATCACCTTCAAATTTCAAGTAGATGTTGTTGTCCTCACTTGTTCTCTGAAATCCTATCTTCACAAGATGAGAGTTTAACCATTCATACCATGCCCTTGGTGCTTGTTTCAATCCATACAGGGCCTTGTGTAATCTACACACCATGTTACTATCTTTTGATAAGGCAAACCCATCTGGTTGCTCAATATACACTTCCTCTTCTAGGATTCCATTCAAAAATGTAGACTTCACATCCATCTGGTATACCTTGAATCCCTTAAATGTTGCAAATGCAAGTAGCTTTCAAACACCTTCCAGTCTAGCCACTAGGGAAAAGGTTTCTCCATAGTCTTCTCCCTGAGCATATCCCTTGCATACAAGTCTTGCCTTGTTCCTTACAATTGTGCCTTCTTCATTCAGCTTATTCCTGAAGACCCATTTGGTACCTATGACATTCTTGTGTTCTAGTCTGGGTACCAAAGACCATGTTGCATTCTTTTCTATCTAGTCTAGCTCCTCTTCCATTGCCTTAATCCAATCTTCATTTGTAAGTGCCTCTCTAGAAGTCTTAGGCTCAAATTCAGAAATCATGCAAGAGTTTTCTTTCACCTTTCTTCTTGTGAGTATTCCTACATCTTTATCTCCTATGATCTGCTTCAGATCATGATGAAGCTTCACATATCTAGGAATGACTCTAGCTAGTTCCTGCTTGCTTTTCCTCTTCTTCTTCTTCTCCATCTTCTTCTTCACCTACTGCAGCTTCTATCGATACAGGAACACTGAGGTCTTTGCTTGTTTCTTTCTTAACCGGTTCCCAAAAGTTTACACCTGGTTCATCTTCCACTTACTCGTTGCAAGTTTCCTCAGGTTTCTCAAGGGCTTCATCAACCCTGACATTGATACTCCCAACAATTTTCTGAGTCCTATTGTTGTAGTACTTGAGAGCTTTGCTTTTAGTGGAATATCCCAAAAATATTCCTTCATCACATTTAGCATCAAACTTGCTTAGATGCTCACTTCTCTTGATATAACACTTACTGCCAAATACACTAAAATAACCCACAGTGGGAGTCTTCCCGGTCCAGTACTCATAAGGGGTTTTATCTTTACCTTTCTTGATGAGTACCCGGTTCATAGTATAGACTGCAGTAATCATCGTTTCTCTCCAAAAAGTGTGAGTAACCTTTCCTTGGATCAGCATTGTTCTAGCCACTTCAACTACAGTCATGTTATTCCTTTCTGCTATGCCATTCGGTTGTGGTGTCCTTGGGGCAAAAAACTGCCTCTTGATACCGTTCTCTTCACAATACTTGTTGAATTCATTAGAAGTGAATCCACCTCCTTGATTAGTTCGTAGGCATTTTATCCTTTGATTACTTTCCTTCGCTACCAATGCTCTAAAGGCTTTGAACTTTCCAAATGCCTCAGACTTGTCTTTCAAGAATGCGACCCACATCATTCTTGAGAAGTCATCAGTAAGAATCATGAAATACCTATCTCCCTAAATACTTATAGTTTTCATTGGACCACACAGATTGGTGTGCACAAGATCAAGTAAGTTCTCTGCTGAAAAAGACTTACCTTTGAAAGTTGAGGA
The DNA here is from genome assembly GCF_030272615.1 of Cryptomeria japonica. Lineage (NCBI taxonomy): Eukaryota > Viridiplantae > Streptophyta > Pinopsida > Cupressales > Cupressaceae > Cryptomeria > Cryptomeria japonica. The sequence continues at coordinate 346,274,363 of NC_081415.1, read as the reverse complement.
AGACATCTTCCCAAGTTGACATTCTCTGCATAAAGCATTCTCCAGTTTGTTCAGCAAAGGAGATCCTCTTACTGCCTTGATCTTACTGGCCTTTACAATATTATCAAAATTCATATGACAAAGTCTCCTATGCCATATCCAACTGTCATCAAACTTCATCATCAGACACTGACTAATCTTGGCATTCAAATGAAACAAGTTACTTCTGGTCTGCTTACCGGTGGCAATAAGTTCACCACTCTTTCCAATTATACTGCAGACTCCACCTTTGAACTCTAGAATGAGTCCTTTGTCATTTAGCTGAGCAACACTCAAAAGGTTATGCTTAAGACCTTCTACCCAGTAGACATCACATGCATTGCTCTTTCCATTCAGTGAGATGGATCCTTTATCTTTTACCAAGCATGGTGCATCGTTGCCAAATCGGACAACACCTCCATCATATTCTTTCAGAGATAGAAACTTTCTCTGGTCACCAGTCATGTGGTGAGAATGCCCACTATCAATAATCCACTCATTAGAGTTGTCAATGCAAGAGACAAGGGCTTTCTTGTCAGACACTTCTTCCTTTACAGCTACAAACACTATGTCCTCATTCTCTTCATCCTCAGATTCTTCATCAGTAACACCTTCATCCACTGCAACAAGACAATTTCTTCTACTTCCTCCTTTATACTTTCTAAACCTCTCCAGTTTATCCTTATTTTCATTGCTAGGACAGTTAACATCTATATGTCCTATCTTATTGCAGGAAAAAAAATTTAAAGGAAGCTTACCTCTGTATTTTCCGGTGCCTTTTGGAAGTCTCTTGGCAAGAAGAGCTTCAAACTCCATCAGAATCTCTTCATCATCCATACCTCTATATTGCATGGATTCATAACTGGTACTTACTTATTTTCCTTTTCTGGTTGGTGCAGCAGATTCTCTAAAGGATGACTCAGTCTTCTGAACACTACCATCATAGCTATTCAACTCATACACAGTCAACTTTGCAATGATAGAGTCTAAGGATAGCTTGGTTTTGTCGATAGACCTTAGCTCCTGAATAGCAACAACTCTGATTGCATAGACCGGTAACAATGATTTCAAAACTTTACTCACAATGGTGGCATCATCAATTGTTCCACCAGTGCTCTTAATATCTCCAACCATAGTCTTGATCCTTATGCCATATTGTTGAATGGTCTCCCCTTCAACCATCCTCATTTCTTCAAATTTTCCTCTAAGGCTCTCTTCCTTAGCTTGCTTGACATGCTCATCACCACCATAAATGGTTTCCAATGTATCCCATACATCCTTAGGATTTTCCTTATCTTGTACATCAATGAACTCAATATCAAACAAGTTGCTAATAAGGGCTTCCACGACTTGCCCATTTTCTTGAATCTCTCTTTTCTGATCATCGATTAGAGTGCCAGTGGGGATTACATAGGCATTCTCAACATAGCTCCAGTGTTGAGCACCCAAACTCTTGATATAAATCTTCATTCTGTCCTTCCATATTTTGAAGTTATCTCTATTGAACTTAGGACCTTACCTCTTCATCATTAAAGCAAGATCTTTTACCTCAAGCAGTTAATCTTATATCACCGAGGACTTGGAGTTGCTCTAATACCAATTGATGAATAATGATGAACAACAAATACCCTAGTCGGTATTGAGAGGGGGGTGGGTGAATCAGTACATACAAAAACTTCTCCGCAACTTATCAAGTTAAAACAATGCTAACCGGTTGTCTTCATCACTGAACTTAACCATGGCAATACCGGTTAAACACAGTAAGACTTCAAACAGCTAAACCAGTAAAACTGAATACTTCAAATAAAAGTCAACACTTGATAACTACTTCACCAATATACTCATGCATGTGTTGTATCAGTAATACCATAACCAATAGCTTTGCATGCATAATCACTTAAACAAAGATTGCACAATCATCACATGAAAAATGCACAGCTCATGACACACAGGTTTTTCACATGGAAACCCAAATGGGAAAAGCCACGGTGGGGATGAATACCCACAAGCTTGTTTTTGAACTCTTTTGAAGCTCGCTCTGTTAGGAGCCTAGTCTGGTTAAAGACTTTACAATAAGGTTTTGTTAGGAACCAATCTTGTTAAAGATCACTCGGTTAAGGGATGGCTATATACCCTGTTAAAGGTTACCTTGCTAGAGGATTTGAAGAGCTCAATGATCTTGATTCACCTGGTTAGAGGATTTGCAATAAGCCTATTAAAGCTACCCGGTAAAGGGATTTTCCTACTGTTGAAATGGTTAGAAGACAACAGGTAAAGCTTTGATCTGATAACAACACTACATGCTAAGGCAGATCCTTTTCAGCTCCTCTACTCTGCAATCACACTCTACAGTTTTCCACTCACTAGTCTGGCAAGTATCTTATCACTCGGATACAAACACAACATTTGCCAACACAAACAATGACAACCATCATCGACCTTATAGACAACAATTAGGTCGGTAGCATAAACCCTAAATCCTAAACATTTTAGGTTTACAATTACAAGCGGTCCAATCCTGACCATTCAAATACTTTGCATAGAATAAAACAATCTCAAATAGATCACAAGTCATTCTGCATCGTGCATTCTTCACCGCACATGGAAATCAGTAACCCATCACGCTTTCTTCACATATCGCTAAGAAGAATGTTCATTCCCGAGGTAGACATTTAATGCAATCAATCTTCACATGCAAGATCCTCAAGGAAATCCTTCACGTGCACAAAAATGACGTGGCATCTCGATCTCATCCTTATTTCTTAGCTAACTCATCACAGAATGTCACCGGTCGCATCGCACAAGCTAGATTGCCAACCCAGAAACCCTAGAGCTGAGACTACCAACCAATAGTCACACTTAGTGAAACCCTGACACCGGTTCACTGCATCCCTTCATACCAGTTCTCCTACTTGAACATCAATAACAACTTCTTCCAATCTTCATATTGGTTCACCTGTACTTATTGACATCAATAACAACATACATTATCATCATACCGGTTCATCATATGCCAACAATCTTCCCGCGATTATTTATCTTTCAAAAATTTATTCCTCTGTATATTTTATTCCTCAAAGCAATTTATCCTCCTGTGAATTATTTATCTTTCAAAAACTAATCCTCTATGTATATTTGTTTTTTTCCTCAGAATAATTTTCTTCCCCTGTGCTTGTTCGGCTCTCAGGATAATTTATCCTCTGTGTAATTAAACTAGATGAGTTTTAAAACATTAGATTTATACATACAGAAAAACCAAATGTATATATGTGTGTGTGTGTGTGTGTGTGTGTGTGTGTGTGTGTGTGTGGAAATAGACTTAAAATAATTATAAATTAATAAAGTAAAGAAAAACATTTCTTTAATTATAAATAAATAATAAAGTATATATATTATATATCGAGTTTAGTTTCCAACAGAGAAATGATATAATATGAAATCTGGATGTAGACAGTTGCCAGCGTTTCGTTTATTTTATTAATTCTAGAACAATTAGTTCCATGCAATTAAATGGACCAGATGAATCTATGATAACAAAGGCATTCATTAGTTATGGTGTGCAATAAATTTCAGCACTACAACCATAATACCTCTCTATCCTTTCGGCGTTGCCAATAATTTTTCCATCTGCTCCAACATCACATCTATAATAGACAAATAAATTATATCCATATTATAGAGTTTCTAAAAAAATAAAAAAAATTAATTAAATATCATATACTTAATATTATAATATTAAAAAAAGCAAGATGAAGATGATCTTAAGGGAAAAAAAAGAAAGAAAGAAACTTATTGTCCTTTTATAATAAAAATATCATGAGATAGTAATGTCACCTCCCTAATGTTAAGGTTATTAATGATAGTAATTAAAAGTCTTAGGCTTTCTAAATTTTAATCTCCACTTCAATAGGAATTTTCTAATTAGATTTCCTATATCATCAAAAAAAGAAGGGAAAGAGATCCAATATAAAGGTACGTGAAATATTTATGGAAGCTTTTTATACATAGCTTTCCTTCTTGGAGTGGAAAAAAGTCGGTTTTCGTTTTCTTAAAACATACTTTATCTATATAAGATAGAGATCTTTTAACTATTATAAATTATTATTTTTATTATTCATGATCATTTTAACATTATATATTATCTTTTGATTCATGTATAATTAAATTTATAATTGTAAGAAAAGAGTTATTATCTTTTAAAAGGTTTTGGACAAAATTGAATTGGAGGTTGACATGGATTGTAACTATTAGTTCAATATTAATTATTATAATACAATAATGTTATATTAGTATACAAGTTCATATATGTCTAATATTTTAATAAATGCCTTAGCAAACAAGAAGAAAATGTCATGTTAGGACTTGCATGGTATAAAAGTAAATATATTAATTTTGGGTGCAACAAATGTAAAACCTCACATAATAATAATACTATAATTTTTTATATGTCTATCTTACTTATATAATTCATCGTAAATTTTATGGCGTTTTGCACTTACATGCATGTACAACATAATACCTACATGTGAAACTTGAGAAATAATCCAATGTCTCATCTTAGATATAAGTAAATAATTGCTCATTATCCTAATTGCTACTATGGAAAGAAATATAAAGAATAGTTAGTTATCTCTTTATAATCTTGCAAAGGTTTTGGCATTAGTTCAAAAGCATCTAGAAGTAGATTGATTAGAATTATTTAGGAACTTTATTGGTTAACTATCAAGTATTTAGACTCTCTTCTAATCTTTTTTTTTTTTCAAACAATTAGTAATAAAAAATAAAGTGAGCTTTTTGTTAAATATATTTTCCCCTTCAAACAAATAAATATTAAATTTATTTTCAAAATATTATTATTTGATAATTTAATACCTTTCAAGTATTAGGATTCTTATAGGTTATCATTTTAGAGAATAATTAAAGATAAAAATTTATGTTACTCCAAGTGGGACAATTAGATGGTTTATCAATAACTTGGTTATTTTCAAGCTTACTTTAAAATGGTTTTTTCCTTCAAACAAATAAGTGCTAAATTCATTTCCAAAGTCTTTCTACTTAATCATTTAATCTTCTTTAAGAAATTTAGTACCTTCCAAGCATTAAGATTCATATTTCAAGAATAATGGTTGTTTCAAAACAATTATATCATATGAGTAGATCGAGTCTTTTTCATAAGTTATATTTTACAACTATCATTGTTTCCAAACAAATAGTACTTTAACGTATTTAGTTCAAGTTTCAGAGTTTTAATTACTATCATAGTTTTCTTTCAAGATAATACCACTCCAGAGTAGTTGATTTGTTTATGTTCCTTTATTTACGTAAAATTTATAGCTTAATTTTAATCTCAAGCAATAATTCCTTGTGAATAATAGTTTCTTTTCATAGTTTGTATTAATGTATTGCTTCATTTAAGATTCATGAATTCAAAGTTAAATTCCTAGTTAGACAACTAAACAAGAGGAGTTGAAACCAAAAACTAGCAGTGTTCAATATCTATGGTGCCTCTGGGTCACGCTTGTGGGTAATGTCGTTGTGTTGAACTATTGTACTTAACACCTAATAAAGTTGCAACAATGGCGTATGTGGCATCCTCCATATAAATCGTCGGGGAGAAATAAGGGTCATTTGGAAGTTAAAATCCAAGGGGCGGGCAATCCCCCTTGGATCGATAATCTAAAAAGATTAATTTTAAAATGAATTTGCATTCGCTCAGTTAAACCTTAGAAAATCCCATTAGGGTTTGGTTGTGTATCTTGACAATTTCAGCAGATGATAACGGATTAAGGGTGACGTATATAATAGGAAATAGGTCTTAGTTGTTTTAGGCCACAAGCAAAAGGCCACTTTGAGCCTTTTTGCTATAAAGCTACCATCATGGGTAGCAACCACAGAGAAACCATCTAGGACAATGACCCTAGAAAGGGTTCGTACCCATGAAACAATTTACATTAAACCATAGTTAGAAACCAGAACTACATACTTTACACCTTGATCTCGTGCCAAAACGGGTATGTAGGCAGTCTAGGGACGGAGTTGTTCCTTGTACTCAAGCATTTGGGGATGGGGATTAGGTTTTGGTTATGGGTGAATAGTTGGTTCTCGAAGCTTCTTGGTCTTTTAATCAAAGAGTACAGATAATGCTAATTGGAAGGTTAAAATTAATTCAATGCATTTAAAAGGAATCACGTATGGATTCGCTTGACTTCTCGAGGCTTTAGGCCGAATTTCGAGGCGGAACTCAAGCTTGTTTATATAATTATTTTATATACTCCTAAAGAGAGTGACCTAGGTGCATTCCTATTAGGGGAGTGTAGTCTTTAGAGGGTGACTCAAGACCCAGATGGTCCTAATGAGTCTAAAATCTCTAGCTAGAGCATATCCTATTCTTATGAATAGATGCTTACCCCGTTTGGGTAGATGCCTATCCTGGATTGGATAGATGAAACCTCCTATTTTGTATGGACATATGCCTAACCCGTATGGTTAGATGCCTAACATGTATGGTTAGATGCCTAGTCCCGTATGGTTAGATGCCTAGCTTGTATGGTTAGATGCCTATCTCGTTTGGATAGATGTACCTGAGTATGCAATTGAATCAAACACAATTAAGAATAAGTAAGAATAAGAAATCAATATTTATATATATATATAAAAAAAAAATAGTTGAGATTTTTGGATTAAGATAAGTGGGTTATTACAGTAGAATCGAATTCCTTCCAGCTTACAAAAATAGGAAAATCCCAAAGAAAAGTTATTCTGAAAAACAACAAGACACTAGACTTCAAATGAAAGTGTGAGGCTCTCGAATGTGTTCGTGTCCCCAGCGAATTCGCCAAAAACTGTTGGTTGAAAATTTTGTACACCTAGGGGATGTGCAAAATCGTGGTTTCAACCACAATGTGTGAGTATAAAAGTCTCCTAATTTAGGGAAGACTCCCCCTATCTATAAACTAAACTAATCTAATATGGGTGATACAACAATCTTTCTTCTTCTTTCAAGAAAAACTATATTCTTTTCTTTTCACATAAAAGTAATAGCAATTGTAAATAAATAACATCAACAACTTATAAAGTAAAATGAGAGAAAGGAAATGAAGTTTCTTGAAAGCACAAAGACTCTCGTCGCTTCCTCAGGGACCAAAAATTAGACCACAAGCTCAAAGTCTTTTAACCTTAACTTCATATCAACTCTTTTAGGACTTTTAGGAAAACCACAACAAACAACAACACAAAGTCTGAAGTATATTGTAACTTTTAACACAAAACAACAAGAATGAGTGTAAACTCAATGTCTCACAGCTCTTTCTTAACACAAATCAATTTCTATTCTAATTTCTTTTAAGAACAAGTGTAGACACAAAGTTTTACAACTTCCCTTGATAAGACCTTTACTTTAATCTATATTAATCTCTAATATTTGCAGCACATAGTCTGCAAAGCAAATTTGATTAAGCTCTCAAGAATCACATGCAAGAAGTGCAATAATGAACACAAAACTCAAGAGATTCAACACAAATTCTAAATCCTTGAATGATTTTCTTCTATTCCTTTCAACTTCAATTTACAAATAAAAAGATCAAAGTCTTCCTTATTGTAAATTTTTGCAGAGTTTACTTGCTTGCTTTGCAAAAGATAAAGATTACAATAGACCCCCCTCAAGTATTTATAGGAGATGTTCCTTGAGAAAAATAAGGGAGGATTCCAACTAACTTGGACCTATTCAACAACTAACTAAGACTTATTCAAAGTTACAAGTCCTATTATTGACTTGTAATTGGTTTACTTGTAATTGCAAAAGTGCAAGTGATGAGTTAACTTGCAATTACAAAATTGGTTTTACAAGTAAACTTGTCAAAAAGAAAAGTGCACTAACAAAACTAAAAACAAAATCAAGTGTCAAAGACACTTATGTAGCAACATGTTTAGTAATATATTCTTCAAAATTTTGTATGATTCCTTGCAGCTCATCAAAATTCGGCTCATGGGTATTCTTAGCAACAACAACCGTTTTGATAACAACATCACAACAACTAAGAATTGTGAGTCTATGCTTCTCAAGAACAACTTGAATTTCTTTCACAAGGTTTGGTATTTCACCAAAGCCTGGATTGATGTAGCTGAAAACTGATCAACTTCCCATTCCAGATGAATCTTTCTTCTCAAATCATAAAGAACTTCATCTTCAGACAACAATTCCTCATCCCAACTTACAATTTTACAAGATATTTTCTCAAAATGAGAAACAACGTCTTGTACCATTTCCATGCGCAATCTAGAGGCATCATCAATTTCTTGAATGAGTTCTTTCAGAAAAAGGGATTTATTTTCTAAAGTTCTCCAAATTCTATATACACAGTTCTAGTAGGAATGATGTCATTTTCTTGTAGAACATCTAGCTTTTATTGTGGCAACTTATGCCAAACTCTTAAGTTGCTCTCAACCTTTTGTAGATTTTGTTTGAAAGCCTGAGAAGTCTGGTTCAATTTTACGTTGGTCATTTCCAGTTTGACCATCACTTGGAACGCTTCCTTCAACACCTGGGCACATTGATCAGAAATCTAATCTACCCAAGAATCAATTGCTCACACTTTTTGAGCAGCTCGTTCAATTTCCTTGACTGATTCTTCTGAGACAAAAGAAGTTGAAGGATTGGGCCTTTCCTCTGAAGATTTAGTGATCTTTTGGATCATTGAGATAAGATGCAAATTTTCCTCTTTCATCTTGTCTTTTTTCACCAAAAGTTCATCATATTGTCACACCAATGAAGTCACTAAATGTTGAGCATCATGCATGACAACTGCATGTGTTTGTTTACCAAGTTCCACCTTTGTGATTATGTAATTTGAAGCTTGCATTTCTTCATGTGGCTTGTCCACAATTGGCTCAACAATTTTTGCAACTTTCATGCTATCACTGTCTACTATCACTCTTGAAACCGTTTTAGCTCTTTTAGCAGCCTTGGGTTTAGACTTTTTAAGCTTCTGAAAAATCGAAGATGTCACCAGAAATTTACTGCTTCTTTCTCTTAGGAGTGAAGTAGCTTAACCATGGAGGTAAAGCCATTGAATTTGTCTCAAAAGTAGCTGGAGGTAGTGAAGAAACAAGCTCCATTTGGACTACAGTTATTACCTTGGGAGAAGTTTCTGTCTGATCAACAATCATTGTCTGCTCGACTAGAAAAGGATGTGATGAATGCATCATGAACTTGTCAAAATTGGTGAGATAAGTATTAATTTCTATCAGTGACAGGCTAGGAAAAGAGACATATGTAGGATTCTCCTCAAAAATGTTCAATGAGTCCTCATGTGAATGATAAAGAGATGGCTATGATGCTGAAATTGGAATAACACTCTAAGAAGACACACTCAATGGGACAGGAGAAATGTGAACGGTGGAAAAATAATCCACATCAGTATAAAAAGGAGATATGGGCACATCCATAGGAATCCGAGAAGGAACTTCGTGAGGTGACTCCGAAGTTGTAGACTTAGGAGCATCATCTTGTTGTTGTTCTTCCTCTGGATCTTTAGAATCAATAACCTGAATATGATGTTATGGTTTCTCCTTTCCTTTCACTGTTACTTATTCGGGAGGAATTACCATTTCTCTACTGACTCTTAACTTAATCCATGTAGCAGAAGATGATGCACCTTCCTTGTTATCAACTTTGATTTCAGATATGCGTCCAATAGGCCCCAGAGAATCATCATCTTTGCCAATCTTGATTTTGATAAGTCTAACATTATTACTTTTGAGCCAAGCATTGGTGTTAACTAAAATAGGTTGGAATCTATCTAGAATGGAAGTACATTCTTTTTGTGACCATTGAATTGATGGAAGTGGTGCTTCATCAACTCTCTTTTCAACATACTCAGAATCAAGTAGATTACCATCATCAACCATTTCTTGAGGAATGTTTGTTAGGTTCAAGTCAACAATTTTCTCAAGTGTGAGCTTGCAATAATCCATCCTACGAATCTCCTCTTATGTACGAACATCAGCCCAGATGTCCTCTATGTGATGCACATGTGTGAAAGATATTTTAATCCTTTCTTTCATGCTCCGGTAATCAAAATATTTCCTTTCTTTGAATCTTTTGAGCTTGATTTCCTACATCTTAGTCTCCATGGATTTAGCATTTGTAGACATCATGAGAGAATATCGACCAATCTGTAATGGATTACTTGATGATATCCCCATTTCATCTTTGTGTCGAATTGATTGTTGTGCATGAACTGTCATAATTTGTCTTCCCAACTCGATAAGGATGATCTTATTGGTTGGGAATCTTGGAAGCATATAGGGCTGCCCGTTGTAGCATCCAACTCTCATATAAGTAAAAGTTGGGAACTGAAGGAATAAGAAACCGTATTCATTTACTTTTTCCCATGTAACATCTGACGCTCTTCTATTCTTTAATGTTTTATCAAATAAATACATGTAGTGACCAAAGAAAGCATCTTGGACTCTTATTTAATGAAGCCTGTTGGGTCTCAAAGGCAGTTGATCATAACATTCCCACACAAGCACAAGCATGCGATCACCCTTGGTAGAATGACCAGGGAAATGTCTGAGTGATGCTTCTATATATACCAAGTATGAATTCATTTATAATGAAAAAATGGTAAGAACTTTGGCAAGTTATTCACACAAAGAATGACTAACAATCTCACCCCAAAAAATGTGTTGGGATTGCCCGATGAGAACAATAAATTGATACATCCATGGTTCGAAGATATTGGAATGCTCCAAACCCATGATCCTGCTTAAGAGAGTAATTATGTCACCAATCTCTCCCTTGAAGTCACAGCGAAACAACTTAGCCCACCGAGTGAGACAAGTCCGGGGCTCATGAATCCATTTATTAATATGACACTTGCCTTCCTTTTCCCTTTGAACAAAGTACTCTGTTGCACTTTCTTTTGAGATTTCTACATAAATAGGAGCTATAGGTATTTTGAAAATCTTCTCAATGGTTTCAGCATCTAGGTGGATAACAACCTCTCCATCATCATCTCTGATAGTCCTAGTTTCTCAATCAAAATGAGTGGCACAAGCAAGAACAAATTTCGGCTCTAGGGAAGCCACTGGGAAGGAAGAAACAAGATGAATATGATTGTCCAATAAACGTTGCATATTGTGATCCTTAGGTTTTTCAACCCTTTTAAGGAAATCTGACATATCCACATGTCCGATTTTTATGTCTTTAATCTCTTCCAATGAAGAAGAAACTTGTGAAGGGAAAATCTCATTCTAGTATTTGTCGTACTTGTACTTCATCTTCTTGTGAGAATATGATGCTGGCAAATCGATCATCGAACAGGAATCTATAATGTTGCGATGAAAATCCAAAAGTGTCAAAGCAACATCACGATCTGCAGAAGAAGCCATATTATCTTCTTCAAATGGGAAAAATTCAAACTCTAGCCTTAAATCTCTCGAAGGAGTGATGAATAAACAAGAGGCTTTAAAGGCGTGGCTCTTGACCAATTTTGGATCTTGAAAGGTATCCTGCAAGTATAAAAAATGAGGAAAAACTCTTGTGAAGACATAATTGCAATCAAGTTTTAAAATTTTGATTGCAAGTAGACTCATAATGAGAAAAATGAATGAAAGTGTGATGAACAAATGCAATGGTGCTAATAGGAATTTTGACATGAGGGAAATGATGGAAAGAATAATTTTGACCAATGATGGCAAACTTGGATGACCATGTATAGGTATGGAAAGGGACATTTTCATCTTGGCAACTTGGAAAATGGAAAAAAAATTATTACTTCTAATCAGATTTATAAAACCCAAAATTAAGTGAATGAGTTGAACAATCAACATTGTAACTTTGTAAAAAAAAAAATTTGCTCTTTTTACAAAGGGGAAGGTCAATGTTATCATTGTTACTTGTAATCGGGTTTCAAAATCCCAAATGCAAGTAAATATGAAAAAATTGCAAGAGGGGAAAAACATGCAAATTCACAAGTTGTGTTCAAAGAACCAAACAACTTGGGAAGATCTTGAAGAAACCCGAAATCAAAGCAAGAGCATGATTATTTACAAGCTTGATCAAACAAAGAAACTAGAAACAACAAAAAGAAAGCAAAGTAAAGCAAAGTAAAGTTGAAAATACATACCTTGCTTGATCAAATGCCCTAGGCGAAAATGAAAGAAGAAAATATATACCTAAAAAGCTTTATAAGAAGACAATGGAGCCTCCACGTCTGAGTACTAAGGCATGAAAAATGACAGATACAATGTACAAAAACCGCAAAAAACGTTTAAGGAAAATGTTCCCTACTTGGTGACAAAGACTAAGTGTTGAATGCCAAATGCCACAGATGCCAAACGTGGCGGAAATCATGGGTATGGACACCAAAAATGTGGGGCAGACACACAATGATCAATGAATCTCCAAGATGCAAAATGGACTTAGCAACTTCAAATCGTTGTGCAAGAAAAACACAAACTCTTTCTTGAGTTGGGTTTCAAGTCCAACATAAGAAGTTTGATGCCTTTGAAGAAGAAACACATAGTCGGGTTTTAAGAATCCGAATTCAAGCAAGAGTAAGGGATAAAAAATAATTCATACAAAGAAAGATGTAGTCAGGTTATAAAAACCCGACTACATGTTTAAATAAAAACACACTTTCTTTGCTTAACCTTTAAAATCGGGTTTTTGGGAAGCAAAAACATACAAAACATAAAAAGCACTAAAAACTTGTAATTGGGTTTTAAATTTCCAATTACAATTCTTAAAATAAAGAAAAATAAAAGGAAAGTAGGAACCTAAAAGAAAAATTACAAGTTCTCATAAACTTGTATTTTAAAAATTCACTTGGAGTATGACCAAAAAGTTCCTACAAAACAACTTAAAAGGCAAAAAGGGAAAATGGAAAAGAAAAGACAAGTTACAAGTTACACATATCTTATAAACTTTCACTTGCAATTGTTTGAAAAAGCTCCTACAAAACAACTTAAAATCAAAAGTCTCTTTACTTGAAAAGGAAGGAAAATTTCCCATTGGCAGTACAGAGAACAAAACCCAATTTTGGAGAAAAGACCAAGCAAACGAACTCAGAACGTGATGCAATTTGAAACGTGGAACAAGGATGAACTGAAGATTAATCCAATTCATAAAGGAGCAATAAATTTGCCTCGAAAAGCATGCCTTAGAGTAAAATCTTCATTTTTGAATAAAAATTTAAAAGGGTTGTCCAAATTTATGAATACAAAATTACGGACAACAACATCTTCATTTTGTCATGTGCACATGTAGAGATTGCAATTAGAACGCTTCTTGGGAAAGATTGACTTCTTACTCATCCAAATTCTCTATATGTGAAAATAGCATCTTTGTTATCATCCAATTGTATGGAATTGCTATTAGATAGGGCAATGGTTTATGCCATTGCCAACTTATTTGTCCAGCCTTTCATATTCAACCTTTCAGAATTGGATTTGTGTCTTCATTCACATTGCTTGTTCATGAGTTCGTTGTTGATTGGAGGTTTCTTAGATAAGCTTGATTTGTATTCTAATGCAATATGTGCAGAGCTTATGTTCGCTATCTGCTCCGAGCTAATTTGTGACACTTTTGAGGATACCATTTGATCCTTCCTTCATCATCGTTTAGTCATTGCTCAAAATATTATAGATGGTGCATTTAACAAATTCACAACTTTGCACCTCCTTCTAAGGGTGAGGTTCCATGGAGGGGGGCTTCCTAAAAAATAGAGGTGGAGTTGCTGAGATTTTTTAGGAAAATTTTAAATTTGTTGGTCCCATGATTTTTGTAGTGTGGTTCAACTTAAAAATTTAAGCTCCACGATTTAAGGAAGCTGGTGGTCTCAAAAAATATAATATCCTTGTCTTTTATACTATGTGCATAATAAAAACAAGTAGAAATAATTAATTTCCCTCCTAAAATAATTTTTAATAGAAACTACATTTAGATGTTGACAAGTGGCAGATAACATCCCTAAGCTAGTGGGGCAGTTTCTATTTTCCACCCCTTTTTTCACTCGCTCAAATTTGAAGGCCTAAAGACCAGGGGCTTCTATTTTTTTGGAAAACATTCCAAATAATCCCACAACACAATTTTTTTATTCATGGGGCCACCTCTTCCTTAAAAATAGAGCTTAAGCCCCCCTCATGGGACCCCTACCTAAACCATTGTGTACCCATTTCGGTCACCCCAATCACCTCGACCTCACTGATGAATTCAAGTGTTTCTATTCATCCTTCTACTTCTTGGTCTTTATGTCTAATTTCCTACTCTAAGTTCGCACCATTTGCTATAAAAATTTGCTTCTTCTTTGCCTTGATTCACTGGGATCTGTTGTTGGTTTTCTTTGAATTGGTTTTAAAAGTGATTGTTTGAACTTTTACTTATAGGCCTTCAACGTTGCAATCACCTATACCCTCAAGAAATTCAGCTAGGAAGAAATTTATTATTTTTCAAATTGTTTTATTGAATTGCAACCAAGTCGGCTATCTCCTTCATGATTTCGAATCTAAATTGGATTTTTTAGAGGGAAATTTCATTGTTTTTTATTCAGGACGAATTTATTGAAGAGGGGTTTTCATTAACCTGAATGTTATAAGGTGAGTGCTCACCTTAGAATTCACACCTCAAACCCTAATTTCCCATTGGAAATTTGACCTAGGTTTGCCCTTTCGGCGAGATTCTACCCTACTTTACACATTTCACTTTAGGTTTGGCCCTAATTTCACACACGTTTCATTTCATTCTTGCCTTCACACGTTTTGTTTTAGGTCCTCAAAATCTAAGCCGACCTCTCCTTGATTCACTACATCAAACGTTTCACTATAAAATCCACACACCTTGAGCGGAAATATGACTTATCCTAGGACTCCTTTGAGCAAATTTTTTACTTTTTATCCACGGAACGATGCGCACATTTCGACTTAGGAGAAGGAATTTGTGAGCACATTTCCTTGTGAAGAAAGGATAAATAGATAATAATAATAATAATGATAATAATGTCTCTTATAGTCCACGATGCTAGCCATTTATGTATGGGTCTATAGAAGGGTTAGAGCAGTAAGGGACTACCTCATACTCCTCGCGGGAGGTACCTAACTGCACTACAAATGAGGTGTACATACCTTACCCCCTTGTTGGATTTGAACTTGGGATTAGTAGAGCGGGATTTCATGCTTGACAAGGACAAAACAAGGGCAAAATTCTCTCGTTAACAAGGGCAAAACAAGAGCGCTAGGAGAGGGTAGTTATGGACTATGGGACCTATAGTTCTAGATTATACGTCCCATGGGGCCTATAGTTTTGGATTGAAGGGCAATATAAAAAATGATTTAAATTTTTTTGAGTGCACCTCCAATCAAACTAAGGATCATTTCAACTAAAGCAAACTTGCAAGAACTAATCCAAGACACCTAGGTGCTAGAGATGATGAGTCTTGGACTATGGGCCGCTAAACACATTTTGATAAGGAATTCCAAACGATGATTAAGGTTGATCATGAAGTTGCAAGCACTAAAATTATGAGCGCGAGGAAAATTGAGTGCTAAAATCATATATGCAAGGAATGTGGAGCGCTAAACATGGGTATGCATGGACAAAATGACTTTGTGATGAAATTTCAAATGTAACCCATGGATTTTCTAAGGAAAAAATAACTTTGATTGAGAATCCACGTTGAGACCTTGCCCTAGAATTTTAATTTGAAATTCCACACTTCACACAAGGATTTGAACTTGAATTTTACATTTTGACTAAGGATTTTACAAAAAAAAAATATTTTTCCCTCTTGTCGAGGTCGAAAAATCCAACCTTGACAAGGAATTTTTCTTATCCAAGCACTGACCTTCATCATTTTCCACACTTGATATTTACAACTTTGACAATATTTACAACTTTCAACAACTGTCTCGCTCTTTGGCATCAATTCTCACTACTGATGTTCCATTTAGGGATTCTAGACCTATAACTTGAATTCCCAACTTGATTGCACACCTTGAAGGACAAACTTTGTATCCTAAGTCATTTCAAGGACCGATCAACACACTCTTTCCTGAATTGACAAGACAAAAAACCCCTCTCACAAACACAAGCAAAAGACTACGAAATTATTTCCAAGCTAAAACTAAGCAAACATGACTAAGCTAGGAAGGGAAAAAAGTGGGGGTCCCCAATTGCAATGGGGAGTGTATGTTTGCAACATAACACTATGGAAAACAAGGAGCGAGCGAGCGAGAGAGAGAGAGAGAGAGAGAGAGAGAGAGCGAGAGAGAGAGAGAGAGAGAGAGAGAGAGAGAGAGAGAGAGAGAGAGAGAGAGAGAGCAAAAAAATATGGAAAATCTAAGAAGGGTGGATCCAAATCTAGAGTAAGGTTGAAGTGTTGGAATTGTGGGAAGAAAGGGCACCTAAAGAAAGGTTGTTGGTCTCAAAAGGAAAAACAAGGAGATGGACAACAAGAAAATAAAAAGGAGGCAAATGTAGGAGGTGATGTGTTGCAAGATTCTTTAATTTTTTATTTATTTTTAAATATTACTAATTCTTGGGTGTTAGACTCAAGGGCTTCATTTCATGCCACACCCATAAGAAATATTGTCTAGACTATGTTCAAGGTGGTTTTAGATAAGTTTATTTGGGTGATGAGAAACCATGCAGAATTGTTGGAAAGGGCAAGATAAAACTATCAAATAGAAATCAATAATTGCTAGAAGAGGTGAGACATACTCTTGATTTGAGAAGAAATATAATTCAATAGGAAAATTGGCAAGTGAAGGTTTTACAGTTACATTTATAGACAATTAGTGGAAGGTCACAAAAGGATCATTAATAATAGCAAAAGGAGAAAAGGTAGGTACGTTGTATTTATCTATTGGTAATTTTGATTTTTCTATTTCCTTAGCTTCCAAAGGAACAAATATAGCATTATGGCATAATAGACTTGGGCACATGAGTGAAAAGGTGATGATGATTATCCATTCAAGGAATTTTTTGCTAGATTTGAGGCAAGTTGATTTGGTTTTTTAATAAAACTATGTTTATGAAAAGAAAAGAAAAAGAGAGATTTCTTATTGGCCCTCTATAAATCTAGTATCAATCAACTTGTGCTGACAATATCTACTTCAACCGCAACATGATCTCTTGTGCCCTATGGCAACTATAAAACTTGTAGCCCTTGACCTAGGTCGCTAACTTGACATGAAGATGATCATCATCATGCACATCCCATCCTTTTAGCAATTTATACTACACCATCTCAAGAATACTCAACCACATTGATCCATGCCTCAATGATAATTTTGTATCTCATGTATGGCACATCTCACCTAATGTCCAACAACTCTAACTACTTTATAAACACATCCTATCTAAAGATTGATCAGAGCTAAAAAGTCCTTTCCCCCCAATACTTGAGAGATAAGAAGTCTATGCAATATAGCACTACCAAATAACTCATCTACTCCACATTGAAAAACCAAAATCAAACACATTGAAACACACTCTAATACTATATTAGAACACATACCACTAAAACTATGAAAGAAAACCATCTCCTGTAAAAAAATGTTATTCAAGCATTTTAGCCAAACTCCGAGTGAATAGCCAACTAGAGAAGGGAATAATCCCCCATCCTCCTAGTAGGTCACCGGCCTCCATTTTGACCCTTTGATTTTGCCGATCACATTGATTCTAAGTGACCTACAACCCAAAATGTAATGCATGTTTGGCTAAAGTAGTACAAGAAACAAAAAATGTGATACAAATTAAAACACACATTGCAAAAGATAGGGATGTCAATGCACACTTACAATAAAATTTTCATATTACAATAGACCATTATATCCCCATCTCAATTTTTTTATAACAAATATTTTGATTATGTATAAATACCAACCTTATTTCACCTATCCTGGAAGGAAATTGTTTGAACTCTTTAACTACCCTACTATAAAATCTCTTATTTAATATCATTTTAGCACTTGATCTATGTATCTATTTAAGACACATTTTATGAAACTAAGATATGACACACTCCATGTGTACTTCTTTCAAAAGAACAATAATAAGTTTGTGATGTTCCCTAGAGGAAACCTTCTTCCTTGATTGATTGAAGAAAGGTAAAGCGAAGATGACAGTCCCAATATAAGTCGTTCTTGAAGATTCTTACAATTTAATTATATTGAATTTGAAAATGAATGTCCTTATATACAATATAAATGCATAATACATGTAGTCACACAAATCTGTCCAGCTTAATTAAATAAATATTCGCTATTTATTTGATTAAAAATCCACTAGCCATCAGTTAATTAAATAAATATTTAATTAATTCATCTCCAAACATTCTTCTATTAATTAAATAAATTATTCAATTTATTTTAATTAATTCATTAAATCAAATTCCAATCAATTAAATAAATAAAATCTATTTATTTAATTAAAATCCCCCTATTCCTCTTTTAAATAAATTAAATAAAACATTTATTTAAATCATTATCCCCACCCCACTTGCATTTTCCTACAAATGCAACTTGCACACATTTATTGAGATAAATGAATTTTTATTTTAATAAAATCCTATTTTCCCTCACCCACCAAATCCACTTGTAAAATCTAATCCCCTTCTAGATTCTTCTAATCCCTTCCTAATTAGCCTAATCTATCCCCTAATTATTGTCACATTCTTAAGCAAAATGGAGTCACTTCTCAAAGACTCCAAAGTCTTTGAAAAGCATTTAATGCTTTGTGTGTTCAACAAATTAACCCCCAAAGTCTTCCAAGACAACTAATGGCTCTTACATGACCATTTATGGCTCTTACATAACCATTTATGGTTATTTCAAAATTGTCTCCCCAAACATTTATTGTTTTGACCATATTCATCCATTTCACATTTGCACAAGAGTTTATCCATTGGATAAAAGCTTTATTCTTTGAATAAAGAGTTTATTCATTCAACCAACCTTGACTTTAACTCCCAAGGTCATATCAAGCATTTAATGCTTATTCCCTCCCCTCTCAACCTATCTCACATTGACACTTGTCATCCTGGGATTGGGTTGAAAGCCCTCACATGGATTTGAAATCATTCAATCCTGACCCTTGTTGAGATTCCTCAATCTCAACCATTCATTGCTCCATTTTTCCTATAAATAGAACCCATTTCTTCATAATCCAGATCCTGAAAACTTGTATGCATTTAAGCTATAGGCATTTTAAGAGAGCATTTTTAGCATAATTAACTCATGTATTGTCATTTTGGATAAAATATATCATTTTAGCATCAATAGATTAATATTAGCTTTTCATTTCAGATTTGGAGCACAATACTACAATCTCAATCCTCCATAAGCATCCATAGTGCAAAAAGCTGCTGAGAGCTACACTATTTTGGAACTTGGAGAGGAGAGGAACAAGGGAGAAAGAAACTAAGAGCATGTTAGGAAGTATTTGGAGATGCCTCATCATGTTTGCTTTGATAGTTAAATATGCTTGCATGTTTTTAGTGTCTCTCTTGGTATGCCTTTTTAGATTAGTTTTTGATTGACTAACACTAACGATCTTTTGGTTTTTGTGTGTTGTTTGTCATTTGCTAACCTTGTCCATTTAGGAAGGCATCAATACATATATCGAGTCTCCAAAGAATAAGACTGTTCTGATGTTTGTTTCAGATTGTCATTAACATGTCCAAATCAGTTGGGCTATCGCAGCGATATGATTCCTACTCCACTCTACGTATTATTGGTGTTGAGTGTACCCTTAGCTTCTTATTCCTTAGACACAGATCGGTCTTAGTCTTAATTTCTTTGACAGCGAAGTTGATTTTCTGGATCCTTTCAGCATTTAACCCTATAACCTCTATGATTCCTCCTTACCTTCATTTGGCACGACCCCCTCTCCCTAACTACTTATTGAATAGATACATTCCTTTGTTTACAACCTTCCACCGCACCTTTTAGTGTAAGGAATAATTAATGTTTGTTAATTCGTGCCTTTTTCATCACCACGTGTTTCTTAAGCAAATTGTGACTCTTCTCCTTCAATCGTTTTAGTTCCTTTATCATTGCTAGGGAAAGGACCCAGTAGTTGAACATGTACCAATTGTTGTGAGGGTTGTTGATACCTTTTGTTCCAAAAATTGAACAAATAAAACCTATTGTTTGAAACAAAAAATATCAATTTTTGTTAGAAAATGTACCAACAATTGTTAGGAAATGTACCAATAGTTGTTAAGAAATGTATTAATATTGTAAAAATTAACCAATCAGGTGATGCCATATCAGCTGCACAACTATTGGGGTCTCTTTTGCACGCCTATTGGTCTCACTTTTTTGGGGGGCTGTTTTGGACACCTTGGCAAAAAGCATGCTGATGTGGCATCATATTTGATGATGTGGCCCTGAAACCTTAGTTATAAGCAGGGGACTTGCCAAGTAAGTTGCTGTAAAAAAATCGGAGTGATTTGAAATTTCCAAGGAGGATTTTGAGAAGCGCAAAGTGAGGGTGCACAACTACTGGGTCCTTTCCCCTAATCTATTTTCTTTAATCTAATTGCTTACCATCATGTCTTAGTAACTGTTGTTAACCTATCCTCCTTAATCCGTATGAATCACGTCCTAATTAATTTCGGTCTCCCATAGTGGCCATGTGTTAGGCAGTGACTGTCCAATTTCATCTCTTAGAGACTTCACGAAATTGGTTTGCAGGCTGCAAGAGGACATCACAAAGTTCCAAGTTTGGTACCTCTTTAAAACCTACCATCTTCAAGCATTTTGTTTAGCCTATAGTGACATTTATATCAAGTACAAAGACAACCTAACTACCTTATTTGAGACAAGGCTTGCAGGCTTTCTAATCAAGATCCTCAATAAAAGATCTCGCAACAAAAGGAGTATACAAACATCATTAGGCTTTTAAGTGGCCCTTGTGTTTTGTGGTTGGGTGTGCATGGTGCTCTTTTGTTGTTTCTCTTGATCTCATGGATGTTATTAAAATTTAACAGTCAATTCATTATTTATTTCAAATAATATAAATAAATCTAATTTGTTTGACCTCTTAAAATCAAAATCAAAATCATTACTCATACAACTCCAACATGGATTTTTTAGTTTGGAGCATCTAAAATCAAACAAAACTATCTTTGCTCCTAATGCCTTCCACCAACATAGAATAATGCACATCCCAACATCAAGTCTCAACGGATTTTTCATTAAAATCAAATGTCTAACAGATTTGCTACATTTAATTTGCCTTCTATTAGCAAATTACAGCCAACAATTTTTAATGCCCAACAAATCTACAAATAATTTAAGAAGAAATCATACCTATCCTCCTTTTTGTTGCCTCTTAGCAAATTTTCAAGTGCAACAAACCTCTTTTTTGCTTCCTTTCAACAAAAAATACTATTTATTTTGACAGTACTAAATATTCCAATGCCTCCAACAATAAATATATAAGAAATTTCAATCTTACCAATAATTTAATGGAGGCTCTTGCCATTTTGTATGTGGTTGAACGTAGCTGTGCTTTTGGCTGGAAACGGAGTATTTGTGAATCTGATTCTTAGGTGGTGGTGACTCTGTTGAATGAGTGACGGTTAGACAAGGTTAGCTGGCACTTGATTGTGGTGATTAGGTAGATTCTTTGTTTTTGTAACTCCTTGGAATCTGTTATGTTTAGGCACATTCCTAGGGAGTGGAATGGAGTTGCTGATTGTTTGGCTAAATGGTTTCTGATCATGGGCAGGGTTGGAATATAGTGGATAAGGGGCAACTTTCTCCGGATATGACTCAATTGTTGGACCATTTAGTAGATTTTGATAAGAGTAGTGTAATTTTTCTCTGCTGGTTGTGTGGTCCTTCTTGCTTTGTATCCCTTTCTTTGATCTAATAAATTTTTGCCCCTCATTTAGTAAAATAAATATAGAAGAAATTTCAATTCACAAATAATTTTTGGTGCCATTTCACACCTCATTCAAGAAATGCTAAAAAACCACCAAATTTTGACACCTCACAGCAACAACACTTTCCAAAAATGAATTCCAATTCTTTTCTCTTGACTAACAACCCCTCTCTTGTCAACAAACAAACAAAGTTTCACCACTCTATCCTTCCTTGCCAACTAATTTTTCATTTCCATTGATCTGGAACCCTCTGCTAGTGTAGCATCATGAAGGCTTTGATACCATATAACGGTTACCCCTGATTTTTCTTTTCTTTTCCTTTTTTTGAGAAATTATCTACAAATGAACTCATGCAAAATATGCAAAGAGAACACTTGGCTGCAATAGTTTGATATTGATTTTATTTCAGTTCACAGATGCATTATTACATGCTCTTGGTGAATAAACAACTGCCAAGGTATGTTCAACACATGGGTTGAGAAATACATAAAACCAACATAGAAAAGTACCTTATATTGAAGACGAATTTGAATGTTGCAGGTTTGATACAAATCTTCTGAGGGCTGCTACAAGCAATGGAGCCAATCAACACCACCCAACACTCTTCCAATTCACCAATTTCACACACCAATAGACTGTTTTGAGGTTGTACCACTGAAATATCACCTTCACACCCCTAGGAAATGAATTGATAATATGTGGTTAGGTCTACAACATCAAACTAAGTTGATTTTCAGGTCTACAACAGCTACCCAAATGCCTTATTCCAACCCCCAAACACTCTGCTATCACCCTA